>NW_020167533.1:600000-1123845 GCF_001641265.1 Pseudogymnoascus destructans | reverse complement strand
TCACACTCCCCTAAACACTTCCCTACCTCTCATTCACACTCCCCACACACCCCCCACTCACACTCCCCCACTCACACTCCCCTAAACACCTCCCACTAGCTCCCTATTCACACTCCTCTCACTTACACTTCCCTCTCATTCACACCCTCTCACTCACACCCCTCTCACTCACACCCCTCTCACTCACCCCTCTCTCACTCACGCCCCTCTCACTCACGCCCTCTCACTCACCCTCTCTCACTCACCCCTCTCTCATTCACCCTTCTCTCATTCACCCTTAAACCCTAACACTCTCACTACCCTTCAACCTTACCACTCTCACTCACGCTTCTCTACCCTCTCACTCACACTTCTCTACCCTCTCACCCACCCTTCCTTAACTCTCACTCACACTTCATCCCTACCACACTCCTTCACTATTCTCTCACTCACCATTCAACCATCCTTACTTCCCATTTCACCCTTATTCATTCCCCATTTACTCCCTAACCTAAACTCCCTGTTACCACCCTCTCACTTCCCCGTTTATCCCCCATACTATCCTCTCCCTTCCCATTTCCCCAACTCTCACTTCATCTTCAACCCTCTCTCACTTCCCACTTCACTTCCCACTCACCTCCCCTCTCTCACTTCCTACTTCACTTCCCCTTTCCCTCCTCCCACTCTCCCTTTAAACTCTACCACTCCCGTTTAACTCCCTTTCCCTCCTCCCACTCTCCCTTTAAACTCTACCACTCCCCATTTAACTCCCTCTCCCTACTTCCCATTTTACTTCTCGCTTCATTAAAACTCACTTCCTGTTCAAACCTCCCAACTCCCCATCTAACTGCCTCTCACTTCCCATTTCACTCCCCGTTTCCCTTATATAAAACCCTATCAAAATTCCAAAAACCCCATTACGTTCGTCTCATATAACTACCCTATTAACAATATTAAACCTTTTATTGACCCATCTTATTCCCAAAAATATATCTCGTCCATTATAATTACTGCCTTTATATAACCCCCCCCTCCATCACCCAAATTCAAAATTCGTCTCTCATTTTATCTCGTATCAAAATTCTGAATACGCCATTCTTTTCCTCTCCAAAAATTACCCCTATAACATCCCTTCACCTCCCGTCACCCCAACTCAAAAACACACCCCCCCCCTACTTGACCGAAATCGAATTATCTCCCTTATTTAAACTTGTAATAAAATTCTGAAAACGCTATTTTGTAAGTCTCGTAAAACTACTCTATTAACGATATTATTTTCGGATATATTTCCCTATCTTATTCCAAAACTATATTCTCATCTGTTATAATTATTCCCTTATATATCCTACCCCCTATTCACACCAACTCGAAATTCGTCCCCCATTTCAACTCGTATCGAAATTCTGAAGAAGCCATTCTCTTCCGCTTGCAAAACTACCCTATTGACGATATCAAACTATTCCTCTACAATGTCCCCTTACTTCCCCTCATTCCCATCAAAATAACTGCCCTCGAAATTCTGAAGAAGCCATTCTCTTCCGCTTGCAAAACTACCCTATTGACGATATCAAACTATTCCTCTACAATGTCCCCTTACTTCCCCTCATTCCCATCAAAATAACTGCCCCCCCCCCCCCCCCCCCCCAAACTCAACTGAATTCGAAATTCGCCTTCCATTTCACCTCGTATCAAAATTCCGAAGAAGCCATTCTCTTCCCCTTCAAAAACTACCCTATTAACGATATCGAACGCTCCTTATACATCACCTCTATCATAACTTATAATACCTCACTCAATATATTTGCTGCCTTACCTTTGCCACCCGACGGAAATCAAAGTAACTCACCCATTTCAATTTGTAACCCTAACCCTAAAGACACCATTCTCTTCTCCTCGTATTTCTCGTCATTTCCTGATGTCGAACGATAAATTCTGTCTGTTGCTGCACATGTTATACTTGGGGATAAAAATCGGGTCTTCCTGGAACCCCCCCAAACACCACCCGTCTAAATCCGGAATATCTCTCTCGTTTCAAATCGTATCAGAAATACGAAGATGCCATTCCCTTCCCCTTGCAATCCTCTTTTAATACCACCCTCGAACGATAAATTCTGTTGCTTACTGCAAAACTTATTGCTCTCCTTATACCTGCCCCCCCCACCCATTGCCAGTCGTCTAAATCCGAAATAACTCTCTCGTTTCAAATCATATCAAAATTATGAAGACGCTATTTTGTTCCCCTCCAAATTCTCTTTCAGACGTGATGCCGAACGATAAATTCGGCCGCCTATTGCAATACTTATAGCCCCTCATCTGACATACCCTCCTCCCCCCTTCCGCCTGACCATATCCGGAATATCTCCACCGTTTTAATTCGTATCAAAAATCGGAGGACGCCATTTGATTCCCCTTGTAATTCTCTATCATTGACGATGACGAACGTTAAGATCGGGTTGTCGCTTCAAAAGTTATCACCCCTCAAGAACTATGCCTCCCTTCCACCCCCTGTCACCTACCACCCCCTGTCACCTACCACCCACCAAAATCCGAAATAACCAACCCAATTTGAATCGTACTGAAATTCAGAGTACGCCATTTTATTCCTCTTGAAACGCGCTTCAATTTGCCGTGTTGAACGTTAGATTCCGTCTGTCGATTGAGAAGTTATTGGCCTTCGAAAATTAAGGTCCACTGGCCCCCTTGCCACCAACCATCCGTTTAAATCCGCAATAACTAACTCACTTCTACTCGTATTAGAAATCGGAGGACGCCATTTTCTTCCCCTTGTAAATCTCTTTGAATTACGACATCGAACGTTACGCCTTGCCTCTCGGTCCGGGTTTTATACCACTTCCCGTTCCATGCCCTCTTCTTCTTAATCACCCATCGAAATCCGTTATAACACAATCATTTCAACTCGTATCAAAAATCGGAGGAGGCCATTCGATTCTGCTTGCAATTATCTTTCAATGGCGCTATCGAACGTTGAGTTCTGCGCACCGCTGCAAAAGTTATACCACGTCTCATATGTACAACCCCACCCACTGCTGCCCGTCTAAATCATAAATATCTTCACCATTTTAACTCGGATCACAAATCGGGATACGCCATTCGATTCCCATTGTAAATCTCTTCCATTAACGATGCCGACCGTTAAGTTTCGGCCGTCGCTGCAAAAGTTGGAATCCTTCTCACATGTTGCCATGGGGCCCCATTTCCTGGGCCCGGCCCAACAAATCCGAAATAACTTACTTGTTTCAAGCCGTATCAAAAATCGTAAGAGGCCATTCGATTCCTCTTGTAAATCTCTTTCAATGACGATACCGAACGTTAGCTTTCGACCGTAGCTGCAAAAGTTATAATCCTTCAAAGTAGGTGCTCCACCACACCCACTGATGCCCCAGCGAAATCTGCAATATCTCACCCGTCTCAACTCATATCACAAATCGGAGGACGTCATTTGATTCGTCTTGCAAATCTCTTTTATTAACGCCATCGAACGCACCGTCTGCATGCTGCGTCAGGTTCTTACAATCCATCCTATAACATGCCCCCCCCAACCACCCCTCCCATGCATCGCCCGACTAGAACCGGAATGTCTCCACCATCTGAAGTCTGATCAACAATCAGAGTACGTCAATTTGTTCCCCTTGCAAAGCTGCACAAGAGACGTCAGCGAACATTTACATCGGTCGCGAGGCTGTCAACTTACAGTCCTTGCAAGAACGTGAGTTCGAAAATGGGCCATGGGACAAGCTCCCTACTCCTCCTCACCTGGCTGCCAGTTGCTCTGCTTCGTGAAGAAGACGCAGGAGTAGCGCGTGCCCTCGAAGGGTGCGATCCAGTGCTCGAGGACTGCAGAGCGGAACAGGACAACATCCCCTGGCTGGAAGGGAATCTTATAACCAAGGGCTGGCAGGCACAGCTCCCCTCCTTCGAACTCTCCAAAGCAGGCCATCGCAACCCAGCCATCCAGCACATCGTGGTTGTCCTTGTGTGGCCCAACCTGGGCGTTTATCAGGATCGCGAGGCAGTGCCAGCAGCTCCTGTTGCTGAACTTGAAGACCTCCAGCTCAGGCGTGGCTGCACACTCGCGGAGGTAGTTCTGCCTGTACTGCTCGTAGGCCCTGGGATCGATCTCCTGGAAGAGCCTCCCAATGGTCTGCGCGAGGGGGGCCATCTTCTTGTAGAGGGCCAGGGTGGCCCCGAAGCCATTTCCAGTCCTGCGCATGTCAGAGCAGATGGTGGGAGGCGAATTTGTCTGGCCTGTGGCGTGCCACAACCCAAGGTGGTAGACTCCCCACTTCTTCCCCTCGCGCTCAGCCTTCCTGGCCTGCTCCATCTCGTGCCTCTTGTCACTGCTGGGCTTGGGGGGTGGCGCGAGCTCCGTGTACTGCTCAATGGCACCAGCCATGAGGCGGCAGAGGTCCTTGTTCCTGTCCGGGAGGCTCAGCCCCCCCTCATGTAGACGAGGAGCTGCTCTGGGTCCTTGTCAGCAGAGTTGAAGACGGTGACGGGCTGGATGTCGAGGCCATCCTTCCCACCATCCTTGGGGATGCCCTGGAGCAGCGTGAGGTGCTTGCTGAGCTCGAGGCCCTGCTCCAGTGTGGTGGTGACCTTGGGGTTGGGTGGCGTGATGAGGTTGGTCCAGGCGAGGTCTGTGGTGATGACCCGGGCATTGCCGCGGAACTTGGCCTTCCAGTTATGGGAGAACTCCCTCCTCTCCTTCCACTCATATGGCGAGTGGGCTGTGTGGTGCTGGTGGCGCTTCTGGATGGAGGGTACTGGTGGCATGGTGTCGCGAGCTCAGGTCTTGATGGTACCTCACTATAAGATGGTATAGTCTAGGATCCCCAAAGGCAGATGACACAGGATGGTGTGCCCCTCTTGACACTCGAGACTGAGCTGTGTGCTGGCGTGAAGAAAGCGTGGAAAAATGTTGGGTGGTTGTTGCGCGAGCTCAGGTTTTGATGGTACCTCACTATAAGATGGTATAGTCTAGGATCCCCAAAGACAGATGACACAAGATGGTGTGCCCCTCTGCCACTCGAGACTGAGCTGTGTGCTGGCGTGAAGAAAGTGTGAAGAAATGTTGGGTGGTTGTTGCGCGAGCTCAGGTTTTGATGGTACCTCACTATAAGATGGTATAGTCTAGGATCCCCAAAGACAGATGACACAAGATGGTGTGCCCCTCTGCCACTCGAGACTGAGCTGTGTGCTGGCGTGAAGAAAGTGTGAAGAAATGCCGGGTGGTTGCCGCGCGAGAAGGAAAAAATGTGTAAAGGACTAAGTTTGGACTTGACGGTAGAAGTTCTGATATAGACTGAGACGAGCCACGCCCGCTAGCTGCGTGGCAACTCACATGACTGACCACCCCATCAAAATTGGGTTGAAAAAAAAAAACGTCGAGATCCGAGGCCGGGAGGAGCATGGCTGCGTTCGTCTGGGCGAGGGCTACGCAGTTACATGAAAAGGGGGATGGATTTGATGGCATCTCGCTAAGAAAATGGCGATCTCGGTTAAAAAATGCCCCATCTTCTAACCCTGGTCGGGAGAGGCCATGGCAGTGGTGTGGACATGGGAGTTGCATGTTGGGATTCGTCCTTGCCAGTCTCACCTGGGTATGTAATTATAAGATAATCGTACGAGTATCAGAACTAGAGTATTGCCTCGAAATATCCCAAGGGCTAGTCTGGTATTCGAGCTATGGGGGTCTATAAACGCTTCCGATTAATTGGGGGTGATGGGGAGGGGGCAGCCCATGCCCTAAACATAGCAACGATCAATGTTCGGGAGTGTCACAACCAAACGCGGTTAGGCGAAAACCTTAAAAAGATGTCAACCCTACATCTCGAGTTCGACGTTTAATATACAGCTTATATTGCTGTAATAAGATCATATGTATTGGCGGTATGTGTCATCGTCAGTAATTTAATGCAGTTCATATCTCGTCGAGGAGTGTGATTATTATAATCCGTTCCAATTTATTTAAATTGCAGAGAATAATATTTCTCAACTCACGACATAATTAATATGGCTCTATGGCTACAGTCTATATTATAAATACATGGCGCTACCAGTCGAACACCCATTCGCTAGTTTAATATGCCTCGAACTCGAGCAGCGCTGCTGCTGCGATCTTTACCCCCCAGATGCCCTTCCCACCTGCAAACTCGGCCACCTGCCCACACCATGACAGGAACACATCCACGTCATTGAACGCCCCTGCTGCCCCTGCCCTCACTGCCTGCTCACCGAACCTCTCCTGCAGCCACTGTTCGCCCCCAGTCTTGTGGAACACGCCGTAGCAGAGCGGCATCACGATGTCTGCGTACCTGCACTGCTCGAGGCCACTGGCCGGGTCTGCACGTTGACAGACCGACTGTGGGTTGTAGCACCAGTAGCACGCCGCGAAAGCTGAGATCCATGGCCCGCGGCCCTGCCCCCTCCTTCTGGCCTGGTCGCGCGCCCTGAAGAAGTCGAACCGCTGGTGGCACTTGGTGAACTGGTGGTCCCACTGCTCCCCGAGCCCTCGACAGAGCAGGCACGTCCCCTTCACGGTGAGGAGGTCCTCCTTGTAGCGGCTGAGCTCGAGGTATGCCAAACGCCGCTTCTCGTGGATGGCTGCACTCCCTGTGTGCGGCATTGCCTCTGTGGCATCGTCACGGGGCACGTGTGATGGGCTGGGGCCACTGCTGCAGACATCGCACGCCACATCATCCCTGGTGCCATCGCACTGCCGAAGCTCTGATGCCTCATCGAGGTGCGCACTCAGACACGTGCGCCTGCACTCCCGGCCTTCGAGGTAGCGGTAGAGTGCCCTCGTCTCGACATCCATACCGGCGTTGCCCGCCTGCGACTGCCACTTGTGCGGCAGGAGCACGGCTGAGTATGCCTCCCTCCCATCGCGCCCAGCCCGACCGGACTCCTGCGCAAAGTCGACGAGGGAGCGTGGCTCGTCCAGGTGCATGACGAGCCGGACATGTGGGTAGTCGAAGCCGGCGCTAAGGGCCGACGTCGCCACAATGTATGGCAGCTCGGGTGTTGTGAGCCACGTCCTGAGCAGCTCCTGCTTCTCCTCTGCCGTGCCGGCCATCGCGGTGTAGACCGGGCAGCGGAGCAGGCTGCCCAGGTCCTGTGCCTCCTCCCGTGTCCGCACGTAGAGTATGATCTTGTCTCGGGTCTGGTCGAGCAGCCCGCTCGCCCGCCACGCGTCCCTGGCCCTCCGCGCGCCCTCTTCTAGCAGGCTCCCCTGCCCTGTGGCCCGCTGCACGAGGTACGAGAGGTTCCGCCTGTTCGTTGAGGCCCGCACGACCTTTGGCTTCACGAGGTTGTTCTGCCTCTCGAACGCGGCCTGTAGCATTGGCGGCAGGGTGGCCGTCAGGTAGACGAACTGCGTGCGCACGCTGCGGATGAGGGCGAGGTCGGCCATGGCGTGACGGTACTCGGACGCCGTGATTGTGAGGTGCGCCTCGTCTATCACGACGCGGCCGAGCTGCTGCGTCGCGGCCAGCCTGTGCGCATACGCCCGGAACTGAGACGTGCTCGCGGCCTCGACCGTGACGAACACCAGCGGTGCGTCCCGCTCCTCGCCCGGGGCCCACACGAGGTGGTCTATCCCGAGCTCCTGCACACGCCGCAGCAGGTCGCCACGCAGGGACACGAGCGGCAGCACGAGGATCGTCACGCCCGCATCAGGCAGGACACAGGGCAGCATGAACAGCAGGCTCTTCCCCTCGCCGGTGCCCAGGATGACGACGACCTGCTCCGTCCATGACATGACGACCGTCATCGCCCGCTCCTGTGCGGCCGACTTCCACTGCAGCTTGTCGTCGTGGTAGAGCCCCCTCGCGCACTTCAGCAGGGCTGCAGCAGACCACCTCTTCCGCGGCCGGTGCACGCCCACGGCAATCCTCTTCAGCATCCGCGGCCTGTCGGACCCTGCCACCTCTGCCGCCTCGCGCTTCCTCTTCCCTGCTGCTGCGACCGCATCCCCGAGCACCGTGTCGAGATCCCACAGCCCCCTCCACAGGGATGACGCGCGCAGGTTCCGACGGATGAGGCCATCCCACACATTCCCAAAGTTCGCGTTCAGCTGGTTCGCGTAGCTGCGGTTCACCACCCGCGTGCTGTGGTTCCGCTGCCTCGTCATGGTCCGGATGTCATCCTCCATCTCCTCTGCATCCTCATCGTCGTCGTCGGCCCCGATGCCCTCGAAGCACGCAAGGTCGCCCGCAAACTTGGTCTTCACAATGTTGACCGTCATCTGGCGCCAGTTGGCGATGTGCAGCCGTGGCACCTTGGCCCGCACGCACGCCTGCTCCATGCACCGCGTCAGCCGGTTGTCGGCCCACACGGCCCCGTCCTTCCACCACAGGTACGCGGACATGATTGCGCGTGGGGAGGACTGGCGCAGGAAGGCCTGGCGGAGCGGCACGACGTAGACGAGGTAGTCCAGCAGGAGGTCTCCGATGGCGGCTGGCAGGAAGCGGATGTTGTCCTTGAACCTGCCCGTCTGCTGCTGGCCCTTGTGGTAGGTGGTGTGCAGCATCACGAGCCCGTGCTTGAGGTAGACGCTACGCCTCCGCTGCGTGTTGCGCCAGGTGAGGGAGAACAGCTCGCTCTCGCGCAGCAGCTGGCCCCAGGCCATGTGGATGAGGACGAGGAGCCGCTTGAGGAACTCGTCAGCGACGGCCTCGTACTGGTCGATGGCCTTCTGTCGCCACATGACCCTCGTGACCCCTGCATCAGCCTCTCCATCCTCTCCATCCTCAGCAGTAGGTGCAGCAGTGGTGTCGAGGAATGACGCTCGGAGTGACTGCGACTCCCGTATGACATTGCGCAGTGAGCCCGCGAGCGGCTTCAGCAGTGCCGCGTTCTCCCGGTGCTCGCCAAAGTGCCAGCTAAAGTTGTCGGCGTCGAGGTTGTCCTTGAGTGCCCACGCGCGCATCCGTGGCAGGCCCGCTGCGCCAAACATGAGCTCGCCGTGCAGCAGATGCTGCGCCTGCCTGAACTCCGACAGCAGCAGCTGCTGCACCTCGTCCATGTTCAGGTCGACGTCCCTGTAGGTGAGGATCTGCTCGTCCTCGTCCCAGTGCGCCTGGTGCGAGCCCACTCCGTCCTTCGACACCGCGAACAGCAGCAGGCGCCAGCCCAGTATCTCGCCCATGGGCGTCTCCGTGTCCGGCCGCAGGTACTGCTCGCAGATGCTGTTGATGTGCTCGAGCGTGCTGCCGGCGCCCGACCTCTCGAGGTATGCGGCCGTGCTGAAGATGAGCAGCTGCACAGCCCAGATCAGGCCGGACAGGCAGCTGTTGAAGTTGCCCGGCTCCTTCCACGACTTGGTGCGTGGCTTGACGCTCAGCATCGCGCAGAAGCTGAGGAGCGGCGAGCTGAAGCGGTCGCCGCCGAACTCGTGGCAGACGAGGGCCATGCAGAGGGATCGGAGGGCGTCGTTCAGCGCTAAGCGGTCTCCGTCGGCAGCGCACTCCAGGGCGGCCTCCCAAGCTGTCGTCTGCTCGTCCGTCAGCCGGATCCGGTCCTCGGGGCGCCTGCCCTGGTCCGCGCTCAGAGGTGGCGTGAAGTGGCTGCCGCAGTAGGCGACGCGGTAGCAGTACGCCATGAACTGCTTCCAGTACCCAAAGTTTGTGCGCAGTGTGGATGGCTCCTTCTTGGGGTCGAAGCCGCGCACCCTGCCTGCCCTGCAACTGGCTGGTGCCGATGAGGTAGGGGCGCCATGGAAGCGGCTCAGCGCGAGCTGCCTCGGCCACGTCAGCATGCAGTCCGGCCCGTCGAAGCACCAGCCGTGCACCTCAGCGAGGATCTCGTCCATGACCTCGAGCATCAGGAACAGCTCGGGCTCTCCCTCATCTGCGCTCTTCGGCAGCGCAAAGGAGGCGTGCATCTCGTCCTTCTCTAGGCCCCGCACGTGGTTCTCGATGCCAGTCCGCCTCAGCCACGGGACCGCAGCCGAGGGGTGGCTGTCGAAGCCGTGCACCTTGTTGCCCTCCGTCTTGATGTCGTCCGCTACCATGGTCGCGTCCGCGTCGGCCAGGTCGAAGAAGGCCTGCTCCTGCGGCTCGAGGGCGATGGCGGCAGTAGCTGCGTCCCCTTCCGCCCTGTCGTCGTCTGTAACCACAAAGTACCGGACATGCTCGGTCTTTGCGAAGAAGGTCTGCACCGTGCATCTCTGCCACGCGCCACCCTCACTCTGCTGCGACGGCTTCTGCCCGTGCTCCCGGGACACGTGCGCCCTGATGGCCGGCCCGGACCGGGTCAGGGTCGGCCGGCCGTCGTCGCAGAGGATGCAGGAGAATGCCGGATGGCAGCGCAGTCCCTCGATGGCGATGCAGGGCTGGTCTGGCAGGGCGACCTGTCCCGGGGGCCGCAGCTCATGCGTCGCGAAGAGGTCGAGCAGGGTGCGCAGCTCCGGCCCCTTGAGGTCGTGGGGTGGGTGCCTCAGGTGCCACTCCTGGCTGGCGCGCGCGGGCATGAGGCAGGTCCCGCAGTCGCGGCAGAGCAGCACCCCGTGAGTTGCGAGGTAGGAGAAGCTGGCCGCCATCCTTCCCTTGCGCGAGCGGTGTGTGTGCGCTATTCGCCCTTCGTTGCATGCTCTGTATGCGTGCTTGATGCGCCTGCGCCGTCCCGGGGGTCTCCCAATTTGCTGCACAATAATCGCTCCACAATGGCCCGTGCGCGCGCGAGCGACAGGGGTCGCTCGCGTGGGGATTCCCAATTTGCACTACAGATACGGCCGCTTCTAGGGGTAGGGAATCAACCTTGTTGTGAATGAGTTTGGTCGGGGAATCTTAGTTTTGTTACCAGACTATGCCGGACGACGGTATGAAATCCTTTGCCCTTATTCTGCATAACAATATCTAATTCCTTCTTAGCTTTGTCCGATGGGGTAACCTTAAACTATCTCTGGTATTACCTCTGTTAAATAAGCACCTTCCTTCATTCAAGTCTCTCTGCACATTAGTCGACCAGACTATATATTCAAACATCATTGCCCAGAAATCTCTGCCGTTTTGTAAGGCGGCCCTCACGTGAGGGCACGTGAGGTGTCACGCTCTTACAGTGGACCTGGCGGGCTCGGTAAATTAGGGCCTACGGGTTCCTGTATATAAGGGGCTGGAGGCTCGGAGTGAGGCCTCCAGTCAATAGTCGCTGTATATACGTAGACCTATTGTTACGCATTGAATCCTACTTCCTACCTACTGATCTGGTTCCCTGAGCTCCCGTGTGACCCTGGGTCCTACGACTTTACAATTCTATTGACTCAACCCATACTCAGCCTACCAGATCAGGATGGCGAGCCAGGAAAAGAGGATTACCCGAGCGACCTCCGGAGGAGCGACTCCAGCGGCAGAAACCATCGAGGCCAGCCCACCGACTCTGGGCCCTGAAGCCAGCAGCTCCGCGACGAGCAAAGCGGACAGGATGCCATCAAAGCTGGCCGCCCTCAAGAATAGGATCGAAGAAGAGAGGGCCTACTACAATACCATGGAAGAAGCCCTCCAAGTATTCCGACGATCGCACGGCGACGACTATAGCGCCTACCCGGAGGAAGTAAGGGTCTTCGCAGAAAGACAGGTCCGAATACAAGAAGAAGGACGCCGGAAAAGGCGACACCAAGACAGTGAGGAAGAATGGGAGGGGACCCCAAATGAGGAGGAACAAGAGACTGCCTCCGTAGTATCGCGAGAAGCAACCCCGTCGTATAGGCCTTTCGGCAAGGTCAAGGACCCTAAGGTCTACAAAGGCGAGTCGACACGAGAGCTCAACGAGTTTATGGCCTCAATCCGCGCTTCCTTCCGATACCAGCCAAGAATGTTCCCAACCGAGCAATCCAAGGTGGCCTTCGCCGCCCAATACCTTGAGAGCGACCCCATGAAGGAGTGGGACAACCGCTGCGCCTCGCAAGAGGAAGGGCTCGAGGACCCTTTAGATATCGCAGGGTTTGAAGAGTTCCTTCGCGACCTCCATATCGACCCAGCCAACCGGCAACGCATTGCAGCCCTCAAATACAACGGCGCCCACCAGCGTAAGGGGCAGGGTATCCGCAAATTCGTTGCGTACCTCGAGGAATTGGAGCGGGAAATGGAGCCCTACACCGAGTCCCAGAGGACCACCCACCTCCTGACGAAGTTATACCCAGAAATGAGGCAGCGCCTCCTTGAGGGTGGCTACGCCGAGCGTTCCACGACCCACAGGGAGGCTGTTGTCAATATCCTAGCCATGCTGGAAATGAACAACCGGTGGGTAACCGAGAAGAATCCTTCTACGGATAGGCCCAACACAAGGGAGAATAAGGGAACCCTGCAGGGTGGCTTTCCAGCTCGGAAGGGCCACTTCAATAGCCACAAGTCGGGCAATCACCGGGAGCGAACGCCCTTCCAGGATCGCCGTCGATCGGACCAACAACCTGCGCGCAAGCCAGCCGACACCCAAGGCGCAAGGCCTACCCAAGTAGGGAACGCCTGTTACAACTGTGGCAGACCAGGCCACTTTGCAAAGGACTGCCGTAGCCAGCACACTGGGCCGGGAGTCCGGAAGCTGGATACCCAACTCCTCAAGCGGGAGTGACTCCCTACCGAAGCCATACGCCCTACGCAGGCGAAGAGGATGGAGATCGACATTGAAATCAAAGTAGGGCCTACCTGGCACAAGGCCAAGGCTCTACTCGATTCGGGGTCGGACGCGTCAACTATCCACCCCCTCTTCGCAAAAGATAAGGGCCTAGAGTGCCGAGACAAGGGCCCACCTCGAGCGAGGGCTGTGGACGGCAAGGAGATTGCCATATACGGAGCGGCGACCGTACAGATCAAGGCCTGGGACCACTTTCGAAGGGAGACGACCGTAGACCAGACGTTCCTTTCCATGGATACCCCTGGTGTGGATGTTATCCTTGGAATGGACTGGATCGTACAGGTCAACCCCCAGATCGATTGGCAGACCCAGATATGGCGCTACCCCTTCGATATATCGAAGGCGATGGAGGTGGGTATTGAAGAGCTAGACAAAGGCGATACTGCCTTTGTCCTGGCGTTGACCTCGGAAGGAGCATTGGAACCCCAATGCCCAAGGGAGTACGCTGAATTCGCCGACGTCTTCTCTAAGGAGCGGGCAGAAGACCTACCCGAGCTGGGTAGGAAGACCCACGGTATTTACCAGCATGCAAGAGCCGCCTTACGGCCCGGTATACAACCTATCTGAGACGGAGTTGGCCACACTCCTGGAATACCTTCAATCAAGCGAAAGGAAGGGTTGGATCCAGAGGAGCATAAGCCCAGCGGGCGCGCCCATACTGTTCGTACAGAAGAAGGACGGCAGTCTACGCCTCTGCGTGGATTATAGGGGTCTGAATAAGATCACCGTAAAGAATAGGCACCCCTTGCCGCTGATCACAGAGACCTTGGATCGGCTCCAAGGAGCAAAGGTCTTCACAAAGCTTGATATTAGGAACGCCTACCACAGGATCCGGATCCGCCCAGGCGACGAGTGGAAGACCGCCTTCCGCACTCGTTACGGCCACTTTGAGTACAAAGTGATGCCTTTTGGCTTGGCCAACGCGCCAGCCACGTTTCAGGCCTATATGAACGAGACCCTCGAAGGGCTCGTTGATACGATATGCGTTGTATACCTCGACGATATCCTTATTTATTCCTCTAAAGAGGAGGAACATACCCACCACGTACAGGAGGTCCTAGGTCGCCTACGAGAGGCGAACCTATATGTAAAGCTCTCAAAGTGCGAGTTCAATACCAAACAGGTAGGCTTCCTTGGATATACCGTCACAACAGAAGGAGTGGCTATGGAAGGCGACCGGGTTGCTGCGATAGCTGAGTGGCCTACACCCAAGACCTACCGAGAGGTCCAGGTGTTTCTCGGCTTCGCCAACTTTTACCGACGCTTCATAGAGCAGTACTCCTCTGTTGTGGCACCCTTGACTGGCCTTATGAAGGGGGCCAAGGCCGGTAAACAGACCGGGCCCTTTGTGTGGGGAGCAATGCAGCAGGGCGCGTTCGATCGCCTCAAGGAGGCCTTCACCACAGCTCCCATGTTAGTCCATTTCGATCCAAGCTGTAAGATTAGACTTGAGACAGACTCCTCCGGCTTCGGGTTGGCAGGGAATCTTTCCCAATATGTAGAAGAAACCCCAGAACGAAGGGGTGGGTGGCACCCAGTCGCCTTCTTCAGCAAAAAGCTGGAGCCAGCAGAGCTGAACTATGAGGTCCACGACCAAGAGCTCTTGGCGATCGTGAGATCTTTCGAACAGTGGAGGCATTACCTAGAGGGTAGCCAACACCCAATCGAGGTCCTGACGGATCACAACAACCTGAAATACTTCATGGAAACCACCGCCCTCACAAGAAGGCAGGCGCGGTGGGCGCAGGCGTTGTCAGCCTACGACTTCCAAATATCCTATCGAGCTGGCAAGACCAACCCCGCAGATGGGCCGTCTAGGAGACCAGACTATGAGGAAGAGAAGGGTAGCCAGAACGTGATGCTTCCTACCCTTCGAAACAAGCTCCAGAAAGCCATACAGGCAGGAGAAGAAACCCTGCAGATGAGGCGGGTAGTGGCTGACTTACAAGAAGTAGGCACCACACTGGGCGAAGACCAGAGTAAGGACACCAAGAGTCCAGGTCTCATTGTCCCTCGAGTTATGGTGGCAGCCATGGCTCAGGGAGAGAGCGCCTACAGTGCCACGGCCGAACCCTTAGCGGATCTGATCAAAACCCTTCAAGCGGCTGACGAGCTCGCTGTTCACAGGGCCAGAGAAGCAGGGTCGGCGTGGGCGAAGGGCTCTTCAGGTTGGAGAGTAGACGATGCAGGCATCCTACGCTTCAAGGGAGCGGCCTACGTGCCTCCCAATCAGGCAGTACGTATGGAAATCTTCAAGATTTGCCACGACGACCCTTTGGCTGGGCACTTCGGATATAAGAAGACCCAGGAACTGATCCGACGGAAATACTACTGGCCTGGATTAGACCAGGAAGCCAGGGAGTACGTACGTGGCTGCGATCGGTGCCAGCGGATCAAGCCGGTACGGCATAGACCCTACGGCGAAATGCAAGGCCTCAAATGCCTACTAAGCCCTTTGAGTCCATAAGTATGGACTTCATCACAGATCTGCCGCCTAGTATAGGAGCAGACCAAGCTAAGGCTTCAGACTCCATTTTGGTAATCGTAGACCGATACACCAAGGTATCCAAATATATACCCTGCCGGAAGACCATTACTGCCACCGAGTTGGGGCGGGTCTTCCTTGAGTATTGGGTTAAGGACTTTGGAATTCCTGCTGAAATAATTACAGACCGCGGCAGCGTATTTACGTGCCACTTCTGGTCGGCCTTCTGTTTCCACCTCAAAGTACGGCGGAACCTATCGACTGCCTTCCACCCTCAATCTGACGGCCAGACGGAAAGGCAGAACCAGAATATTGAGGCCTACCTACGCCTACACTGCAATCAGCACCAGGACAATTGGGTAGAACTTCTTCACTTCGCGGAGCTTACCTACAATAATGCCTTCCACGATTCCATCCAGATGTCGCCAAATCAGGCTCGATACGGTATCAACATCGACCTGCGGCAAGGGATCGAGGACGACCCCATGAGAAGGGAGGTGCCGGTTGCAAGAGACCGAGTCCAGAAGATCCTCGACCTACGAAAGGAGCTTGAAGAGGCCTGGGCGAGATCGAAGGAAGCCCAAGTCCGAGGATATAACAAGATCCACAAGCCAATGCAGTTCATGGTCGGCGAACGGGTGTGGCTTTCTGCCAAGAATATCAGAACCACCCAGCCAAGTAGGAAGCTAGGTCACCGGTGGCTCGGACCGTATGAGATCACCGGGCGGATAGGTAAACAGGCGTATCGATTGAGGCTTCCCCCACGGTATAAGGCGATTCACGACGTGTTCCACGTCTCCCTACTCGAGAGGTATCGGGAAGGCGTTGAGAAGGCCGATCCTCCACCAGATCCAGAGATCGTGGATGGGGAAGAAGAATACTAGGTCGAGGCAGTCCTAGACCACAGGACTGTGCGGAGGGGTAGAGGAATCCGAGAGGAATACCTGATTAGGTGGGCAGGCTACACTGCAGCTGACGATCGGTGGGCTCCAAAGCTTGACGTAGGACTACCGTTAATCAAGGCATATCACAAGGAACAGACGCAGAAGGCAATGTAGTGTATTGTCCTAAACTAAGGGAAAAAACAACGCGTCAAGTTCCGAAGGAGAAGGGCTCACAGACCCAGAAGCAGACCCCGACCCAGACCTAGAAGAAATGCGCGCGTCAGACAAGGGGGCGACGACGGGGGCAGGGCGTGGATTGAAGCGCCACTGGTCTGGACGCACAAACAAACGCTCAAAAAGAGCACGATCGTAATCCGCAGGCGTAGGCAGGAGAATAGGTCCTACCGACAAGGGCGCGGAGGGCAGGACAGGCCTCACTCGAGCTACCCACAGGGTCAGCAAAACGTCCAGGAAGGATGGGAATCACAAACCTACGACAAACTTCAGGGCGGCGACGTGGGCGTTGAGGCCAACCTGGTAGGCGTCTAGAGCCGCATCAGTAGCGGCGTGGAACATAGCAGCAGCAGCCTTGAGAGCCTTGGTTTTGGCCTGATCCAGCTCAGCAAGGGTCTCAGCGTGGTGAAGAAGGGCTTGGCGTGGGTCGTTGAGGTTGCGGACGACGGGGCCCCCAGCCTCAGGGAGAGGCGCAACAGGTTCCTCGTGGAAGGACGTAGCAGCTCTCTTACCCTTATTCTTGACCTTCAGGGTGCGAGGCTCCTTGCCCTTATCAGCGGTAGTGAACTCGCGTTGGGCAAAGAGGAGGGAGGCCAGAGCCTCACGGGTGGCGACCGAATTATGTTCCAGCCCAGCGTCCTCGTCGTCAGCGCAACAGTTCAAATAGGCGTCGGACTTGAGCTGCAGGGCAGTGAGGGCATCCTTCTGATCAGGACCGACCTGCCTGGTTGTCAGCATATCCCACTAAGAAGGAAAAGGAGGCCTACCGGAACGCAGTGGTGGTTTCCTTGGAGACAGTCGCCGCACTTGTCCAAGCCAACAGGGACCCAGCAGATCTGTCCAGGATAGTTGTAATAGGTGACTGAACACTTGACGCAGCAGTCGCGGGAGCCTGCGCGAAGGGGACCAACAGACTCTGGAACTGGGCGGCGCGCAGAAAGCTTCCACCCCAGCGCCGTACGCATCTCCTTGGCGGCCAACTGAGCAGCGACCTCCTCCTCCTCCTCTGGAGCGTCCTCAACCGAAGGTGATCGGTAGGGACGCACGGTGCGAGGGCGAGAGGTGGACGCAACGGAAGCAGGACCGAA
This sequence comes from Pseudogymnoascus destructans, assembly GCF_001641265.1. Taxonomy (NCBI): domain Eukaryota; kingdom Fungi; phylum Ascomycota; class Leotiomycetes; order Thelebolales; family Thelebolaceae; genus Pseudogymnoascus; species Pseudogymnoascus destructans. The sequence continues at coordinate 1,106,524 of NW_020167533.1, read as the reverse complement.
GGGAGTAGGGGTGGCAGGTGACTCCAACTCGGGAGACCCAGACATCTGGGCGGAAGAGCGCTTGAGAGGGGTGGTGACAGGCGCCACTGTCTTCTTGGGCTGCTTGCGCGGAGCCATGATTGACGGAACTAATCCACAGATCAGTCCCTGAAGACGAAGGACGGAAGGGAGGTAAATACCTTGCGAAGAGGGAGTAATCCTTGAAGCAAACCTTGGAAGAGGATCAAAAGGAAGAACCCAAGAACCCAGAAGAGCGGGCACTTGGTGTGAGGTTGTGTGAGGAAAGTAGGAAGTTGGGTAGGAAGTGGGAGTTAAGCGCGATGCCCACAACAACTGGGGGTGGCCGCGGCACAACAACAAGGGGGGTCACGGGACCCCCCTGACAGGCGCGAGTTCGATAACAACAACCCACCCTACGCGCGAGCAAACAAGCCAAACAAGCCCAAACAAGGGCGCAATCAGCCCTGATCTCTATGCCTGGAATTGGGGGCAATTCCCTAGAAGGGGGAGGTAATTGTAAGGCGGCCCTCACGTGAGGGCACGTGAGGTGTCACGCTCTTACAGTGGACCTGGCGGGCTCGGTAAATTAGGGCCTACGGGTTCCTGTATATAAGGGGCTGGAGGCTCGGAGTGAGGCCTCCAGTCAATAGTCGCTGTATATACGTAGACCTATTGTTACGCATTGAATCCTACTTCCTACCTACTGATCTGGTTCCCTGAGCTCCCGTGTGACCCTGGGTCCTACGACTTTACACGTTTCAAGGCTTCAAGAACCCACCAGATACTCTCCAAGATGTGTGTAACACTGAAGCTTGGGCTTCCAGAGATGCGACTAGTAGGGGAGGCGAACCCTTATGCAACAATACGCCTACAAATGAAGAACTGGGCAAGAGTATTGTGATCAAAGCAACACCCATTTCGCAGCAACCTCTATATCAAGATCTTCTTCAAGTCTCCGCAAGCCCATCTCTTGGAGACCTACTTAAATCCGAGGCGCAACGAAAAAGAAAGCGACTGAGGGTTTCATAAACCCTTTATTGGTCCTGCAGCGCAGTCGGAAACACAGACCCAGTATTTGGTTCTGCAGTGCAGTCAGAAACACAGATCCACTATTTGGTTCTGCAGCGCAGTCGGAAACACAGACCCAGTATTTGGTTCTGCAGTGCAGTCGGAAACACAGATCCACTATTTGGTTCTGCAGCGCAGTCGGAAACACAGACCCACTATTTGGTTCTGCAGTGCAGTGTTACGACGGAACAAGAAGGCTGGCCAACTACAGGACAGGAAGGAGGGAGGTCGCATGAGACCGGCCCTGGTACCTGGAGGGGCAGCGGGGAATAGTAGTTCCGAAAGTATCACGTGACGGACTCGCAGGATGATGAGAAGAGTCCTAAGAGTCCAGGACTCCGAGGACTCGAGTGAGTTCCCAGGAGTCCACTAGGCACGTGACGGACTCGCAGGATGATGAGAAGAATCCTAAGAGTCCAGGACTCCGAGGACTCGAGTGAGTTCCCAGGAGTCCACTAGGCACGACGCCACTATATAAGTAGATAGTATTTCCTTAGATAGGAGCTTCGTGCTCAACTCAATACAGTATTTGTTATATACTAGTAACGTGTTACTTGAAGCCTTTGTGTCTGATCCCCTGCCTCCTCTGATAAGTCAACCTTTATGCAAGAGAACCTCTGTGTCTTCTATCGTTTAGAAGTCAGCGTTACATGCAGTCGGAAACACAGACCCAGTATTTGGTTCTGCAGTGCAGTCGGAAATACAGACCCACTATTTGGTTCTGCAGCGCAGTCGGAAACACAGACCCACTATTTGGTTCTGCAGCGAGTGAAGCCTTAGATTTCCTACTATACTGTCACTGTAGGAAAGCCTGCTACAGGCCCCAAAAATAAGAATGCCAAGGGCTCTGTGCTTTGAATTTAGCAAAATATAACACAATAACGTACATGTATAGCGAAAGCGCCAAACAAGCGAAAGCGCCAAAATTATCTACCCTCACGACAAACATTGCGATAAATCTACCACAACATTAGAAATCAATTGAAACTACTCGGAGTCCTCTTCCTCAGAGGTGTCTATTACAATCTGACACGTGCGCGCATTGTGCCCAGTCTCACCACACTTGCCACAGCGACGGGCACGGGTTTCTTCCCTTGGCTTCTGACCACGGCTTGCCCTTATTTCCTGCTCTACCTGCTGCACAACATCCCTCTCATCCTGTAGCTCTTGCGCCCCTTGTTGACTAAGTGATCCTCCTTGCTGTAGTCGTGTTTTCCTAGCTCTCCGGCGCTTGCTTAGTACTTCATTTGCCTGTCGTAGGTTTTGGTTATCTCCCTTTAGCAGTGCTAATTGATGCATTATTTGCGATGCACCCTTTGTAAACTGGTCAACAGCTGCATAGATTGAGGTTGGAGAGCTATTTTGATGGCGTGAAATCCGAGTTTTAATAAATGTAGACTGTGACATAGCTTCAATTGGGTTGTTTGGTGTCTGAGAAACCCAAGGTTGAGCAGTACCTGGGCGGGAGCTTGGAGGCGTTGGTGTCCTTAACTTAAGATCAAGTGTAGATATCACTCTCTCAGGGTCAAATGGAAGAAGCCCTGCCCCTCGGAACCCGCCTCGAATGTTACTTTCCGTCATTGTAGTGTTAAATGCAGTGTGGAAGGCAGGAAAGAAGTCATCCTTTGTAATATGAGAAATATGAGCCTGCATCATATCTTCAATTTGCCGACCATAGGCCTGCTTTAACGGGCCGAAACAGCCAACATCAAGTGGCTGGAGTAGATGAGAAGAGTGAGCAGGCATACAAAGCGTAATAATGTTGTGTTCCTTGCAGTACTCCTCAAACTCATCTGAGTGATGGCTCTCATGACCATCAAGGACTAACAAGCGATAACCACCAACACTCCGGGCCTTTGTATGCTTCTCAAAGTGCTGAATCCAATCCATGCCTCTCCCGTTTGTAGTCCAGCCATTTTCAGTAACAGAAATCACCCAATCGCTTGAAAATCCACTATTCTCATACCAAGATGTAAGGTGGTTTTTGCCTGCAACAATGATAAATGGTGGTACTGCCCAACCTTGAGAACTAACGCCTTGGATTACTGTAACCCATTCCCGATTACCAGGCTGTACCTTCTTTGCTTTTGCCCGCCCGTCTGAGCTTGTTACAACCATAGCAGTTGAGATAACGCCCATCATAAACCCAGTCTCATCAAAGTTGTAGATATCTGCTTCATCGATACCATATTTCGCAATTGTGTTACGCACAAGCTCAAACCAGCCATTAATAACTTCTGGATCTTCGCACTTAGCCCTCTGGTAGTCGTATTTGCGCTGAAAGCGTGTCTGGAGCTCTACACGCCGCTTAACAAAGTTTGAAGCCCAACGCGACCCAACGCGTGACGCGTCGCGTGTTGCAAGTAGTCGACTTGCCATATCTTCAACAACAGACAGCCGAGGAGGAAACCCTTTGGCAGCTAGGTCGAGTATATACTGAACAAGGACGGACTCCTCTAGGTTAGTTAATTTCCGTGAGTTGGCTTGGATATCGCGTCGTGAAGGTACACCTTCTAGACGACGACCTAGCTTGCGGTGGTCCACAGAATAGATCCTAGCAGCAACTCGAAGGCGTAACTTTGGGTCGCTTTGCATAGCCTGGATAGCTAGCACTAATTGGCTTTCATCGTTTTTATGGGGCATGTTTTGTTGTTGAGGAATTTAACATTTAGTTGGGGGGTTTGGTCACCGCATCATTTTGGCGCTTTCGCTTGTTTGGCGCTTTCGCTATACATGTACGTTATATTATTATTTTAAAGTTTATAAGAATAATAGAGTTTATTTAAATTAGAGAAATTATAAATCCTATAGAAATTATAAGTCGTCTAAGTCTTATATAAACTCTTATAAATATAGATATAGTCTAACAAAAGAGCTATAGATATATAGTTTTTATTTAATTATACATATTTCTAACTTTTACTTTTAGAAATATTTAAATTTACACTTATAAGGTCTAACCTTAAGGCTATTTCCCCTACTAGAGTAGCTGCAAGACCTCGGCCATGTCTCATACCATGGCTTCCTGCCTAACAATTGCGGAATATCTCTCTAATTTGACATTGTATCCAAAATCTGAAGAGGCCATTTTGCTCCAACTGGACTTCCACCGCGGGTACAGAAGGAGCATTCTGTCTGGGGTGCCAGGATATGGGATCTCCCTCATGGTGATATCCCTGTTAGACTTTGGAAGATTCAGTCGCCCAAGGGTGGTGACCTTATCGCGTGTGGTCTCGAGTTCTTCCAGGAATCGAGCCTCAGCATTTGCATCTTGGCAGATCTGGGTAGGGGTCATGTACAGGACAGCATGACATCTGCGGTTATTAGCAAAGGAATAAGTATATAGGTCAGTCGGACCTTCAGGTTTTGCGCAATGGGCAAGAAGGCTTCGACAATAGATTACAGCATTCGGGTCAATTGATTCTAACTATTCTAATGGCCTACTCACTATTTATGGGCGTTTTGGGGCCCTACAGTAATTACTGTAATACTCTGTATGCCCACTGTTCTGGGTACAGAGTTTTCACCTGCCCCGCTAAGGGCCATGGAACGCTGGCCCCCTTGGTGGGGATTACCAAACTTCTAGGCCAAAAACCCGGAATCCCTCAGCTCCCGTTCCGATTCCAAACAAGCCTAGCACTTGACTTCCCATGTGATTGGAACTAATAGTTTGGACTGAACTGAACTGATATAAATTTTGCTAAACTGAACTGAACTGAACTGTTGAAATCTTAAACTGGACTGAACTGGACTGAACTGGATGTCATACTGACATTCGTTGCACTCAGTTTGCTATCAAACTCAAGAGCAAACTTGGAAATCTCCTCCTCAAACCTACAAGTCACTATACATATTTTGGCTTATCACACCAACAACAAGAGCAATACTACTCAACGATTGCTACAACCATCTATGATTCATTACACGTCATCGCTCCTTAGTTACTGGGCCGATATTACCACATAGCATATCTCTACAAACCTCTATGATTCATTACATGTCATCGCTCTTTAGTTACCCACAAGATTGGTTAAGTTATGACATAATTTGTCTATGACATAATTTGTCTATGACATAATTTGTCTATGACATAATTTGTCTATGACATAATTTGTCTATGACATAATTTGTCTATGACATAATTTGTCTATGACATAATTTGTCTATGACATAATTTGTCTATAGGGGTACTCTGACCTTGGACCTCCTTTTACTTCCTATAGGCTACGAACCTAAGAGATGGTTCTATGGGATTCTCTTACGTCGACTACAGTTACCAAGCCTGGTAATCATGGAAAGTCTTGGAAAATGAGAGAACTACACTCCTTTAGCATAAATAGGATTGCCCTTTCCTTAAGAAAGGGCAAGCAGACAATACAGTAAATCGACTATCACATACTTCCACGTCTTTTCCAAGCTTCCAAGCATTCATCTTGTTACTCCTTGTTTCTGAAAAGTCAGTGAGGTGTTAACCTCTGACTTACCCCTGAGTTCCCAGACTCAACATTTGTTGCAACTTGTCTGAACCACTTCACTACATCACACACCTGATTGCTGCGTTGTGGAATAGTCTAAGCTACGACCCTTTGGCTCTGTTTTCTAAGACAGTGTGTTGTCTTAGTAAATTCATCCCTTCCTTGGGTGGCAAGATTCTCACATCTGGTGCACCCACCATTACACTGGACTGGGCTGGACTGGTTAAACTGATAAACTGATAAACTATTGGCCACACTGTTCCTGCCTACCAAATCTGGAATATATCTCTCTCATTTGAAGTTGTATCAAAATTCTGAAGAAGCCATTTTCTTCTGCTGGTAAAACAGCCCTATACACAATGTTGAGCAACCTATTCTGGTCAGAATTTATAATAAATTAATTGCGTTTGGAATTTTCGACTTTTGAGTCATTTACTAGGAAGCTGGCCTCCATCGGGGCCTGTTTTGCATTTTCGACTTTTTTCGACTTTTTTGCCGGGTAGCTCACTTGGGGTCGTCCCCCATTTTCGCTTTTTTTAGCCCTATGTACCTATGTACCCCTACCCAAACTTCAACATTGGATAACTTTTGTACCTGATGAGCTACGGACTTCATTTCGGTTTTATTGGTACCTTATGCGCTCCAGCCAGGCATGTTGTGGTGTAGGCGGCATGGCCGGTGCTGGGAGCGGTGTCACATTTTCGCATTTTCGGCCCTATGTACCTATGTACCCTCACCCTACTAAAGTCCAACACCTCCAATACCTAGAACTTCAACATTAAATAACTTCTGTACCTCAATAGCTATCAACTTGGGAGCGATTTTATCACTTCTAGAGCACGTAAATATGTATATATACAATCAAGTTGGATCGCTAGTTAGTGCAGTACAATTGATTAAATGGCTAGCATAGGTATATAGGTGTAATTGCATTTTCGGTTTTTCGGCCTATGTACCTATGTACCCTCACCCTACTAAAACCTCCAACACGTAGAACTTCAACATTAAATAACTTCTGTACCTCAATAGCTATCGACTTAGGAGTGACTTCATGAGTTTCGCACGCCTGAGGAGCACATATGTCGTCATATAACCTATTGTGTAGAATCGATGCCACAGAGACACATGCCGCAGAGTCTGACCCGCTTTTCGCCGATTCTCGACCAACCACGTCGCGCAAAATCGATGCCGCACCTGCGGCATCGCGCGTCATAAGGGGTAGCTCATCCCCGGCCCCGGCAAACCACCAGGAAATTACAACTCCACCATCACAACTAGCACCTTCACATCCAGCTACAATATCTCCACATCAGCTATCCATTATACCACGCCGCCAGTACCTACGACTAGCTTGCCGGTGCATGTGTATGGTTATGGGAATGAGGGACCTGAGGATCATGCGAAGGGTTACAGACCCAGGGGACGCTTGGCGAGACATTTCGTTTGAACGATTCATAGTGGTGGACCAAAGTGTCGAGATGGGATGTGATGAATTCTATTGCGTAATTTGAGTGGGTTATAGAATTTGGGAATGTTGGGTAATAGATGGGATTATAGATACCTGTGGGATATGACATGGGGCAATCTTGGATTCGAGAGTAGGGTCTTCTTGTAATATTATCCTATACTGCGGTGTGACAATTCTAACAAGTTACGCTCAGACTGTTCACATTTTGAGTTCCAATAATTCGTAGAAGTTTGTGAAAGGCGCCGATCAAATGCATTGTTCTTCTCTACTGCTGTAACTATTATGTAGCTACAATAACTGCAGTCAACGATGCTCATCCTCCCCCTGTATTGCACTCTGCTATTCACAGGTGCAATTTACAAGATTTGGTGATTTGGTTAATCGTTGGTTCTCAAACCACCGCCTGGAGGCGGTTGGCAAAAGCGAACTGGGACGCGAAAGCGATTGTGGGACACTTCGGGAGCGGACTCACGACGCGACACGACCGACCATGAACATGACCGACAACGAGCACAACTACAACCACAACTATGCCGGTAGTTGAAGTAAATAAAAATGAAGCTCTTTTAAATGCCATTGAATTTTTAAATGAAAACCCAACAGAGAAGAGTGCTACAGTAGCACGGATGTACAGAGTAAACCCAAGTACGCTCCGGACTATACGACTACGACAACGACGCGCATCACCACAACGCACCGCTGTGCCACGCGGAGGCCAGAACAGAGTACTGTCTGATGTACAAGTTACAGCTATACAAAGATACATCCAACGCTCGTACGAAAATGGGTACGGTGCAACTAAGCCTATGGTGTTCAGTGCCATCTGCCAACTACGTGCAGCAGAAACTCCAACACGTGCACCACCATCACAACGGTGGTTCCAGACATGGATTAAGACACAACAACACAACTTCCATACAATAAAAACCCGGCCAATTGAAGCAGCACGGGTTGCATCTCATGAAGTATCAGCTATTAAAGAATGGTTTTATGAATTTAAAGATGTGTGTAATCAACTAGATATTACTGCAGGTGATATCTACAACTTTGATGAAGTTGGATTCCGTGTAGGAATGAGCACCGGTGAACATGTGTTGGTACCATCTGCAGTAAAGGAGGTAAGTTGTTTCTACTTATCTTACTTTATATTATTCTAATATTTATAGCTTTATATACAAGCTCCAGAGAACAGACAAAGTCTTACAGTTATAGAGACAATTTCAGCTGCTGGCATTGCACTTCCACCGTTCCTTATTATACAAGGAAAATTACACATGGAAAGTTGGTACCATGACAATCTACACGGTGATGAGAAAGTTGCAGTATCCGATTCCGGATATACAAACTCTGAGCTTGCAATGGAATATCTACAGCATTTTATTCAACATACACCGTCTATAAGAACGAAATTGTTAATAATGGACTCTCATGTCTCACATGAAGTTCCAGAGTTTATAATACTTGCACATCAACACAATATACACTTACATGTGTTTCCGTCTCATCTTACGCATATTCTACAACCGCTAGATGTTACTGTGTTTGCACAATATAAACATTGGCACCGACGTGCAATTCAACAAGCAATCCGGAATTTTGATACAGATTATAATGTTATATCTTTCTTTAGAGACTTGTCTACTATCCGTAAGCAGACATTTACAAAGGGTAACTGTATCAAGTCTTTTAGAGATGCAGGTATTTGGCCACCTAACTATGAAAAGATTCAAGAGAAGGTTGCTATATATGCAAAACCAGAAGTTTTAGAAACACCACAACGCGCATTTCAAGCAAGTTATGATCTTTCAACATGGAGTCAAACATTTGATAAGATCCTTAGTTCACCGTCACGGCAAAAGTGGGCATCTTCTTATACTGAAATCCAAACTCAGTTAACAGAGGCTGAGCTGTTCCAGTCAGAGCTTGTACAAATTACTACTATTATGACTGAGCAACGACAGCGGAAGGTTAGAAGTCGGAAATCTATTCAAAAAGGCGGTGCTATTACAGTTGAACATGCACGGCAAAGGATTTATGAGAAGAAGGTAAAGGAGCAACTTTTAGAAGAAGCACGGGAGAAAAGAGAGAGAACACGCATGGTGAACGTTGAGCGTAAGATGCAGCTCCGTGCTGGCATCGATGCACGGAAGGCAGAACGTACACGGAAAAAGGACCTACATGAATTTCAAAAAAGTAACCCAGACACGGAGCCACCAATTGGCTTACGTACAGAAATCATTGACCCGGACGTTACACAGAAGAAACGTGAGGAGGAGGAGGAGGCAGACCGACTGTTAGCCATCGAGGAGAGTGGGTACGTGAACTTTGCAGGCTTGGACTACGACATGATTCACGATGCAAGTGACGGTGGCTGTGATGATCAATCACTGCCTGACAATATTGATCCAAATCTTTTTTAATTATTTAATTCTATAACTTATATATATTTACAGCATTGTTACGTTGTCAGTCGTGTTCATGGTCGGTCGTGTCGCGTCGCGAGTCCGCTCCCGAAGTGTCCCACAATCGCTTTCGCGTCCCAGTTCGCTTTTGCCAACCGCCTCCAGGCGGTGGTTTGAGAACCAACGATTATTTAGTCCTGATAGACGACAACCAATGCAGCTTGCCGATCTTTATCATGGTCGAGGAGACATGGATAGAAGTTGAATAAATGCCACGCGCCAACTGCAATCCAGTAAAGCTGCAAGCGCCAGACTCCAGATGATCCGTGATTTCTCAACTGGCACAAAGGTTGAACGCTGTTGCCTGGCCAAGCGCCGGATACTAAAGGGATACACTCAAGCGTTCTCAGCCTAGCATCGTATCATCATAGCCTCCGCAACCAAGCCATCTATAGATTACAACAACTCAGGCTCAGCCTGCACAATCGACTCTACGCAATACGACCTCGCCAATCGCAAATATGCCTCATGACGATGTGGCTGGCTTCTGCCTAGCTATCCCTACAACTTGTATTTTGAGCAGCATCCTAATGGGCCTTCTCGAACAGCTGAGATAGGGAAGACAAGAAGGGTCGTCGAGATCTACATGGTGGCAGCAGCGGATACGAGTGTAAGGGCGTACTGCTCAGCATTCTGCCGGTCGAGTGATCCCAAAACGGATCGATGAGTGGCTCAGCGGCCGGGGGGCCAGGGGGAGCACGGGCCAAACCCAGCCTTGGCAGGTTCAAAGCTTGGCAGGCCACTAGTGGATGGAACGCGAGATCGTCGCATTTCAATGGTAACGATATGCCACTAGTGCCACTAGTGGCAGAGGGCTGCGTTTCAGCGGGGGGAAGTGGGGAGCTGTGGACGGAGTTAAGGGTGGTTAACCCCTGTCGATCGCGGGCCATCATGCTACTTAATCTAAAATGTTGTTAACCCCGCTGGTGCCTGAGGCCCACGCGGGACCACCCGACGAGTATGAACTAAATTACGGACGTTGTATTTCCCTCTATATAACGGTTAAGATACATCCGACAGCAACTGCGTATGAGCATAACCGAGAGCGAGACACGAACGATTCCGAGGAGAAAATCGGAATCCAATCCAACGAGAAGCTATCGTTGGATTGGTAGGCTTCAGAGAAGGGCTTGAAAAAGGTGCTCAATGGACCCTGGTATTTTAGCACAAGCGCAATGTTGATGATCTTTTATTTCATGTCTAATATGTATTGACCACTCTGAATCTTGCAATACGATCTCAATTCCTGCCTTCTGACCTGGTTCCCTGGACTCCCGTGAGACCCTGGGCTTACGCGTTACAGTGGATTACTGTAACCATACCTCATACAAAAATAGGCAGTCCTAGTAAAGTTCACGTACACTAATTCAGAGAGATGGGCTGTCAAAATGCCTTAACATCTCGTAGCCAATCGTCTGTAGCACGTTATCATGTCTAATATGTAGTGACCACTCTGAATCTTGCAATACGATCTCAATTCCTGCCTTCTGACCTGGTTCCCTGGACTCCCGTGAGACCCTGGGCTTACGCGTTACAGTGGATTACTGTAACCATACCTCATACAAAAATTAGGTAGTCCTAGTAAAGTTCACGTACACTAATTCAGAGAGATGGGCTGTCAAAATGCTTCAACATCTCGTAGCCAATCATCTGTAGCACGTTATCTAGCATGGAATCAGTGTTTACAGACGTACTTTCTTTTTCTTTTTCTTTTTCTTTTTCTTTTTCTTTTTTTTTTCTTTTTCTTTTTCTTTTACAGATGTCGCTAAATCATGGTCTGTCCTTCGTGATACCGAATTTGATTAGATATTATGTAAATGAGGCGTATTCCACCTGGCTCCATGAACGCCGAGTCTTGGCTCACCAACTCCTGTTTGGATATGGCAGGAACCAAGACCAGCTATAGGCTCACAATACCCAACCCTGACGAGGTATTTCAACAAGTCCGAAAACGTAGCGTTGCCGGGTATATAAAGACGTCGTCACTTCCTCCTCTCTAAGCTCTCACGACTCAGGTTCAATACACTCATAACTCTTTCCTCCTCCCAACCAAAATGATTCCCGTAGTACTGGTTTCCGTCTCCCTCTTCGCTGCGCGCGCTTATAGCATCGGATCAGAGTACGCCAATGATGTTATGCAAATCATGTCACAGATCGAACACAACTTCAAAATCGACTTGGAGCACACGCCGTACTTTGAATCACCAAGGCGCTGGGAATCAACCTGCCTGGAGAACTGGGGAAAGTGCCCCAAAATTGGGAAATTTGAGCGCTATTTGCTGTCATCGGGAAAACCAACCGTCAAATACACCGTCAATGAGGACGCAAATATGGACAACTTTAACCCAGCCAACAGCATACTGACTGCGACAAACTCGACAGCGATCATAAAATCCCGGACTGTCGGTTGGACCATTGGCGCAAAGCTTTCTGCAGAGGGAAAAGGCGTTGGTGCCGAGGTCTCGGCGTCATATTCCGACACCAGGACCAACGGCGGAACGTTCACCAAAACGGTTTCCTACCAGGAAACGTGCCTGCCTGGATACCGCTGCCGCATTGAGACCTGGGCTTTCTATATCGATTATACTGGGCTATGCGTGAAACAATTGAGACTCGACTGTAACAGCAAGTACACTATCGCCCAATGTGTGGAGCCCATCCTGGGATGCCAACAGTTCATCGACTATTATAACCTTTGTCATACGGGCAAATTAGCCCCTTGTGACGTCAAGGTCCCGCTCTACCGGCCGTCCGGGGAGCCGTATACTCGCGTCGTTCTCGCCTCCGACCCGCCTGTTGGTAAGACGCCGAGGAGGTCAGAGCTCGACTCGCCGCAGACGGAGTACCGGATTATCGGCTGAAGTCTTGTTGAAGAGAAGTTAGGGCAGATCACAGCCTCGACCTTCTTTTGAAGTTATCAGAGTCACAGCTGTTTTATTATGTATTTAGCTTTACCCTTATGGAGGCTGCTGATCAAGAAGGAACTAGTACCGTTATGAAGTTCAATAGAAAGCAGTCGCCAACCGACAGTCATTACCTTGCAAACTCTATGCATTATTAGAAACATTGGCAATGCTGGTGACAATTCCTTTTGTATTCAGTAGATGCTATAGTGGACCGCATTAGTAGTCTATGCGCTGCAGCTTAGTAATGCATGCACTACACTATGTGGAAATATTCGCGTTTGATGCGAATATTTCCACATAGTTTGACGCGTTGGTGTCACGTGACCAATGCCCAATCACGTGCTTTCGTGGCTTCACGGCAGGCTGCTTACAAACCGGCGCCCACGGCGCCGCTCGACAATACTCGTGATTATAATTGATTTTCTAACCCTGCTTACTTAAAAGCTTTAGGAAATAGAGGTTATACAGGTATAGTTATAGAAACAGTCTACTCTAAATGGCTAGTTAGGGGGTATAGGGGCAGGATTGTAGGGGCGTTATGTAATATGGGTATGTACTAGAACTCTGAACTCACAACCTGACAACGGAGCAACGATTTGCCAGTATCAATACGACGATGACAGAGCAACCATTTGCCAGTATCAATACTGGCATGACAGAGCAACGATTTGCCAGTAACAATACGACGGTGACAATTGTGTAACGTCGCGAGGAAAAAGAATAGTTCAAATAACAATGTCCCTCTTTCTGATGTTAATATTGATGATATCCGAAGATCCTGAATACTACGCGAAATACATAAACTAAGGCTATGTCACGTGGTACCGTCCACAAAACCCGGGGTTATGCTTACTAAGCTGTTAGCGGGGAAGTAATATTTAGGACGTGGGGTTGCCACATAGAATCCAGAACACTTCCAAAACACATCCACGAATCCATACTCCCCATCCACGCAAACAATCGACATCATGGCAACTCACGAGCAGCTCCCGTCTACCTCCTCCCGCCCCCCACTCGACCCCACCATCACGATGCCCACAACCAACACGGTCAACATTGGCACCCGAAGGTCGAAGCTCGCGCTCATACAAGCCCAGATTGTGCACGATGCCCTCAAAGCCGCCTACCCCGAGACCGAGTTCAAGATTCACGCCATGGCAACAATGGGTGACAAGAACCAAGTAACTCCGCTTCACAGTTTTGGCGCGAAATCCCTCTGGACGTTTGAGCTTGAACATGGGCTCCTCGACGGCTCGCTGGATCTCATCGTGCACAGCCTGAAAGATATGCCGACCCAGCTTCCACCACAGTGCAAGATCGGCGCCATCACGAGCCGCGAAAATGCACGAGATGTGGTGGTCATGAAGCCAAGCCTCCCATACAAGAGCATTGCCGAACTTCCCGCTGGATCCGTCGTGGGGACGAGCAGCGTGAGGAGAAGCGCACAGATTGCGAGGAAATTCCCAAGTTTAAAATTCAAAGACGTGAGGGGTAACTTGGGGACGAGACTGGACAAACTCGACGCCGAAGATGGCGAATACGCCTGTTTGATTTTGGCGGCGGCAGGGTTGGAGCGGGTTGGCCTCGCCGATAGAATCACGCAGCATCTCGATTCGAAGACCCCGGGAGGAGGAATTCTTCATGCCGTCGGACAGGGTGCCCTGGGGATTGAGATCCGAAGTGACGACGAAAAGACTCAGTCGCTTCTCACGAAGTTAATAGATAACGATGCTCTGCTGGCATGCCTGGCTGAAAGAAGCTTGCTGAGAACCTTGGAAGGTGGTTGCAGCGTACCAATAGGCGTGGAGACTGAATGGATTGAGGAGGGCAAGCTGCTGATGAAGTCAATTGTTGTTAGCTTGGATGGGACGGAGGCCGTAGAAGCGGAGACGCTCGCCGAGGTCCTTACGGTGAAGGAGGCCGAGGAGTTTGGCTTGGCTGTGGCTCAGGATCTGATTGCCAAGGGTGCGTCCAAGATTTTGCAGGCAATCAACCTCACCAAAGATGTGGTCGTGGATGGGCCGGCTGCATAGACCGGTCATTGCAAAGGAGGTAGCTTCTCAGGAACTGATTGCCGGGTGTGCGAGACCGCCTCTGGTGCGTTGTTGATGGTTACCTGTAGATACATAGCGTTACAGACAGAGCTTATGCCTCAATGTCACCAAGACGTCACACACTTCTAATGAATAAATCAACCCAATGCTAAAGCCAAAAACTCTTTTGTATTGTCGACTGTCCAACAGATATACACTGATCTACCCAAGCCATCTCCCTATTTATTCCGAAGCCGAAAACTTCTTGTATGCAGCCGCATCCATCAGCCCCTCCAAATCCTTAAGTCCCTGCTCTCCAATCTCAACCTTTGCAATCCATCCGCCGCCGGCGCCAGTATCCTCTGGTGCGTTGTTGATGGTTCCTGGCTTCTCCTCCAAAATGTTGTTGACCTCTGTGATTGTGCATGTGATCGGGGAGTTGATGTCCGAAGCAGACTTGACCGACTCGACGGCTCCGATGGTATCGCCGGCCTCAACCTCCATTGGAAGAGTTGGGAGCTCAACGTAGACTACATCGCCAAGGGCGTGCGCTGCGTAATCGGAGATTCCCAAGGTTCCAGTCTTTCCATCCTCCGACACATCAACCCATTCGTGCTCGGTAGTGAACTTCTTTGCAGGTGCTAGAATCGTGAGCTTCAATCGACCGACTATAGGGAATAACTAACCAGCGCTTCGTGCGGAGAATGAGCGGACTGCAAAGTTCTGGGTGCGAACTCCGGAGCTGGTGCGAGCAGCAAACCTCGAGGCCACTGGGCGGAGGGATCTCATTATTGAAGCCATTTTGGATGCGTATGAAAAACTACAACGTTGCGATGACGACGATGTGGCGGCAAAATGAGTGAAACGTCGAGCAAAAAGTAAAGATCAATTGATCAGAGTGATGTTTTATTGTATGCGGGGATTGTGTATATAAAAGGCGACTATTCCATGAAATATATCGCCAATGTCGGAGTTCAACCCCGACGGGGCGGATTGGCGCGTCTAATTGGCTTTTGCCGACCAAGTATGACGCGAGTAGGCCCTAAACAAGAACCCGATGGCTGATCGCGAAAGTACCAAAGGGGGAACACTTTAATATGCACGTGTGTCGCGTGTATCGCGTTTACCTTGCCAGCTGAACTTCCGCGTAACAGGAACAGGATTGGGCCAGGCGTTTGTACCGCGACTGTCAATAAGACGAGGCGTAACAACTGCCAAATCACTCGTCACCCAACATCTCACCTCATCATCCTCATGGTCTCCGAATAGAGCCCCTAACACTTCGGTGGTAACCCTAAGACCCTGTGGAACAACACCCAATCACACTCCAACCACTCGCCCGTCAATCTGGATTCATCAAGTCTCTCTGCTGGGTTGCCAGCTCAATATTGCGACGCCGTTGACACAATGGGCCACGATCTCTACCAAACGGCTCGGGAACCTCAACAGCCCGAGCAGCAAGACGACTCCATGGGGGGTCTCGAGCAATCACAGACATCAACACCACAGTCCAGCCATGATGTTCGACACCAACAATCCCAGCCTGACCCTTCGGGCCACGAATTTCGCCATCAACAATCTCAATCCGACCCTTCGGCATTCCAGTCATCTTACCAGCCTCAACAACAGCTCTATGAACAGCAAATGAATGCCGACCCTGGCGAACCCCGCTTCCCTGCTCCACAGGCCCCGGCAAACACCATCCCGCGCCCTACTTCTGGCCTCTCGGGCGGGGGTGACCGATATGGGAATATGGGAACCACCTACCAGGAACAAAACTCTCGCGGTTCATCTACCGCTGCGACAGATACGGGCCGGAACAAGAACAGCGTGGTGATCAAGGTCGGAATGGTTGGGGATGCGCAGATTGGCAAGACCTCCCTCATGGTGAAGTATGTCGAAGGCTCCTGGGACGAGGACTACATTCAGACGCTGGGTGTGAACTTTATGGAGAAGACGATTTCAATCCGCAACACAGAGATTACGTTCTCGATTTGGGATTTGGGAGGCCAACGAGAGTTCGTAAACATGCTGCCCCTCGTGTGTAACGACGCCGTGGCAATTTTGTTCATGTTCGACTTGACAAGGAAGAGCACGCTGAACAGCATCAAAGAATGGTATCGCCAGGGTCGAGGCTTTAACAAGACGGCAATTCCGTTCTTGGTGGGAACAAAGTACGACCACTTCGTCAACTTCCCCAGAGAAGACCAAGAGGAGATCTCTAACCAGGTTTGTTTCCTCTGATGCATATATTTGCCCTATCTAACCGCAGACAGGCCCGTCGTTTCGCAAAGGCAATGCGTGCAAGTCTCATCTTCAGCAGCACAAGCCACAGCATCAATGTTCAGAAGGTAGGTCCACCTTGACACGTCACGGTGATCAGCGCTAATTGATGCATAGATCTTCAAAATAGTTCTTTCCAAGGCATTCGATCTGAAGTGCACCATTCCCGAAATTGAGAATATCGGCGAGCCACTCCTCATCTACCAATCAGTCGGTTGAATGGCCTAGTACCGGTGAAGAGACGATTGGATGCGTGAAATGCTTCATCATGGCTGAAACGACCCGATATACGAAGGGATGAGGAACGAGGAGCATGATTTATGGCTGACTGGCTTTATTGTGGCCCTGTGGATGCTCTGGAAATAGTTGACAAAAATAGTAAGTCACGGGGATGGATGTAAAACGCGTCTCTCTCTGGATAACGTTTTTCTGTATTCTATGGCGAGCAAGGGTGCATTGTCAATGGAGTTTTAGCTAGTCCAGCAATATAGGGGATAGCTCAGGTTATTGCATGGTCCGTTGGGATGTAACAGTAATCACAAATCTCAACGAGAGAATACATCAGTATGTTTCAATAAAACAGTATGTATTCTCTCACTGAGATTTGTGACAATGAAACAGTTTCATTGTCTTGCAATCAGTGTGCATTGATAAAGAATGAAACCCGCATCTAGCTTGCCAAAGTTTTCTTCTCATCGATGCCTCTTTCTCGGGTGCAATTATACTCGCAACCTACGGCTTAGCCTTTGCTGCTTCTGACGCGACACGTATTTTTCGGTTCCTTCTATTCCGAGATTTCTTTGACCTTTTTCTCATCCCCATTGGATTTTCAAATTTGTCAGTCGGCTGCGAAGTAGAGACCTTGGAGGTTTGGTCTTCCACTTTGGTATTCGAAGGGCTGGCGGCTGTCGTTGGTTGGTAGGACTGCGTCGTAGTTTCGGCGGCTGTTTGCTCGTCGGATTTTGCCTTGGTTTCGGCGGCTGCGGCGTCTGGTATGCTACAGCTTTCCTGGTCATGAGAATTCCCAGCTTCCGTTTCAATTTCAGGTGTCAACGATACTAACACATGACCCTCGTCCATGGTCTCATGTGTAACATGGTATACATCCGACATGTGCTGCTCTGCGGAGATGAAGTCGCATTCTGATGACAGCAAATCCTTATCAGGCGTAGATTGTCCAGCAGCCCTTGAGTTGGCCGATCCAAGGCTGGCTGGAAAGGTCTCTGGGGAGCTTACTTCGATCCAATCATCAGCTATGCTATCGAGGGTTTTCGAGGTGGAGCCAGCAAACTCGGTGGCAGAAGATTCGCCGCGTTGCAAACTGTATGCAGTCTCGGGAGCCATGATATCCTCAACGATAGGACTGTTGGCACCTTCAAGAGTACCTGTACTGTTGTCGGACAGATCAGTGCAACCCTTTGGCAAACAGTCCTCGACTACATCTTCTTTCACAACATCCGAACCTCTCGAGACCTCTATGATACTCTTGAACGAGTCATTTGACGGGTCGGTGGACTGTCCTCTCGGAATATTGGATGAATCTTTGGCCCATCCTGTCGGAATATTCAAAAACTTATCAACGTCAACCAGGTATCTTATCAAAGACTCAGCTCGTCCGAGGGGCCTGGGGGCCTTCACGCCATCATCTTGATGTGTTATTTCCGAAGTAGAATTTGGCACCTGGGAATTGCAGCTGTCATGCTCTGAGGGGCTAATGGAAAAGCGCCGAAGTACCGGTGTTGGTGTTGATAATTGAGCAAATAATTCCTGGCCATGCATCTGATCTCCACATTCCCCAATATCTGCCTGTCGAGTATTCAAACCACAGTTGCAGTCCTCCGCATTTCCATCATCTTCATCGACACTATCAAGCCCTCCTGCAACACCGTCCAATCTAGCCACCTGAGTGCCATTGAGCTCCGGCGTCAATGGACGAGACCGGGAAAAGTCTGAAAGCCGATGATGTTGCGGCCTATCCTCGTACCCATAATAAACACTGACAGGTTCGTCGGCCCTGGTGTCACTGCGTCCTTGACGAAGGGAAGAGCCCGAGTATATGGATCCCAAGCCGAAAGACTTTACCCCAACATCCGAACGGATAGATGGACTAAAATCCTCACTCGTTGCTTCTTCTTTTATTGTGCCAAACCCCGCTGGCATCTCCAGTATTCCGTCGATTTCCTTTTCTTTCGACCTGTAGCTCAAGAAATTAGGCGATGGGTATCTAATTGGTGAAACTAGAGCATTCGGACGGGCTGGGTTTGTGGCACTCCTTTGAGAGAGTTTTGAGTCGCTCGACCTTCCCCCGAGATCTGCCAAGCTGCTCCTCCTAGTGATTGGATTCAAGGCAGAACCTATGGGCGATGATTTCCTCACTGCCAATTTGAGGGGAGCGTAGCCTGGTTGTCGAGGCTTATTGTGGGAAGCTGCACCTTCACTTGAGTTTTGCGGATGTTCTTGGTGGCCGACACCTTGTAGAAGAGGCTCGTTGACATTCGTTTCTTGCTCTCCAGGGTTGGGAGAAGAAACTCGATGTACTGTTTCAATCTTATGGCCACTTACAGTCACTGGCCTGAAAACTTCTGGCACCTCCTCAAACAAGTTCGATGTGGAATATCTCATCTGCTGTTGTTGGCCGGGCTGTTTGGTGATTTCGGTTTCCCTTCGTTCCAAAAGAATCCTCTCCTCGCGGGCAACAATCTCCCACTCATCCTGCATGAGAGTGCATCTCGAACAAAACAAAGATTGGACGCAGTCCCCACCAGCCGTACCATCGATATTATACGTAGCTCGGATACGAGAGTGCTGTAGCATCACTATAAACCCTGATGATACCATCAGTACTTCCAAAGCCAGCTGCTCAGACAGGATACTCACAATCAAATCCGACGCAGCACATTATCATCCCAAACATCCAGCACGGCCCATTACAAATGTGTCGCCGTGACAAATCGAGAGGGTCTTCCCCTTCGGCCATCTGCTTGAGCCGGTATTGAGTCTTGCCGTAAAGAACACATGGAATACAGGAGCCTGTGCACAGTGTGGTGATGTCGTGATTCCGTGGCCGGAAGAGCTTTGTTATCCAAGGACCAGATTTGCGGCGAGTAAACCCATTATAGGCTGTATTCCCCCAGCTTGACACCTGTTGGAAGTATCGCGGGCGGTCAAAGTAGGGCCCAGTCGCAGCGTCAGGGTTTATAGCATTGAGCGGGTATGATAGTGACGGGCGGTGGGTAATGGGAGACAAGAAGTTGTCCATCTCTTCAGCCTAACGAGAACAGGACTGGTACTCGTGCTGGCAAGTTGTTTGATTTTCAACTACCATAGAATAATAAAGATATCGCTTTTGAAGCACTAAGCAACGAGCAGCATATATAATATGTTGATGCATTGTAGTTCGTAGCAAGGAGAATAGTCCACGACAGCGGCTATTCTGCCCGTCACAACTATGGAGGAAGGATGGTGTTGGATATGAACGGAAGCTGCGATGGAGGTAGAAAATATTAGAAGGCAAGTGCGAGGGAGATAAGTAAACCAGTCGTGCTCATATGTATATGGATAGAGCTCTACCAGCGCTTCTGACGGTCCCTTAAACTCATCAACGCAAGTATCACGAATTTGACAAAGCATGTGAGAGAGAAACAGAACTTCAAGCGCATCTTTGTTGGCCACCCGCTTTCCAGCACACATGATTCAAATATGAGTTATACAGTATGTACAAGGAATAGACCGCCGCCAAGTGACAATGCCACAAACCTTCAATGCCCCCACTCGGTCTCCTTGCTTCTGGAGGATGGCCAACTTTATCTATGAGCCACGGCAACCTGACGAGACGATTAATTCGAAGGCTTGGACACATCGACGGTATCCTTGGACTTCGATGTCTCTGGGGTTCCTTCGGCCTTCTGGCTGACATCGGAGTCTCCGCCAACATCCGTGGAATGCTTGGCGTCCGTAGTTAGCTATATAGGTTAGTAAATATTAGACAATATCTGGATCTATAAATACCTTCTCGGTAACCTCAGTAGTATCCTTTCCCTCGTCCTCCGACTTGGAAGCATCGGCGCTCGGCTTCTCCTCCTCGTTGTCGGTGGCGGAAGCCTTGACCTCTGCCTTTGGCTCCTCCTCCTTGACCTCCTCCTCCTTGACCTCCTCCTCCTTGACCTCCTCCTCCTTGACCTCCTCCTCCTTGACCTCCTCCTCCTTGACCTCCTCCTCCTTGACCTCCTCCTCCTTGACCTCCTCCTCCTTGACCTCCTCCTCCTTGACCTCCTCCTCAGCCTCAGCCTCAGGCTCCGCGTGTGCCTCTATCTTGTGGGGAACGTGAAGGTGGTGAGCTTCTGCGGGAGATTCCTTGAGAAGGTACCAGCAACCAGGGACGGTGACGGTGACAGCTCCGGCAGCCCTGTGATCAAATTTTGTCAGCCTGCCATTCCCCATGAAGCTCCAATTGTACAGCGAGCAACTTACCATGGCAGGTCACTGCTAGCCTCTGGCCCATGGCCACTGGAGTATCCGCGTCTGGCCGAGTGGCGCACCAATTGGGCTCTTGCGCTACCGACGGACAGGCGTGCGGAGCGAAGAGCTCCAAAGGCGGATCTTGCGAAAGACATTGTCAGAGAGATTGAAGCAATTGAGCTATTAACAAGTACCTAAAGTAGATATCAGTATCAATTGATTGTCACATGCAAGTTCAGACGGACTTTACTGGATTTGTGCACGTCGTGGACTCGATTGAGCTGTGAGGAAGAAAGAGGTCGGGAGGAGGGAACATAACCGGGCACGGCATCGGAATATTGTAGTTCCTGACCGCCGCCGATTTCCCCCCACTACGACATGCTTCGGGGGTCTTCGTTCTCCTACCATATCCCCCCCTCTACACCTTTTTCTACATTTTAACCTCACTTCTTCACCTTGGTGTCGCTCAGGATCTGGTTAGATTTCACCAGACCTACTCGTGAACACAAACACTACTGAGTGTGAGTTTGTTCACGGTGTACGATTGCGTTGGTCCCTTACAGACCAATGCGAAGTTTGGCGAAGCAACCACTCGTTCACAGCTCCAACTTCAACAGCTGTAACATAACAGCCTCAAGACAAGCTCCATACAAGCTCTACAAGTCCCTGTAGCCTCAAGACAAGCTACCATCATGTCGAGCACTATTCCCGCAAACCCAAATGCACAGACCGTGGCAGCGTTGTTGCCCAAGCTCCAAGATCCGGACCCGGATTATCGATACATGTCGCTGAACGATCTATTCCAAGTCCTCACCATAGGTCGCCCAGATTTCCTATACAACGACTATAACACTGCCGCCAGAGCAGTAGACGGCATCATCAATACGTTAGACGACCAGAATGGCGAAGTCCAGAACCTGGCTATCAAATGGTGAGATCCCCCCCCCACCCCAAACACCCATTTACATCCTAACACTATTGGCAGCCTTGCTCCCCTCGTCACAAAAATCCCAAACACGATGCTGGCACCTCTTATCGAGAAGCTCTCCAACCTCACCACTGAGAATTCCGTCGACAACTCTATCCCAGCCACTGCCCTCCGCATGGTCGTCATTACCCTCCCTCGCCCAGTCCGGGGTGTGGCTCCTACAAAAGAAGTCATTGAAGCATATACTGCAATGAGCCGTGTTCTGATCCCCAGGCTGATTGGACATCTTGTTGTTACCCCATCCGCGCGTTCGAACCAGCCATCGCCGCCTGGGATGCTACAGATCGGCTCCAATAAGGAGGTGGACGCTGAGGCAGTAGACGTCTTGATCGAAGTTGTCAGGTGCTTTGGTCCCATGTTGCAGCAACCTGAAGTTGCGGCATTGCAAGAAGCAATCGTTGGAATAATCGAGAATGCAAAGGCCAGCTCGGTCGTCAAAAAACGGGCCGTCGTGGCCATTTCTATTCTGGCGGTTTACCTTTCGGACAGCTCTCTCAGCGCCTTCATTCAACATCTTGTTGAGAGCTTCAGCAATGACCGCATAACTCTCATCCAGCGACGACTATACATCACCATTCTCGGCTCGATGGCTCGATCAATTCCCCTGCGCTTCGGCCCTTACCTGAAGGGTATTGCTCCATTCGTCCTGTCTGCGCTGAGCCAGCAAGAGCTCGATGACCAAGTCGAGGATGCAGCTGAAGATGGTGAGCAAAACCCAGAAGTTGACGATGTGAGGGAGGCCGCGCTTGTGGCTCTCGAGGCATTCATCTCCTCTTGTGGCAACGAGATGCGATTGTACACTGAAGAGATAATTTTTTCAGCAATCCGCTTCCTCAAATACGACCCCAATTATGTCGATGACGATGAGGATGATGAGGAGATGGGCGGAACACAGTCCAACGATGACGATGACAGCATTGGCGGCGACGATGATTTCGAAGATGGTGATGCCGGATTTGACGACGACGATGACGATGCAAGCTGGAAAGTGCGGCGTTGCGCCTCCAAGGTTCTATACACTCTGATCGGAACGAGAGCTAGTGGAGACCTTCTCGAAGATGGGACATTGTACTCGCAAGTTGCACCCGTGCTGGTTAGCCGGTTTAATGAGAGGGAACAGAACGTTCGACTGGAGGTCATTTCGGCCACGGCTCTGCTTATTCGAAAGACAGGAGAAGGCTCTGCCACTCTGCAGGCTAACGAAGGGAATCTGGACTACATGTCCCAGCCGACGAGTCGTAAGCGTAGACGGGACAGCTCGATAACCTTTGATACCAGGCCTCTGATTACAATGTCAGCTGGGCTTACTTCCCCCATCATCGAGCCTCTCCCTCCATCGGGTCCGAGAGCAGACCTGTCCAGGCTCAGCCCAACTTTAGTCAAGGCAGTGGCGAAGCAACTCAAGGGCACTTCTGTTCCCACGAAGCAAGCCGTCATCAATCTTCTCGCGAACCTCGTGTCCGTGCGGCATGGTGGCCTTTCAGAGTACTTTGCTCAGCTCGTCGACCCCATAGTTGATGCCATCAAGGGCACGGGTGCTTCTTCCGCGCCATCCTCTGGCGTAATCACTACCGGCTCTGCTTCAGCAACAGTGAGCACACTGCGCGTCTCTGCTCTCAAACTCATAAGCGACCTTTGCGAGACACACTCTTCTAGCGTCCTTCAGCCTTTCCTCCCAAAGATCGTTCCGGGGGTTGTGTCTGCCGTCAAGGATCGATACTACAAGATTTCAGCAGAAGCTATCGTGACAGTTGAGCAGCTCGTAAAGGCTTTGACGCCACCTCGGTCACGCATGGTCGGAGCCAAACATCAAACCGATATACAGAATCTCTACGATGTCATCATAAACCGCGTTTCTTCCAACGATGCTGACTTGGAGGTTCGATATCGCGCTATCCACGCTCTCGGTATCTTACTTGCGCGCACTACCAGTGGCGAGGGTGCCAAGCTTCTCTCCCAGGATGATAGGAATGAGGCTTTACAGCTGCTGAAGGATAGATTGAAGAACGAGACTACCAGGATTGCATCGGTGCGTGCCATCGACACTGTTGCTGCCTTGAGCACTGGCAAGGATCAGTTGAAGCCGGATTGGGTCCGGGAGGTATCCTTGGAGCTAGCAGTCCAGCTTCGAAAGGCCGACCGCTCTCTTCGTGGCTCAAGCTTAGCTGCCCTCAAAAACCTGGTCGTCACGCCAGCAGCGAGAAATAGCATGGACCATTCCACCATAAGTGACCTTGTCGCATCTCTCTTGCCCCTGCTGAACACAAACGACCTCCACCTATTAGGTCCTGCTCTGCTTGTCACTGCCTACTTGGTTGAG
Organism: Pseudogymnoascus destructans; assembly: GCF_001641265.1. Taxonomy (NCBI): domain Eukaryota; kingdom Fungi; phylum Ascomycota; class Leotiomycetes; order Thelebolales; family Thelebolaceae; genus Pseudogymnoascus; species Pseudogymnoascus destructans. The sequence continues at coordinate 1,082,063 of NW_020167533.1, read as the reverse complement.
GATGATGCCAAGACTGTCGTCTCTCCTGGGTTGAACAAGGCTCTTTGTGACCTTCTAATGACGCCTCTGGGAGGAGCCGTTTTCGATGCTTTGCTCGTACTGGTCAAGAATATTGCCGGCAAGGGTTCCGGTCAGCCTCTGATGAGCGGCCTCCTTCAAGAAGTCAGCATAAATGGAGATCCAACCGTCGTTGGCAAAGTCATCGGCACACTTCTCGTATATGGAGGTCCTTCTGTTGGCGTCACAATAGATATGTTCATCCAAGAGCTTGATAGAAGCTCTGACGATACTCGAAAGAGTCTGGCCCTGTCAGTCCTGGGCGAGACAACTCTTCGTATGGGACCAAATTCGCCGTTGAAACCCGAAACTTTCACGTCTCATTTCACATCTGAATACACCAAACTTCCGCTGGCTGCAGCGGTCGCTCTAGGACGTGCTGGGGCTGGAAATACGGCGTTGTATTTGCCTGCCATCCTTAACAAGATGAACGAAGGTGGGAATACTCAGTATCTTTTACTCCATTCTATCAAGGAAATTTTGCTAGAGGCTGGTAGCAATTCTATGGATATTGGTTCTCAGTCAAAGGCCATTTGGGATAGATTAACTCTCGCCTCCCAGGTAGAGGATAATAAAGCAGTTGGCGCCGAGTGCATTGGAAGATTGGCCATTATCGATCCGAAGCTGTACATGCCAAAGCTGCAGGTATGTACAAGTCATCAACCCATAGTTCTCACACTAACCGTCAGTAGGCCTACCTTCAAGACCCTTCCCCGTCCATCCGTGCCATGGGTATCCAGGCCATCCGTTACACCTTGCCAGATAGCGACGAAACTTTCGATGCCATCTTGAAGCACTCGCTGATTGACATGCTCACGACAATGCTCAACGATACGGAACTCGAGAATAGAAGACTTGCTTTGACAACCCTCAACTCTGCTGCGCACAACAAGTCGGATATACTTCTTCCGCGCCTGGGACAATTGATGCCGCTGGTGATGAGAGCATCCGTCATACAACCAGAGCTGATTCGGGAGGTCATGATGGGCCCCTTCAAGCACAAGGTGGATGACGGCCTTGAAGTCCGCAAAAGCGCATACGAGACTCTCTATGCACTTATGGAGACTTCCTTCTCGCGCATCAATATCCTGGACTTTTATGACAGGGTCATCGCCGGGTTAAACGACGAGCATGACATCCGATCTTTATGCAACTTGATGCTTACGAAGCTGGTTGTATTGGATTCGGAGGAGACTGCCAGGAGGCTCGACTCTATTGCAGAATGCTTCCGGACGATCCTTTCCACGAAGTTGAAGGACAATGCTGTGAAGCAAGAGATTGAGAAGCAAGATGAGGCGCGCAAAGGGGTTCTACGTGTTAGCCTTCTGTTGCACAATGCCATCCCAGCGGCGTCTTCAAACATGGGCATAGCAACTGGTCAACACCAGACTTGGCGAACATTTTGGGAGTGGGTGGAGAAAGATTACGAGCCACAGCTTCGTCACATTCGTGATGAGGGGCGTGACGCCGGACCTACTTATTAGTTTCAGCGGCCTATCTGCTATGAATTTGATGAGACATGAACTCCACGAAAGATACCAAAATACAATATTGGTATGGACACCCGGTGTTGTTTGTTTGTTGATGTCGTGCCTGTGATTTCGTGACAATATCCTATGAGGGCGGGGCTTACTCGAATAAATCGGTGTAGTGTATCGATTAGCCCTACATACCTCACCCTTCATGGAAAGGTTGATTCGGGTCACCACGAATTTAATTTATAGTAGAAATCACTTTAGAGATAAGTACGTTCCATTAATTCTCATGTATGTATTTAAGGACGATCCACCTCTTAATGTCCCCTTGTGGCATCATCCCAGTTTTCGAAACTCCATAACACGAAGAAGCAATGTCAGGAGCCTAGAGTGAGCAACAAAAGGAGGGGCGCCAAACATCACGATGGCCCAGCATAATTCTCGACTGAGCACAATTTAAAGAAGCACCAACGTCGGGACAATCATAGATGCGGATGCTGGCAGCGGAGTGCAATACCAGGCGCCTAGAGTGAGCGAACAACATCAAAGGCGCCAAACACTATGGCAACCCATAATACCTCTAGGCGGTCACCCTCAAATCAGGAGGCAAAACCAGCACGACAAGATCAGGTTTCTGGCATAACAGCAGCGTAAGTCCTGTTTCATGGCACAGGCGACGTCTCCCGTTCACTCATCCCACTCGTCATTCTTCAATGCTTCGATCCGAGCTTTCTCTTCCTTCAGCTTTTGTTCGCGTTCTCGGGTTCTGGCTAACCGATACTCAGGGTCGTTAACAGCGTTAACAACAACCTCTCCTTTAGCCTCGTGAACTGTATCAAGCTGAAGCTTTGGCACGATCTGCGCCGTGTAATAGCGGTGGGTGTTGTCGGCATGGGTTCCCGCTGTATTGATCATACCCGCGGCAACCTGGTCCATAATCTGACTGAAGCGGCGATCATCTCGGGCGTTACAGCGGTTGGTCTGCGATTCCAGGTGCTGCGTTATGGCGGAGCCGCTATGGAACTGCTTAAAGCAGAATGGGCACAAGCAGAGGTCGGTAAGGTGGGCGTTGGATTTTAGATGCATATGAAGCGCTTGGCTTGAGTTGAGGAGCTTTCTGGACACAGGTATTAGTATTTAAGAAATAGTGAGTGGCAATGTGGCTACTTACGAGCAACCAGCGAAAGCACAGTTGTACTTTTTGCTGTAGGGATTCCGATACTGTTCCAAATTGAAACCAGGCCGGTCCGGATCGTACTGATGGTAATATGTAGGGGCTGTTTCCTCAGCGGTCGACTCAATAGCTTGAACTGTTAATTGTTGCTCGCCCAGCTTGAGTTCTTGAACAGGCTGCAGAATATTTGAGGGCTTTGACGGTGCGCCAAGGTCAGGTTCGGCATGTGTAAGCATCGGGGATCGAAGGTTGGATGGCTGTTTTGATGCGCTGGAGTGATGGGGAATAGTGCCTGAAAACTTCGAAGAACGCGCTAGTGGTGGGGAAATCTTTGGTGCTTCTTTCTCCCATGGCATATTCTCAGCGCCTCCGGCTGCAATGTTGAATTGTTTCAGTCTGGCGAGGCTGGGCCAGTTGTGCTTGGGAACATTTCTATTCGGTGACATCTCTACCAAATCGTCTTCGGCTTTGCCTTTCGTGGGAGAATTCACGCCTGTAGGTCTCATAGGGGTGACAACGCTATCCGTTGAGCCCACGCCACGCCTTTGAATCTTCAAAGCCGGGAAGTTTCTCTTGAATTCTTCGTACTCGGCCTCCTTGCATGGGGTTTCGAAATCGGTCATGATGTCCCTCGGCGTAACATGACTTGCGGGACCAGCGGAAACGTTATCAACTTCAGACTGTACTCGGCGTGCGGGACCAGCGGAAACTTTGCCAACTTCAGATCGAGCTGTGCCTGCAGGAGCTGGAGAAGCTTCGAGGACTTCCGACGGAACACAACTTGCATTAGCAGTGTGAGCTTTGTCAATGACATCAGTAGTCGTGGCGGTATTTCGCTTCTTGGGTAAGCCCATCTTCTTGTAATAGTCATCATTTGCATCTCGGATCTTCTCGAAGGCCAGTTTGCGAAACACGGGACATCCATCGATCTCAACATGATGTACTAAACTCCCGCATCGAGTGAATTCCTTGTGGCAGCCGCTGCAGATCAGACTCTGGTCGGGTGGATGCGCCTGAAGCTGTCAGTATGGTTATAGAGGAGCTGGGGAGGTCCAAACCTGGCGTTGATGGGTCTGTTTACCCTCCTCAGACTGAAATTCTTGCCCACAAGTAGCACAAGCGTGTGGATGATTACCGCTCACGATCATGTGTCTGATATAGGCTTGCCAATCGTCAAACTCCTGATCGCATTGAACGCAGACCTCGGTTTGTTGTGCAGGAGTCGCCATAGCAGTAGAATATTGAGAAGAAGATGATCGGGGCAGTTGTGGTGGTGTAGAGGGTGAGTATGGTGCAGAATATTGTGACAAGGAAGACGGTTGGGGTAGTTGTGATGATATATAGAGGTTGAGTGCGGGTGCAGAAGGCCAATATCGTGACAACGTAGAAAGGAATATGTGAAGAGAAAGAAAGGTAGATTGGGAATTTGAAGCAGCGTAGAAGGTGTAGAAGATGAAGAAGGTGAAGAAGGTGAAGAAGGTGAAGAAGGTGACGATAAAAACAGATTGTAGGTGATGTGTTTTGATAAGGAAGATGCTTGGAGTAACTGAGGTCAAACAGGTTGCAACTAAGCGCGACGACGTGACATTCGCCTGTTTATGGCACAAGTTCACATGGGATAATAGGCCAACCAGGACAAAGAAATTGTCGTAAGCCTGAATGAATTCGGTGTCAAGCTTCCATGTCTCTCTTGCCTCAGGCTTGCCACAGGCGTTGCTCGATATCAGTCGGCGCCCAAGGAGCAGCGCTCGTTGCACCTTAAATTCATTTGTTATACAGTACATCAACCGCAGCGCCAAAGTGTCAGAGCCGTTTACGATAGGTCGTGTGTTAAAAGAAGTTCAGAGCATGGAAGAAGTTCAGAGTGTTAACAGTTACGTGAACTAATATATAGTTCACGTAACTGTTAACACAGAGAGAATGAAGGCTGGGCAAAGCAGTGGAGTTCTACACCTTCTGATAGAATAGCTTTCCAAAGACATGACATGGGGCAAGATGCGTGTGAACTAACACTGGTATAACACTGGTATATCCCGCTGCTACTACACGAAAGCTCATGACGGGATTTCAACGTCGATAAGACATTGGGAGGAGGCTCAAAGTTGGAACTACTTAGTCTGGTGTTCAAAGGCAGGCTTAGTCCACATCAACAAGAGGCCCTGTAATCAATCGGACGGGTGGAAAGACGTTTTCTCGTCAATCACCAACGTGGGAAAGCCCGCGATTCTCGGATTGTAGGGCAAAGAGCCGTTTATCATTGTCTATCATCATCATCGTCGCCGTCGTCGTTGTAATCGTAATCGTGATATGGTAGCCTCGTCACCAGTGGGCGTCGGGGGTTCGGGAAGAACGATCCACCGAGGTCAGTCAGTCAGGGTAAGGCTGCGCCTCCTGAGGCTTACCATACGTCGTGGCTGCCGCCTCAACTCCACGCCCAATCAACAAGCCCTCGTTCAAATATCCTCATTATGCCATGCGGTAGTGCTTGTGGTAACAAGATGTGATGGACGAAACCTCAGCACCACCCACGAGCCCACTATCTCTCTTAAACATGGCGGGCGTTCGCAAAATGATCCGGAAGTGCGAGCGGTATTGCTGCTTGACCTTCACCTACTTTCCCTTGGCCTTTGTCTACAGCATTACCACTTGGGCAGTATGGGTTGAGGCCACGATAGGTTTCAATCCCTCCCAGAGTGCCTGGATAGGTTGGTTCTTGGGACCCTCTCAACAACAAAGGGTTTAATTGCTGACGCTCGACAGGGTCGGGAACCTCATTTCTCGGTATCGCCCTCTACATCCTTCTCAACTGGTCCTATACCACCGCCGTCTTCACTTCTCCGGGATCGACTACCGACCTCCATAATGGCTATTCCTCACTTCCCACCCAAGCAGCCCCTGCTGCCACCTCCTTCACCGTCAAATCAACGGGTGAGCTTCGCTTCTGTAAGAAGTGTCAGGCACGGAAGCCCGACCGCGCCCATCACTGCTCGACTTGCAACCGCTGCGTACTCAAGATGGACCACCACTGCCCCTGGCTCGCAGCTTGCGTTGGGCTAAGGAACTACAAGGCGTTCCTACTTTTCCTCTCCTACACGACAATCTTCTGCTTCGTCTGCTTTGGAGTGAGCGCAACCTGGGTGTGGACAGAGATATTGCGTGATGGACAGTACGAGGATAACTTAACTCCCATAAATTACATGATGCTTGCTGTTATTTCAGGAATGATTGGGCTTGTTCTTGCATTCTTCACTGGCTGGCACATCATGCTCGCGAGTCGTGGGCAAACCACCATTGAGTGCCTTGAAAAGACCAGGTATCTGTCGCCCGTTCGGCGCGCGATGCAGCACCAACACATTGCACAACACCGCTCCCATGAGCCGCCAATCTACGGACAACAGCTGCGCGATATATACACCAACGCTCTACCGGGCGTGACTCGGCCTGAAGGGGGCGCCACGCCTCCTGCGGAACCCCGGTATAGGACATATGAGGACCTCGAGCGTCAGCGGGCTGGAGATAGGTATCAAGAATACCTCGATGAGCAAGACTCAGAAAAGCTCCCCAATGCCTTTGACCTCGGCTGGCGGCGCAACTTGTATGTTTTGTTCGGGCCAAGGAAATTGCTCTGGTTCCTACCAATCTGCAACAGCATTGGTGATGGCTGGAGCTGGGAACCATCTCCAAAGTGGATTGCGATGCGAGAATACATCCGCAAAGAGCGTGACGAACAGTTAGAGCGGGAACGGAATGCCGGGTGGGGGACGGCGAGTGGTGGTTGGGAGGGGGAACCAGAGCCCGTGCAGATCACGAGGCACTATCTCAACGCGCCGTCTCCGACAATGTCTTCGGGGCAGCGCAGCCCTACCAAAGCCGACAGTGTGTTGGGCAGAGACCCGGGTAGTTATCTCGAGGGGCCCAATGATGGGCATAATATGCGGATGGAGAATCTGAGTCGGAACAGAATTGGCAAAGAAGACGACGACGATGATTATGATACGAGTAGCGATGAAATAGAGACGCCGCGGCCAGGCCTAGTACAGCACTTTAGTGGTTTCGGCGCGCAGCGGATATTCGGAGGGATGAAGATGGGTCTTGGCCAGGCACAGAAGCCAGAGGGAGACGGGGAGGATGGAGATAGTGTGGACTGAAAATAGTAGGTTGTTGAATTTGTATTGATACTGCATGCCGGAAGGGCATTTATGACGTTTCATGAGCGCGATCTATCTGAGCGTTTCAGAGGCTTCTGGAGTTAAATCAGCATGGGCACTGGCTAAAAGGTGGATTTTTGTATTTTGTACATTGATAGGGACGTTCTATCTAGAAACTCTCGAGCGCGAGCGAAGAGCTGGGATGATTCGAGTCCATCGCCAATCTTTGATCCTCAACTAAATGTCTAAAAAGATCTTTAGACCAATTTACAAGTTCAAGAATATTGTGAAATGATCATATTACAAATAATTAATATTTTATATTCGCCATCTAAAATATTTTTGCCAAGGATAAATTCGCGTCGTTCCGAGCTGCGATTATAATGGCGAAGCAGCAATTTTTCACGCAATTTTTCACGCAATTCACAGATCTCACGTTCACATCCAAGGTTTGCGGTGGCAGCCGTTGGGGCACCTATATTCCACCTGCACTACAGTCTATATCTATGATGGCCTCATGCGGCCGAATCCATCGCAGTGTCAGGTATTTCCGCCCAACACCAGGTCACAATGCCCAGCTCATCAGCCTATCCACATCCATCCCTCATCACAGCTGTGTATAGACGCCGCCTCCAGCGACTCGGCGTTCTATCCGCCTATCTCCAGAGCAGAAACCGTATTGCAATGCTCTGCACGCCTTACTTCCCGCCCACCCAAGTAAAAAACAGGTAAAAAAAGAACTCCGACGCAATGCTATCACCGGGCCATGCTGAAAGATGCACAAAGCTTGCTTGTCGCAGCTGTCTGTGCTGTTGCACTGGACGAGCAGACTCTTACGTGCCGCCAGGTCTGTAGTGTATTATAATCCTATAATGAAAGGTTTGTATTCTATCCGACTTTTGTTTCCATCGAAAACCAATTTGGCTGACTCGCTTGGGCGAGTTCAGCACAGAGAGAATGAATTAGGCCAACGGATGGAAGGTCGGCTGAGGAAGTGAAGGGTAGTGTTGGTAAATCGGATTAGCAACGTATTCCGGCACCACCCCCGAACGGTAGTCATTTCGCTTGCCTAGAGGCTGGTAGTGCATCTGATCGATGCCTGCCTGGAAATGCTGATAACTGGACTGGGGTGGTGGGTAGAGAAGGGTATTCGGAAGTCGAATCGGCTTGTATGGCGAGTTTCGCTGCTGGAGGAAGATCGAAGGGGAGTTGAGGTCGAGTACAGCGGTGGGGAAGATGCCAGAGATGGGCGACGAGTTCATCGAATGCACACCGATCGACCGAGGGCTGTGTCGCCTTGAGGGAGTGCCATGGTTTGAGCCAGGCAGGCTGTAGGCCTGCTGAGCCTGTGGCGGCATGCCCGAAGAAGGGACATTTATCTGAGGGGTAGGAGCCCAGCTTGGAGTCGCAGGAAAGGCTTGCGACATGGTACGTCCATTCAGCGGAGGCAAAGGAGGAAGCGTTTGTGCGAATGTTGGGTAACCGGCACCAGTGCTTGTCGAAATCGACAACTGCGGCACTGGCAGCCTTGGTGCCTGCTGACGTGGGACAGCGAGCTGTGAATTCGGGACCATGACGGCAGGAATATGGGCGGCAGAAATGGTTGCAGGCCTCTTCGATGGGGGCTCAACCCACAAGTCCTCAAAGGGCCGCTTCTTCGTGGCCTGTGGTGGTTGGGGAAGCGGTTGTGATAAGGTGTATTGAGAAGGCCATTGCTGGTTTAACTCAAACGACGAGTTAGATAGGTGTGTAGATGAAATGGGAGAATGCGATTGTACTCGTATTGGCGAGGGTAGCTTGGACGATGGGAACGTATTGCTGACCGGCGACGGCAGTGGCAGTGGCAGCTTTGACGCCCGTTCAAAGTAGTCCCCAAACCTGCCCAGCTTTATCTGCCACTCCGCCCATTGTTCCTTGGAGGCCAGCAGGCTGTATCGCATGCTGCCGAGAAACTCGACCTCCATCACATGGATCTCAACCACCGAGATCCCAGACACCTCAGCCCACGTCTTGTTCGTATAGGTGTTGTCGTCGAGGACTGGTAGACTGTTAGTTCATCTACTTTCTGGCGAGCTGTGTGAACTTACATTTATTCCCCAGCATCAACGCCACGGTCAGGAGCCTGTATTCGCTGCCTGCCTTGCCTTTCACGGTTGGGTTGAGCGTCTTCAGACGATAGATGAACATGAGCGCCAGGAGGATGACATTCGGTGTAACCTGTGTAGTCGATAATATCGTGAGGACCCATTTTCTGAATGTCGCTGTGGGTATGGCATCAGGAGCTATCCTTTCGACTGGAGAAGAGCTTGGCGTCCAGTTCTCAGCCTTTCGAAGAGTCTCGGTGGTCTCAAACCAGAAAAGGCAGGTTAGCTATAACGCTATTAGTCCGTATATTTTCCGCAGTGGTGGTAGTTCCATACCTGTGCTGCCAGCTCTCCAATACTACTTCCATTCACAGGTGGAGTTGCCTGCACACTCAAGTGGATCGATTCCTTGCGAGGAACAACCTCCTTTACTCTCTCCTCGATCCCATTTGTGGCTCCATTATGTGGCCGGTCATCATACAGTTGAGACGCCGAGCTGTTGGCCGTGCTTCCCAGCCCGAGTGTTTCCGCCGCACGAGATGCGGAGTTGTATGGGTAGGCCAGTGCGGACGCTGATGTCTGGTATGATGCTATCGAAGGGAAGTTAATGCCCTGTCGAACCCCGTTGGTAGTGCTCTGCTGCGGCTGGTGCACACTCATGTCGTCGGCAGGCGGGGTGGGCAGCCTGCCGCGTGTCGAGATGGCTGGTATGTTTGATGCGTACTGTAGCCAACGTTCACGGTCTGCAACAGACGGACCTAAGCCAGTTGATCGACAGCTTGAGTCGGGTGTAGCGTAGCGATGGACGGGGGCGTTTGTGGGAGGGAGCAGAGATCGTGGCCAGCCAGTCTGAGTGTATGTTGAGGGGTAGTGTGAGTTGTAGAGGTTTCGTGACGGCGGAAGGAAATCGAGGCCAGTCGAGGATGCTGAAGCTTGATGCATGGAGACTGTTCGTTTGCCTGGCGAAGCGTTCTAACCCAGAGGGAGAGCTGGTCGAAGCTTTTGCTGATTGAATGATAGATCGCAGGTAGCCAGCCCCATATGATTTAACGGCAATAGATCCTGGCGGGAAGTCCCATCTGATGCAGACTCAAGCTGGTGAAGAGGCCATATGCTGGTGTGAAGAGGTTGTTACTTGTGAGAGTAGTGAGAGTAGTGAGAGTAGTGAGAGTAGTGAGAGTAGTCGCGGGGGGGGGTGGGAAGTGAGATCTGGTTGTTAATGGGCGGTGGAATTGGTCGAAGTAAGTAGGCTATTCGAGAAGGACAGACGATAATATAAGGAAACCAGATTTAATATTGTAGGTGGAGAATGAGGTTTGAGGTGGGGGGGGGGGCGTTGAAGTTGGTGTTGTTGGTTGGGGGGTGGTTTGTCTGTTTGGAGGTAGAGTGGATGGATAAGTGAACATATGAGTTGAGGTCCCAAACAGTTCGGTTACTGGGGGAGGACCTTTTTAAGAAAGTACAGACCGTACTCTCTCTTTCTCAATAACCCAGTAACCAGCAACCCAGTAAACCTAGTAACTAATTGCTCAGTCAGCCAGTAAGCTATAGAATAGTACGAAGCCGACAGGTGCGTTGAGGAACAGTGGTAACCAGAAGTAAGTGGCTATAAGTACAAGGGTACATACAATTTAATTGTAAGAGTTAGAGTAGCTGAAAGACGTGGGATTTTAAATCCCAAAAAGGAACATGGAGCTATGTATGCTATGTATTCTATGAATTCTATGAATGCTATGAATGCTATGAATGCTATGAATTCTATGAATGCTATGAATTCTCTCTATGTTATGTATTTATTCTATATACGTAGATGCCGTGAAGAGGAAGGTATAAAGACGGCCGGGTTTGATTGAGCTGGATGCGGCGGAAGTGATAATAATGGATAGATACGATGGATGCGCCAGCACCCAGAATGTTGTCGGAATCCAGCTCCAAAAATGATAATAATACCGTATAAATTACTATAAATACCATAAAGGAAATGTATTGCTTATGGAGATGCAAACGCTGTAGTACTGACCTGCAATTAGCAACTGTCTTCTCGTCTCCTGTCTCCTCCTGTATCCCCCAGTGACAAAAAGGACAAAATGCAAAATGTACAGGGTACTGAAGAGTATGGAGACACCGAGTGGCATGGGGCGGTGCCTGCTCTAAACTGGTCCTGTACCACTACTGGGTAGAAGAGTACGCGTAACATCGTAACATCGCCATCATCTCCATACCAGATCCATCCTTTCCAGCCTTTGCAAGAGTGATGATGGTGGTAATCCTGTGATGCACCGCGGCCGGCCGGTGGAGTCGTTCGCTGGAGGGGGTACGGGGTTGGTCCATTCTCTCCGTTCTCCGCTGGTCAGTGTCTGGTCACTGGTGGTATGAGAGTCTGAACAAGGGATAGCCTGGTAGTGGCTGGTGGGCTGGTGGTGGTGGTGGTGGTGGTGAGGGAAGTTGGTTGGTCCTTGGTCCGAAGTAGAGAGTCAAACCACACCCACCAAAGACAAGCCGATACAGCCAATACATACAGCCAATTGCTCTCTATTCCTGGTCACGAATGGGGGGCTAATTGTTCTCTTTTTTCTGTCATTAATTCCCAGGGTTCCATCGCCTCTCAGAAATCCCTTCACTGTATGGGACATTCTTGCATTCGTGCGAGAGCCTGACCCCCTAGCGTCGGCTTGGATACTATGTCCACACGTTCCGTGCTCTCCGTCCTTTCGTGCATGGGGGCATCGTATCGGTCATGGCAACGAGGAAAGTGGAGGCTGACCTCTTGCGCTTTCAAGACCAGGCATGGAGTCGTCAATAACAAACCCCGCGTGCAATGGAATCCCCCTGCATTCTCCTCCGTCCCAAGCCATACAGAGCCATGCTCAGCTGTATATGGCTCCATGCTTTTTTTTAGCCCAGACAACATCATTACGCGACTCCATATGTTTCTCGGCGGGCGAGACGCATCCTTTCTCGTCACAATCGGGTTTGGTGGCTGGCTAGTCTTGGCTGCGGCTGGAAAGGCTGCGTGCGTACGTACGTACATAAGATGATCATACATATACATACTCATCCCGACTCAACCTGACTCTGGCACGGCGGATCGAGTGAAGTGGCAAGGCAAGGCAAGGCAAGGCAAGGCGAGGCAAGGCGAGGCAAGGCGAGGCAAGGCGAGGCAAGGCAGCAGGCATGTGAGTGAGATCATTATGCAATAACGTCCCGGCCGACATTTGAGTGTCTGCGACACCATGACATATCAAGGCTCCAAAGTGAACCACGGTGATTGAAAGGGGGGGGTTTCTAGAGACATGGGAGAACCGGAAAGTGATGGTCTCTAGTGCACGGAAGGCGCGGTTTTTTCCTTGCCCCCCTCAAAGGTCAGTCCCTCCAAAGATCAGTTGGTGGTACATGCCAGTGGCGGGGAAGGAGAAGGAGAAGGAGTACTCGTAGTACACCAACCAGTACACTCCGTCTCTGTTTTTTGTACCAGACCGCACGGTACAGCACTCACTAACTCACTAACTCACTAACTCACTAATTAGTGCTTGGTGCCGCTGGAGCTTTTCCCTTCAGGTCAGCGCTCTAAGTTATGGGTTGCACGACTAGGTAGTTTCGGAGTGGTTTGGGTGGGGCTGGGCGCACTTGCCGCACTTGCCGCACTTACCAAGGACAGCGTGATGGCGGTTGTGGGCAAATTGCAAACGCGCACACCAAAAAAAAAAAGTTGGAGATGGGGGCGCGGAACACGGAATGACCAGCTGCACGGAGTACGGAGTACGCATACCAGACCTGGTGTGCTCCATGTTGCTCCAATAATATACTCCACAGAAGAACGAGGTTCCGCAAAAATTTGGCCCGCAACCCAGGGTACATTGGTCTGAATCAGCAACCTCCGAAATGTTTTGATCCTGCCGAAGCAACTAAAGTGGTCTACGGAGTAATTGTCGTAGCATTTGCTCGTCGTAGCCTGAGTAGCGTGGTTGCCTTCCTAGCGCAGTCATCGTCGAAACAGTGGTTCCATTGTGCTGTGAAGGAGTAAATTAGCGTGGCTGTGTGTTGGTTTTGGTGGCCTTGGCCGCCCCCTTAGCCATCCTGTGCGATGGCTCTTGAAAATGTAAAATGCGTAATCCACCAAATACACATTCTCACTGGACGGCCTCCAATGGCGATGGGGCCGAGGGTCGAGAGCCTTGGGGGGAAAAAAAGGAGGACGCCTAAGACCGGGACAAAGGTGAACCGCGCAACATAATGTCCCCCATGCACTTGTCACCAGGCAATCATCTCCCTTGGTATCGGAGAACTCCAAGGGTGTCTGGAGTTGGTGACGGCCTGCTCCCGGAACATTGCACATGAACCCCCAGTCTGTGAACAAGTCACGATTCACCAGAGCCATTTATTGATGCGCGTCTCGTTTGCTTCCGGCGATACCAACTGCCCCAACAAGATCCTGCCTCCACGTATGAAGAGACAGGGGCACGTTCAAAGGCTGTCACTTCGGCCATTTTCAAGGTGAGTTCGTTCAATGAGTATACGGCTTCAGCGGCTGTCGATGGACACCCGCGAAACGATGCCATAACCAATCGAGCCCGATCTCCAACGAATTACCAATGCTGCGACGGTGGTACGGAGCAGCCAGGAGCATCGATGCCGCCACGTACAAGAGCGAGACACGCACAGGATGCAAGTACGCTAACTTATTGACGGTCCATAGCTTTCGCTCTAGTGTAATGCGAATGCGGTAAAAGGTGAGCATTCTCGACACAAACTAAATAACGTGGCGTCGAGACCTAAGAGAATGATTCGCCCTTCTAATCCTTTTGTGCGGGCTTCCTGTTGGCGTTTGTGGGATGGGACAGCGCCAAACGTAACTCTGGACAAGCAAATTATGTGCCACCATTGCATCCCCGAAAGCCGAAAACCTCCTCTAGTCTTTTGAGGGTAGGGTCACTCACTCCACCATCCCACATTCCACAGCCGCATGCACCATGGTCAGCTACTAGATCCATCGAATAGTGACGGTGACGGTGCCGTATTCAGTCTCCAATCCAAGCATTTCCCTCGTATTGGTTAACCGGTGCAAGGCTGGGTGTTTGCTATTGGGCACGACCCTATTCCTGTTCCACGGCGGGTACTTTGGCGACTCGCCTCGTTGCCTCCCCGATATTGCCGATATGGGACAGCATTTGATACGGGTTGCGAAAAGGCTGAGACTCCGATTCATCACGTAAATCGTTGGTTTCCAAAGCACCGCCTGGAGGCGGTTGGCGAAAGCAAAGTGTGCCATCTTGGCTGATGCCGACGCGTACAGTTGTGGTGGTCGACGCAACAGAGCATTTTATTTAACACTCTACACCATCTACAAAGGCAAAGTTACTTATAATGGACTCTTATATTTCCTATAAAGTTCCGGAATTCATAATACTCGCAAATCAAAACAACATACACTTATATGTATTTCCTTCTCACCTTGCGCATATATTACAGTCTCTGTAGTATAACTAAGCATTAGCACCGTCGTGTAATTTAGCAAGCAATTCGGAATTTCGACACTAACTATAATGTTATTTCATTCTTCCGAGACTTGTTAACAATCCAAACACAAACATTTACAAAGGGAAACTGTATGAAAGCGTTTAGAGTCTCTAGTATTTAGCTACTAGACTATGAGAACATAGAGAAGAAGGTAGCTATATACGCAAAACCAGAGCTTCTAGAAGCACCGAAGCAAGCAATTCAAGCAAGCTAAGATCTTTCAAATTGGAGTTGGAGATTTGAGGAGATCCTTAGCTTACCGTCTCGTCATAGATGGACCTCCTCTTGTATAGAGATTTAAATACAGTTAACAGAAAGTACATTAGTTCACTTAGAGCTTACGTAGATCACTGCTATAACGACGGAGCAAAGACAGCAGAAAATCAGAAGTAGAAAGTCTATTTAAAAGGGCGGAGCTGTTACAGTTGAACAAGCAAGAAAGAAGATTCATAAGAAGATAGTAAAGGAGCACGTTATAGAAGAAGTAAGAGAGAGAAGAGAGAGAAAGCGCAAAGCTATAGCTCCGTGCTAGCATTGATGCACGGAGAGCAGAACGGGCTTGGAAAAGGGAATTACTTGATTCTAAACGAGTAATCCGGACACTAAGCCACCGAGGGAACTACTCTAAGTAATCATTAACCCTGATGTTAAACGTGAGAGACGGGAAGAAGAGGAGGAAGAGGAGATGGAGTTGTAGCGACAACTAGCGGCTAAAGAAGGCGGTTTTGTCGATTTTTCAAGTCTTAACTACGACTTGATTGCAAGCGCGAGTGAAGATGAATCACTGCCCGACAACAACATAGATCCTAATTTGTTTTAAATAGTTTCAATTTATTATTTACCTATCTGTTGTGGTGGTCGACGCGTACATTCTGTACGCGTCAGCATCAGCCGAGATGGCACACTTTGCTTTCGCCAACCGCCTCTAGGCGGTGCTTTGGAAACCAACGATTAGTACTTTGCATGCCGCATAGAAATGAACCGATGATGGTGTGATCTGCACTGGAGGAAATGCAGATGAGATAGCTGGGCTTTGCGCGCAAGACCTGTTTTAATTTGCTGGAGATGGAAGATCCAAAAGACCCTCTTAATCAGCTAATCCCAGGCCAATATCGAGACGCGGCCCACGAAAGCCAGCCTGACTGACCATGCTTGCTGTGATAAAAATGGATCGTCACTAGTCCAAGCCTTTGGAGAGGCAGGCCCGAGTGATGACCCTTGGCTTAGGTGGTCGGGCGGTCGGTCAGTCGTCTCAGCATTTTTATTGTGGTGACAAGAGCACTAGAGATTTTAGCTGGTCTCAACCAACGCCAGGCGCGGAGCCGTCATGTCATGCACAGTGGTAATATTGTGGTGTCTTGATGCTCGTCATGCGCTCCAATATTGTGTTGATCCGATTGAATTGTCCAATGGGACACTTGCCATATTCGACAGTCAGTTGCTGGATTTCATGGATGCAACAAGTTTGCGAACTATGAGAGTCCAGCCGTTTCTCACGGGCATCCCATCCGCATAAGCCAAACCAAGGAAAAAACCCTCTCCGATTCGAGGAGGCCACAATCGATTTCTGGTTGTTTGCCTGACAGCGTTTAACGTCGGTGAAGCCTCCCGCCAGACCACAGATGTTACCCTATGCACAGCTGTCTTGATGCATGCATGCCGCAGCTGCAGATGTGAATGTTTTACCATGATAAGGCCCATCCGACTAAACAATCTCCTCAGCTGTAGCCTGCATCTTTGGTCTCTTTCCGCTGGGATCTTACCTCTGAGCTATAGAAAATTGATACCTAGATGTGGCAAGCTCCGAGTGTACTCCACCACCTCCGAATCACCACCCTCCGTTCGATAGAGATCGCCTCTGGGGCAATATAAATCTGTAAATCTGTTGTGTACTGCTTGTTAACGGCAGTTCAGACCGCCTTTTTGTCATGGTTGCGTAGCCTGCAGCCATCATCTTTGGTGTCATCGTTGATGCCAGTGGATTGGATTAAATGGTGTCACAGAGTTCACAGCTTCAACAATTCAACAATATCTGCTACCAGATTTGTTATCTTCAGCTTTCCTAGTTTTGCATGGCCATCTCAGAAGCCTCGAGCTGAAAGCCAGCTTATAACAATTCGAATCTACAGAATAAGGTAGTGCGAGTACGATGAGTATGATGAGCATATGGATGAGCGACGACGAGGCTGTGAAATGATAAAAGGCTGGAGATATTTGGCAGCGTAAGTTAGTGGTTGACAATGTTTGTACGGTGGCCAATTCATCACACCAATGTAACTCACATGACCTAGAGTTTTGGAAAGGCACAAATCTCCCTGGTCATGTGACTTTTCAGTGTACCTGGGGCTCCGTTTCGCTGCCAACGGGGCCTGCCAAGGCTCCTCCCCATACGTATACGTCCCAACAACACCACGCTCGTTCATTTGCACCCCATCCTCTCATGCTATAAGCAGTCGTATGGAGTAGTAAATTTGCTAGTTGGCTCTCTACGCACACGAACCTACAAATCAACCCCCTGAAGATATCGCGCATCAAAGACATCGTGGACCCTTCTCGCCGGGCCGCAACCCCTCGCTCCAGGCGCAGCATCATCTCTCCCCTCAAAATCTACCAGCACCTGTACCCGCTTGCAGGATGGGCTTTGGAGACTTCGACACGATCTGCCGCAATGCGCCCATACCATTGTGCGCCCTTGTGGGCAGCATCAGCAACATTGACTTGGGTGTTGGGATAGAGCCTGACTGTTATGCCCGCAATGTCGAGCTTGCGAACACCATCATCTTCCAGCCCGCCACGTCCTTTGCCCACATTGCCGCCCTCATCATGGCCGTCATAATGGTCCTCCACGTCCGCTCCAAGTTCACCGCAGTCGGTACGTTGTGTTTACCCTTCCCCAAACCGTTTCCCGTGTCAGCGCGCTCATGTTCTATAAATAGGTCGCAAAGAAATCACGACGTTTTTCTACATTTACATGCTCCTGACCTTCATATCGCTGTGCATCGACTCCGGCGTCGTCCCTCCAGGATCGGATCCGTATTCCTACTTTGTAGCCGTGCAGGCTGGCCTCGCGTCGGCGTTGTGTGTGTGCCTGCTCATCAACGGTTTCGTCGGGTTCCAGCTATATGAGGACGGCACCACGCTCTCTGTCTGGCTCCTACGCAGCATCTCCTTCGCCTTCTTCGTCATCACGTTCCTTGTCTCGCTGGCGACGTTCAAGAGCTGGGCCGGCCTCGGTCCCACCAAGACCATCGGCCTCTTCGTGGTCCTGTACCTCATCTCGGCCATCTGCCTCGCTGTATACATCGTCATGCAGTTCATCCTTGTGCTCAACACCCTGCAGGACCGCTGGCCACTCGGCGACCTCTCCTTCGGCGCTGGCTTCCTCATCGTTGGCCAGGTCATCCTATATGCCGTCTCCAACACCATCTGCCGAAAAGTCCAGCACTACCTCGACGGCGTCTTCTTCACCACCATCTGCAATCTTCTCGCCGTTATGATGGTATACAAGGTAAATTTTCCCTCTTTCTGTCATATATCCCAATCTAACGCGACTCAGTACTGGGACTCTATCACGCGCGAGGACCTTGAGTTCTCAGTCGGCACTAAGGCCAACAACTGGGAGGTCAAAGGCCTCCTCCCCGACGATGATCGCCGCACAACCATCTACCAGGACGGCGACTACGCCAGCAGCATTGCCGGTGCGCCGCCGCGGAACTCGAATTATGGCGGTTTCAGCTATTAAGCGCGTTGTCCATCCATTTCGCTTTTTGCATCGTTCTTTCGAGCCAGCGAGCATGCTGCGTCTGAAACGAAACTCGCCAGTTTTCAAGAATAGCACGCGCCAGCGTCGTTCGGATCTTTACTTCTCGCCTTCTCCTTTCTCATACTTGCATAGCGCGGCTCAACGGCGTTTTCGGACTTTCTTTACTATAAACCGGCAGTAGACTCGGCTACATTTAATCATACATGCCCACGATAATCGCCACACTCGAACTCATGATATTTCTTCCGGCTGCTTTTCCTTCTTCTTCAACGACCTTTGTAATTCGGCGTGCGTGTGTCACGTCTGTGTTTCGCTGATGGGCGGTGCATTTTTTGGGACCTGTTTGGGTTGTTTTGGGACTTGCGATTGGGAACCCTCTTGAGTATAGGCATTATAGCCATGGGTGCGTGGATGGTGGCGGCGTGGGTGGTGGGGAATACAGAGTAGTGATAGATAGTATAGGATAGAATAGGAAAAGAATTCATAATGATTGACATCTATAGGCCCCTCTGCATCAGTTGTGTTGATTGCAACATTCTCAGTATGAAGGTGATAGTAAAAACGAAGACGAACGCCTTTTTGTATTTCACTCCACAAGATTCGTTTGTATTGCTACACATGTCCGCCTATCCATTTCCGGAACCGCCAGTATACAAAGGGAAAAAAGCATATACGCCGTGCCTTGCCGCCTCTTCAGTCCAGTCTGCTTGGTACTCGTACAAGCGTCTCAATTACACCGTCTTCACAACCCCTATCTCGGTAAACACTCACTCCTTTGCGCCCAAAACACTGACTCCCTCCCCTCCAACAACCAACACCCTCCTCCCCTTTGCTCCCCAACCCACCGCACTCCCCCTGACTGCACTCCTCAGCCCCTCTTCCCACCTCTTTTCCTTCTTCAACCACGCCTGCACCACAACGCCTTCCTTGCCCACGAATCCCAAAAACTGTCCCGAGTAATCCCACTGCACGCCACTAATACCACTTCCCTCAAACTCCTTAACGACGGCCTCAGCGCCCTCCTTGCGAAGGTCAAAGACAGTAACGCCGGACGCGGTGGCGGCGGCGACCCAGATGCCGTTTTGGTTGAAAGAGATAGCGGAAATAGGCGCGGGAGATGGGAGGGGGAAGGAGGCGGCGAAGGTGAGAGTGGTAGTGTGGTACATGCTGAGGGTGCCTTGGTGGGCAACGGCGAGGAGGTGGCCGTCTGGGTGGAAGGCGCAAGCTGTGAGTTCTGGCGGGTGTCAGCATTGCTCTCCTTTCTGATTAGTGGGGTGAAAGGGGACTCACCATTCTCAGTATAGACCTGCGCGACCGCCTTCGTACTCTCAAGGTCATACACAACAAAACTCTTATCCTTGCCAACCGACGCGACAACATCGCCCGTCGGATGCACCGCAACGCCATTCACAGGCCCCGCATGCGCCGCGATGGCCCCAACCTCCTTTGCACCCTCAAACACCTTCACCACGCCACCTTTTCCAGCCTTAACAAGCAGCACGGCCTTTTCGCCGGCCCATGCACCAGCCGCGACAGATTCGCCCTTCGCTAGCGTCTCTGCCACCGCCCCGGTCTGAACATCCACGACAGCTGCCCCGTCGCTGCCTCCCACGAGCGCCTGCGTCCCTGCGGCATTCACATCCACGAAAGCCGCATCGCCGGCCTCGGCCTTTGCTACGACTTCATACGCCGCGATGTCTGCGCGGGTAGCCCATGCCGCTGGGACAGCGCGCTTCCTGCGCCCCTTCGACAGACGACCCTGTGCCTCCTCAACACGCTCGACGATTTCGGACGGGAGTCCGGCGTTATCAATTTGCATCGCGTCGCCTGCACCGGAGGGCGCAATTCCGACATTCGAGAGAGCCTCGCGGGCCTCGTCGCGTTCGCGGGTGAGGCGTGCGACGACGCGGACGGCGGCGTCGTGGTGGTAGAGCGCTGTTGAGAGTTCCTGGCGGGTCTGCGCGAGTTGCTGGCGGAGGGTGAAGGAGTCGAGGGCGAGGGCGTCCCATTCGGATTGGAAGGTTGAGAGGAGGGCGGGGATGGAGGTGTGGGTTGGAGGCCGGGGGGGGGCGATGCGGGAGGTCTTGATGGGGATGAGGTCGTCTACGGTGAGGGGCTCCGAGGTGATTGGGTCGGTGCCGTGGGTGGAGATGTGGGATTCGATGAGGGCGCGGGAGAAGACGTTGCCTGGAGAGGAGTTAGACGGTTGAGCTTGGGGAGGAGGTAAGTGGTGGTGGAATCATTACCTGATTTCGTCGAGACCACAGGGTCCTGTGGCGCTTCGCCGGAAACTACGGACAGTTAGGTTAGACGCGCCCCAATATCCCATCGCCAATTGAATGCCACTTACTTGCGCACAACATAGTTGGTCTCGTAGTAGATCAGTGTCTGTTGTTGAAGGTTGTGGTGGAGTTGCGAGTGTGCTTCGTGCTTCGTCAGCTAGCCCAGCCAGCTTCAGGCCCTAAACAATCTTTCGACGTCGCAGTCGCGGATTTCGGCGCTAGTGCGAATTCAGCTTAGGCGAGTTCCGAGGCGTGCGTGGGGGGGGTTTTATCATATAAACCTCCCCGCATGCGCTGTAGATAGGTATTTATTTATTTCATTTATTCTCAATCCAATCCGGTCCAGCTCTCCTTATCTTTCAATCAACCGGTACCACCCATCTATCCAATTCACACCACACCCGCAACAATGTTCCCCCGCCCACCCGCAACCACCCTCCCCTCCCTCTCCCCAAGCGACCAAACTCACATCCTCGACCTGCTCTTTGAGCCCTCCCCCCCACTGCGCGCGCTCTCCCTCCCCCTCTTCGCCCGCCCCGTCCTCTCCTACCCCGCTCTCATCGCCGCCATCCGCTCCCAGCTCACTGCACTCTCCACATCTGGCTCCCCAGCAGACGCCAAGCAACTCGATGCAATCCTAGGCGCTCACCCCCGCCTCGGGGCCAAGAAGGTGGATAGCGCACAGTCAGCTGCTGAACAGGCGCAGTTAGGTGGTGGCGAGGAGGAGGCTCGGCAATTGGCGGCGTTGAATGCGGAGTATGGGGCCAAGTTCCCGGGGTTGCGGTATGTGGTGTTTGTTAATGGGCGAGGGAGGGGAGAGATTATGAAGAATATGCGGGAGAGGATTGACAGAGGGGATGGGGGACTGGAGAGGGAAGAAGGGATTAAGGTGTGTATCCTATCCTGTCATTTTTGGTTGCGCTTGCTGCGTGGGGTCACGTCAACTGGGGGTTGGTAGTGGAGTGGAGTGGTTTGCTGATGAGGGTAGGCAATGTGCGATATCGCGCTTGACCGGGCAGAGAAGCTATTGCATCAGTAGAGGGAGGGAATCGACGAATAAATCAGCCAAGGCCAAGTCTCGAGACAGACGAAGTGTGGGTATCAAAGCAGAAATGTCATTTTTATCCTACTCCGTTCATTCATGCAGGGGAGGCCCAACTCCCAGCTTTTTCTCATTTCCATGTCCATGCAATGATCCCCATGCTGCCTGCCCGCCCGTCGCCAACCCGTGAAGATGCCCACTCGACTAAGCCAGTACATATGTCCCTGCTCCATGAGCTGGCCCCGCAGTATAGACATCCATCCCCACCCTAACCTTCTCATCCAGTTGCCCCGCCTCCGCCTTTGCAATCGACAATGGCGGCAGCTGCGGCAACGGTGGTGGTTCCTCCGCCAGCGACAAGGGTGGAATCCCATCTAGCTCGTCGAGGTAATCGTAGTCCTCCCCTTCCGGGCGCGGAGACCGCCTGACGCTGAAATCGCTATAGTATCCGCGGCCACACCCACTCATATCTGCATCGATATCCTCTCCCTCCCTATCCATCCCTAGCCCCTCCTCTTCCTCCAGATCGAGCGCGTCATAATTCGACAGCCCAAGCGGCGAAGGTGGAAGCTGGGATGGAACCTCGTACGTCCTAGCCATCGGTGCCACAACGTCGCGCAGTGCAAGTGCAGAGACGAGCTGCGAGTGTGTCCGTTTCTGTGGGACGCTAGCGGGCGGCGGTTGTTTCGCCTGTGCCGCTTTCAAGAGACACAGGCGCTGGCGGACGCGGTTCATGATGGCGGCCTTGCAGAGTTCGTTCTGCTCGGGGCGGCGGGGGACAAGCCATGTAGCAGAGCCAACACGGGCGACACCGCGGTCGGCGATGTTGCTTGCCGGAGCCGAGTAGGGGCGGGAGAGGCGGGAGGTGACAAGGCCTAGGCGCAGGCGGCGCTTCTTCTTTGTGGGGTGTGGGGAGCCATCGACATCCCAGAGGGGTCGGCGGCGTTTGAATGGAGTGGGGCGGGGTGGTGTGGGGGGGGGTTTGGAAGTAAACGTATATTTGCTAGGGGGTGTGAGGACGAAGGTGAAGGTGAAGGTTGTCGGGGTGAGGGAGGAGGTGAGGGTGTTGACCCAGTGGTAGGTGGTGGTCGTGGTCATGCCGGTGTTTCGGTATGTGGTTATGGTTTTGGTTCCTTTGGCCGCTAGATGCGGGTGAGCCGTGCTATAGAGGCGTGTTCATCGCCTCAACAAAGACGAGGACACGATTTCGCTCACTCATTGGTGATCTGCTGGAGTGGTCGTGTGTGTCGAGAGAGGTGAGGGGCGTCGTCAGAGATATATGTCGTCGTCGATGATATGGATATAGTGCTCTGAAAGACGAAGCAGATATGAGGCCTTGAGGATGAGAGAAGAGTTGAGGGTGTAGGGTGTTCACAGATAACAGCGTCTTCGAGGTGGTCGTGAGGTGGTCGTGAGGTGGTCGTGAGGTGGTCGTGAGGTGGTCGTGTGCCTGTTGGTGATGGGTAGTGGAGCAGAGTGGTTAGTAGTCTGGTAAAGTAGTCGCATTGGGCAGGACCGGCATCTTAAAGGTAAGTTTGAACCGCGACTAAGAGCAAGAGCATGACAGGCTCACACCCAGGATACTAGCCAGACATCAGCCAGGCCGCATTGGGAAAGAGGGAAAGAGGGAAAGGGAAAGAGGGAAAGAAGAGGCGAGGAGAGACGTTGCGGCAGCTAGAGAGGGCTAGCTGCCGCAAGGGCTGTGAGTGGACGAAAGGGGAGGACTGACTGGGAACGAGGGACTGGGGCCAACGCGGAGTGTGGGGCAAGGGAAGGGACGAGGGAGTGATGGAGTGATGGAGTGATGGAGTGATGGAGTGATGGAGATGGAGTGAAGGTGGAGAACAAACTCGGCAGGGAAGGGACGGGGAGCAGGGCGGTCATTTCCCGCCCTTGGTCCCAAAAAGAAAGGAAATATCGGAAAAATACGGCCCGACGTGGTTTATCCACCATATCCACATAATACGGACTCCACATAATACCATCCACCACGTCCACCATCCACCATGCCCACCATCCACCATGTCCACCATCCACCATGTCCACCATCCACCATGTCCACCATCCACCATATCCACCATGTCCACCATCCACCATATCCACCCATAGTACTAAGGTCTGGGCAGGGCAATTGCGGGTGGTCACGCGCCCATGCTTCTTGCTCTCCCCCTCTTCTTGTCGCTCTGTCGGCGCCGCGTCAATCATTGTTGACATCGCCAGGATGAGAGAGCCCGTGGTGTGGCAAGGGATGGGAGGCGATGTGAAAGGGTGTGAGAGTACGGAGTACGTACAGTGAACTTGCCACACACAACTCCCATCCATCCCAGCCTGAGCGACTTTCCAATGTGGCGTCTGTGTGGCTTCCAACAATAAGATGAACAGGCACATTCACTAACTCGCCCCCTCATCGTCCCAGCCCAGCCCATCGGCATCCAGCGCTCCTTGGCGTCAGGCTTACGCCTCGCCTCTTCTGGATCGGGACGCCGTCTTGGAGAGGGCGGCATGCCTGTAGTGTACTGTACGGACACCACCGCGTTGGGTCTGTCATTCCGGTCATTCCGGCGCCGAAGAGACGAGTACGAGCGCTTGGTCGGAATCCCAGTGGACAGACGATTGGCATGGCATCTTTGGGAGTGTGGATAGACATCATCTGCCACTATGAATGGACATCCTCTACAGTACTGTAAGACTGTGGATGGGCAATACTTCAGCGCCGCGGACATGTTGGAACAGACGTACGTATGCGCGCTGGGCTAACACACCACCACTCCGACTCCCCTGCGGCTGGGTCTATTGGTGGAGCAACCGATGAGTTGGACGTTTTTGTTTTCAGGTCGCCTCCACCTGCAACAAACAAAACATAATATAAGAATATAAGAGAGAAAAAAAGATTTGCCTCCGGGACGAATGCCGGAGGATGACAGGGACACTGAGTATTAGGTCTGATCCTGTACAGCTGGCCAGGTACGCTGTTGACTGCGAAATCTGCTGTCTTGAGTCTGTTGGTTGGAGCCCTGTGTCTGGAGTCTGTGGTCTGTGAGGTTGTGGTTAGCAAGATCTGCCTTCTATAGGGCTTGCGGTCTCAATATCTTGGCAAACTGTGAATCAGCAGAGACTCTGGTCCGTGAGGCTTCATGACTCAATATCTATAGCCTGGGAAGACTGGAGTATGGTATATGAGTCTCCGATCTATGAGGCCTCCCCAATCTGCAGGTCTGTTGCCTCCAAGGTCCCCAGTCTGTAATCTCCAGTCCGTAAGATCCATCATTCGCATAGTATATACTCACGTGATATAAACCCCAATAAAAGCGTGATCACGTGTTGCACGTGCCACTGGAAGATTTTAATTTCTTTTCCAAAAATCATCACCGCTCTTATCGCCAATCATAAGCGAACCAGGCTTCACTCCTCCAACATCCAATCCGAGGTACTTCACACGCCATTTTACAATACAAAGGTACTTCCCTCCTCTCTAAAGCCACCGGCGACAGGGCCACTGCTGGACCAGAAAGGCGGACCGCCGAAGGCGACCATCTCCGACCACGCCTGGAGAAACAACCACCGCCTATGGCGATAACCGCTACATCCACCAACCCTCCACTCCACAACCCACTTACCCACATACCACTTTCGCCTTGACGACGTCCACGACCACCAACGACTGCCAACGACTGCCAACGACTGTCGACGACTGTCAACGCCACTTCGGATTCTCTATATATTCACTCTGTCGACAACGCCATACGCCGCCCAAGTCGCCGGCGGTAACTCTCGCGTCTGTGACCATAAGGGAATGAGATGAGCCGTCTCTACAATGACAGAAAGCCAACGCAGCCACAATAAGGTATGTAGCCCCAGCCCTCGTCCCTGCGGAAACAAGACCCAAAAGACTAACAAACTCTTCTCAGCGAACCTTCGGCGAAATGTCGAGCTCAATATCCATGGCCAGACGCCCCTCGGCCGACCCTTCGCCGTCCTTGCCCGGCTCGACCTTCACCTTCCCTACCCCTCCGCCACCACAGACACAAACATACTCCCCAGGCCAGCGCCGCACGCCGCATCCGCACAACCCTCCACGCTCCTCGCCCTTCAGCGTCATGCTCGACCCACGGCATCCCCCATCTCGCCCAAGCCTTGACCGCCAACCCACCGTCATCGATCTGACAGACGACCACCATGAGCGCGCGCCCTCACAGTCGCGGCGCTCGTCACAGCGCGCTGCCCTGCCCCCCCAGCTGGAGCGGTCGGATTACACGACCCTTGGGGGCGTCATCAGCATCGAATCCGACGACGATGACGAGGTCGAGATCGTATCCTCGCGAGCCCTTCCATCACGACAACCGTCGGCCCCTCCTTCACGACTGCGGCTCCCCCGCCCACCTCGATCACCACGCCACCACGCCGGCCATCCGTGGCCCCATCTCCCCAGCATGCTCCCGCCGATTGACGCCCCAGAATCGATCCTGGACAATCCTAGCCTCCTTTTCGGCGGGCTCGCGGACATGTTCCCAGGCAGTTGGCGCAGTCTTCAGGGAAACATGGAGCGGTACGTGTTGGGACGACAATCCGAAATAGGGCCCATCCCGGTGCATATGCGTGGTGCTTCGATGAGGTTCCGCACGTTTCCGCTCCATGAGCATGTGAGACAGGAGCCGAGGAAGGCAGAGCATGTGCCGCCGCCGCCGGTGGGTGAAGGATTCACGCGCTCGCCAAAGGAGGATGACGTGATTGTTTGTCCGGCGTGCGACGAGGAGTTGGTGGTTGGACCTGAGGAGCCGGCTGCGGTGACGACGCCTACATCGGCGGGGAAGACGGCGGCAAAGGCAAAGGCTAGGAGTAGGAAGGATAGGGAGGAGCATCCGTTTTGGGTGGTGAGGGAATGTGGTCATGTAAGTGTATTTCCCTTTCTCTCATTAAATCCGTTGAGAGAGTGCATGTGCTAACACGGTATCAGGTCTACTGCAACAAATGCTACCAGAGCCGCAAGCCGGACGCGAAGTCGACGAGCAAGAACTTATTCCCCGAGGTGCAGAGTGGTGCGAGGAAGGTCCCACTGTGTGCGGTCGATGACTGCACGAGCGAGATTGGGGATAAGAAGTTCTGGGTTGGAGTGTTTATGTGACGAGTTTACTTTGCCGCGGAAAAATGGGTTGGTTTTATGACGACTCACCGATTTTTCGGCGCGGATTGTGTGGAGTATTCGAGAGGCAGCATACAGACAGAAGCGGGTGGGTCACCATCTCCACTGCGTTCCCATTCAACACTTTACAGATTTCCAATCGATGATTTCGATCCCTGTGTTTGGGATGGGAACGGCAGTGGGAATGGAACAGGAAGGGGTGGGAAAGGAGTCAACATCGGATTATCGACTATCGGCTTCGATAAAACATGCATTGCATACAGCGCGGCGTACACTTTTGCACATTAGTTACTCTTCTCGGTGTTATTGGCTGAGTTTTTGTTATTTTACGGTATGCTGGGGTGGGAAGGGGGGCGGCTAATTTTTGGGAAAGGAGTGCTTGCTTGGGCATTGGTAGATGGGAAGGGGGAAAAGCGAGTGGTGGTCTTGAGTGGTGGCTATAGCTAGAGCGAAGAGTATGAAGTTTCTTCAGCTATGTGATAATTTTATGTGTATGATGGTGATCGATGAGGCGTGGATGTGCCGTTTTTCTCCTTTAGCCATGTGGTCTTGTAGAAAATACAGAAAGGGGGGAAACTAACGCTAGGATTTGAAAAATAAAGCATAAACCGCTGGTTTGTTTTATTCAAATGTATTTTATATGCATTAGACACAGCAAATATTGTAAGAAGTATATATGACGTATGGATTTACTGTGTAAATTATATATTTTATCATAGAGAGAATTTATTTTATTTTCCACGAGAACAAACCAACCACTAACCAAAAATATTCCTTTCTCCCACCTACATCTCCTGTAGAAGATACCACAAGAGTATAGATAAACCCCCCTCTCTTCTCCTTCCAAAGAACCACTTACCCCCACTCAAATTTATATTGCGCACGTGACCAACGCACCTAATAAGGCGTGAGGTGAGGTGAGGCTGAAGTCACTAACCCCAGCACGGACGGGACAGTTAGTGGCAGGTACCTAGCCCAGCCCCGCGACCCCGCCTCATGCCCACTTCTATTCCAGTACTATTTGGAGTTATACATACAAAGTTACAGCCACCGCAAAAGAAGGACAAAGAGTTGAAAAAAAGTGAAGTTGAAGGAAGTGAAGCGAATAGAAGAACGGAAGAGGATAGGGCATTCGACGACCACGGCGACTTTCGAGATCGAGGTTTTAGACGCGGATACTGCCCGCTGCCAGATACCTCCGTGGGCGATCTACCAGTGAAAGCTGCACTACGAATAGTGCATACCGACACAAAGGACGCATACGAGCGAGTTCAGGGCGTTGCCGTCACGACAACAACAGCGAGGAGGACGATTCAAAAACTGACGCCATGCCGAGCAGTACTACGATTAGGAATACAGTGGCGCAGATGATGGGGATAACGGGGGCGTCAGAGAGGGTGGCCAGCAGTGTAAGTTTTTGCCCTCTTGAGCTTGGGGTTTTGGGGGGTGGAGGTGGGGAGTGGGGTGGTATGATGCGGGTGATGTAAACCGTGGGGAATGTGTGCTGATGCTGGGGATGTAGGTGCTGAAGAAGCATAATTATAAGCTTGATGCTGCATGTGATGCGTAAGTGGAGCTGTGTTTCCTTTGTTTATTTGCGATACTGGGGGATATATGGTGAGGGAGACGATGGGAAGGAGGAAGAGGAGTGTGTTGCTAGTACTCGCACGAAGGAGCATACGGGACCCGCGCATGTGGAAGGAAGGAACAACGCCGATCTTCGAACAAAAGGATGGAGGAGGAAAGAGCGCCAGGAGTGGCACCTAGGTTTGAGAGGGCTGCTCTTTTGATTTGACTTGGTGGTGGAGCGAAAACAGGCTATAATGCAGCAGAAGCTGGGAAGGGAAGCTGCGATGCCGGCACAGGACGGAAGCTACGATGGAGACGGCAACTATGCTGAACTGGAGGAAGCTACGATGGTGACTGCGGCCACACCATAAAACAGAGGAAGCGACGATAGTGCCTGGGGCCATATCGAGAACCAGGGAAACTACGACTATGACTACAGAAATATTGACAAATGGGGAAACTACGATGATTACTCCACATTCTGAACCGAGGGAAGCCACAACAATGGCACGGGTTAAAACCTGGTGAACCACCTGCGACGCAAAGTGACTGAGGTCTGGACCACATATTTTTATCTGCCCCCATGCTTTGTCAGTTATATGCTGGCTCAAAGAGGGCACAGGACTCGCAAATCGCAGACTGCACGACGCACGGCGCAATTCACATTGGAGCGCAGGAGCAGGCGACACATTTGTTGGTACGGGCCTAAGGAATCTGAAAATAAACATCGTGCTCTGGTGAAGACCCAGGGGGCACTCGACGAAGCGTCATGGTTGGCCCGAAGGGATTAAAGAGGCGGCTTAGCGTTGTACTGCAGGAACAGGAGGACCTCCTTGAAAACAGTGAGATTATCCTTGATCAGGAGCCACTTTCAGATTATGCCTCAAGGGTCCCTAATGACCAAGGGGAATTGCGAAAGAGACAGCGTGTCTCCGTACTAAAGCAGCCGGAGCTCAACGCCAATATCTTCCGTTTTGACCACATCCCTCAGGACGAACTAAGTTTCAATCCCGCTGCGGATTCTTTGCCTCCGGACCGACTTGCACCCCCTTCAAATCCGACCGCCAAGCCGGTTTTTCCAGACCGGATTTTACCACTGCCAGTTCCAACTGGTTCGCGGCGATATGATCCGTTTACCGCTGCGACGAATGCGCCGTCACGCCCATCGCCATCTCCATATTCCTTGGGAGTACCCCCTCCACGCACGGGGCTGTCTCAACCCCCAAGGCCCCATTCATATCCTTCAAATATGGTACCAGCAACTTCTAAAATTGAGGGATCGCACAGGACCCCGAGTCGTACGCCACCGCCAACTACGCACGTTGTACCTCAGTATACTTATGCAAACATGCAGGCGCCGACTGCTCAAGCTACATGGTTAGGATCAGTATTTCAATCTCCCGATCTTTCTATACGTCAGCCGAGACCCCGAGCTGTTAGTATGCCATACGTTTTGTCTTACAGGTCAAGTTCGAGCGCGGAATCTCAAGCAGTGGGTGCTGTTGTGGATGCGGATGCCCAACCATTGACACCTCAAAATGCCGACCCTACTTTTCCCAGAGCGCAATCACTGAGAGCAATGCTGGGCATTCTGAACGTAGCCATTCTGACAGTGGGGTTGAGCATTCTGATAGGAAGGCTGCCCATTCTTAACGTAGCCATTCTGAGAGTAAGGCTGAGCACTCTGAAGATAACCATTCTGATGGTAAGGCTGGCCATTCTGAAATGGGAGCGGGGTATTTTGGACGGGTGGCTGGCCATTCTGATAAGGAGTCTGGGCAGTCGTCCATAATACCCCGCCCCGTATCGACAAAGGCGACGATTGTGCTCTTTGACGATGCGGGCCGGCATTTTGAAGTGGTGAATGGCTACGTTCAGAATTGCTACGCTCAGCCGTACGATCATAATCGCTTGGCATTGTTCCAGAATTACCCAACTATCTTTCCGAATTATCTTTCATTTAATAATAATCAACTGCGGTCTCATCAAAATGGGGTCCCAGCTTCCATACCACATTTTGAGTCGGGATCTGGGGTTGCTAGCCAGCCTTCTATCCCCAGCGCCCAACCAGCTCATGGTGGACCTAGTGCTGGAAATAATCCGGGTTTCCTACCATTTTCACACTCCAGGGGGGTGGCGGCTCCTCAAGCCTCTCGTTCTCCAAGCAGTGGAGGTCATAGTTCTCCAAGTCGTCGAAGTCATAGTCCTCCACCAGCTCCTCGTCTTCCTTATCGGGAACCGATACCCCCTAGTTCACCAGTCCCTGTAGTGCCGGCCGTTTTAGGTTGGCTTTCCAAGCAGGAGCAATTGTTTAGTCCCCCTGTCGGAATTATGCGTCACTTATACTTGACTTGGAGATCCGCTAACAGCTTGGGTCTACAGATACTATGCCTCGGGCGGCAAGCCGGCCGTTGCTCCTACTCCAGTCGAAGATAAGTCGCTGACAACTTTGAGTAACTTATTTGAGAAATACCGAGGTATGTATGACCAAGGCAACAAACATAGAGGTACCCCGTAGCACTCTCTGACTTCTGATCGTAGGGTCGGATGATGAAAAGGATTCCATCAGCGTCGACGGCACGATGGCATATCTCACAGACCTCGCCGTGAATCTCGAAGACGCATCGTCCCTCATTTCACTAGAAATTGTCCAGGCTCCGGCAATCGGGGAGATGACGAGAGATGGGTTTGTAAAGGGCTGGCAAAAGGCTGGGTGAGTCCTACCTCCTTGTTCCTGCAAGAAATTACTGACCCGATCCAGAGCCGACTCTAGAAGCACCTTAGACACAATACCCAAGCAAAAAGCATACATTGCTAGCCAGACAAAACTCCTCTCCTCCGACACCACCCTTTTCAAGCGTGTCTACAAACACACCTTTGTCAGCTCCAAAGAGCGTAGTCAGAAAGCGCTACCTCTCGAGAACGCCCTTGTGTACTGGGAGATGCTCTTCTCAAGCCCTGGCATGTGCTGGGCTTCTGCGATGACGGACTGGCTGAAGCTGTGGCTCGAGTTCCTGAACGCCAAGTGGACGAAGACCGTTAATAAAGACATGTGGAACCAGACGCTTGAGTTCTTCACCAAGAGCAGGGAGGACGAGACGATGAGCTTTTGGTCTGAGGAGGGTGCGTGGCCGGGCGTCATTGACGACTTCGTTGTCTGGGTCCGAGAGAAGAGGGGCGGCGGAGCAGTGACAGATAATATGGAGACGGATTAGGGGGTTCCCGACTATTGAGTAATAAGGCATTCGAGGCTGGGCTGGTTATGATGCAATGTGGCATATGCTCATGATGAACATGTTTCCTGTGCGGTCGAGCGAGCATTTGAGGCGTCTCATGGGTAATGCGCAAGGGGGAGGTCCTATTCTAGATGACAGTATTGGTAAACTGTTGCCAGATCATTGAATGCTGAGTTTATAAATCGAATCCCATTCGCCAATAATGCACCTAATATACAGCCAGTCCTACAATATCTTTGCAAGCATTCCCACGATTTTCGTCTTCCCCAATGGCCTACGACCTGCGCTCCCTGACCGACCACGGAATCCACCCCCCTATCCTCGCCAGCGTATCCAGCTTTCCATCCCCAAGCTTCACGCTCCCGAATTTGATCATTCGCGGGTCGAGACTGAGCGTCTTGCGCACCTGGTCCTGCACGGCGCTGTTGGCGTCGTAGCGCATGACGAAGTGGTGCCCGTCGTGGTAGACTGCCTGATGCTTGGCGGTGCGCTTCGGGAGCGCAGTGACGCCCCAGTTTGTGATGCCGCGAATCGTGCCGCCATTTTGGAGGATGAGGGATCCGGCTGTGCGGGCGATACTGAGGAGGGTTAGTGGGCGAAAGAGGCGCGGGTGAATGGGGGTTGTGATCGGGGAGGACGAACTCTTTCACCTCGGCGAGGCTGCCGGGGCGGACCTGGAGGGTAATTAGCAACTGGTTCGTGCGGATATAGACGGATAGCTATAGCTTACCACCGCAATCAATTCGTATAACATGGCTGAAGTGTGAGCGTAACTGATGTCGTCGTCGTGGTGGTCGTGCACTCGAAAAGTATCGAAGGACGGATTAACCATTATCCGTGCGACGCCGGGGATGCGGCCGCCTCTTAAAAAAGTTGGGTCCCGCGAACATGGTGATAAGTCGATAACGAAAAAGTACATCAACAACCCCGCCAATTCAGATTTTTGCATTTTTCGTTCAACCACAACTGGGAATACGATGTCAAAAAGAGCTGCGGAGGAATTTGAGAGGGGCGACGCCCCGTTGAAGGGAGGAGAGAGAGTTGGGAAGGCGGATGACGATGTAGAGAGTCTGGAGTTTGAGGACGAGTTCGAGGATGAATTTGAGAGCGAAGATGAGATTCTAGAAGCTGGAGTGGATGGGAGACCAGATGCTGAGAGGGAAGCGGAAGAAAAAGCTGGTATGTTTATTTTTTGCGCGTCTATGCTTCCTGGCGCAATGCTAATTATTCTCAGAGGCGATGGAGGTAGACCAACAGACGTTCATAGTCGGGCGAAACAAACTCGAGCCTGGCCAGACGCTCTCCCCTGATCTCTCCACATACGAAATGCTGCACGCTCTCAGCACTCCCTGGCCCTGCCTGTCCTTCGATATTATCAAAGACAACCTCGGCGATAACCGTACCTCCTTTCCCGCAACCATGTACGCTGTTGCAGGCACGCAGGCCGATGCCAAGCGCGAGAAAGAGAACCAGATCATGGTTATGAAGTTCAGCGGCCTCTCCCGCAACGAGCGTGACCAAGACTCTGAGTCTGACTCCGACGGGGATGAAGATTCGGATCCCATCCTCGAATCAGCCTCTATCCCGCTCAACACCACCACAAACCGCATCCGCGCCCACCAAACCCCTGCGTCGGACTCCTCCCGCCCCCCTACGACTCTCACAGCCACAATGACAGAGGCAGGCCAAGTCCTCATCCACGATGTCACGCCACATCTAACCTCCTTTGACACCCCAGGCTTCACTATTACCCCCCAGCACAACAAGCCCCTATCGACACTGCGCATGCACAAGGCCGAAGGGTACGCCGTTGACTGGTCTCCTCTCGTCTCAACCGGCAAGCTCGTTACCGGCGACAACACTGGCTCTATTTACGTCACCACAAGGACCCAAGGTGAGGGCTGGGCCACCGATTCCCGCGCCCTGACCGGCCACACAGGCTCCGTTGAGGAACTCCAGTGGTCGCCTTCGGAGCGCAACGTCTTTGCCTCCGCCTCCAGCGACGGCACCATCAAAGTCTGGGACGTACGCTCCAAGTCCCGCTCCGCAGCCATGAGCGTCCAAGTCTCGGAAACGGATGTGAACGTCATGTCCTGGTCGCCGCTTACCACGCATCTCCTCGCATCTGGCGCCGACGACGGCGTCTGGGCTGTTTGGGATCTGCGCAACTGGAAGGCAGCGCCTACGCCAGGGGCAAGCTCCAAGCCTACCCCTGTCGCGAGCTTTGGGTTCCACAAGGAGCAGATTACGAGTGTGGAGTGGCATCCGACCGAAGACTCGATCGTGACGGTTGCGGCTGGAGATGATACGCTGACGCTGTGGGATCTGGCCGTGGAACTCGACGAGGAGGAAGCGAGGGGTGGAGAGGAGGGTGTGCCGCCGCAGCTGTTGTTTGTGCATTATTTGGAGAGAGTCAAGGAGGCGCATTGGCACCCGCAGATCCCGGGCGCGCTGGTGGGAACGGGAGAGAGCTTTAATGTCTTCAAGACGATTAGTGTTTAGATTTGTGATAGAGACCAAATACAATTGTTCACATGAAAGAAGTGCTAGCGCTCAAAATATAATAATTTATGAATTTTTATTGATTTGATACACCGTTGAGCGTGATATGGACTCCTAAGTACAAACGCCTGGTATCTTGCCCACCGCCACATAAAATTACAATCATGCGCCGGCTCCGTTAACTCGCAAAGAAAACCAACATCATAAACTAATGCGCAAGTGTTCTCCAAACTCCAGATAGTACATCCCATTCCAAAGCACCATCAGACCTTCCCTGCAACCCACCACCACCACTCCCCAACGGTCCATCCTTCGATGCCCGTCCCAGGAGCAACCTCTTTCAATGCATCCACTCCAAATGCCCATTCCAGTGCCAACCTCGCCTCCCATTCTTCCAGCGCTGGACTGAGCAACCGCGTAACTTCTTTAGCCTCAATACCCGGCCTCTGCATAATCGTCGCCAGCACTGCTCCCATGACCTTGCGCCACAAACCTGGGATAAGCTGGTCGTTGATATCATACCAGAGAGGCAGCGCCCCATCGTGCGGTTTCGGCGGTGGGTTGTGTTCGATGGACAACATACTTGAGCGGATTAGAGGATGTGCGTCATCATAGACGTAGGTGTCCGAAGGCGAAATCTGGATATCGAACAGCAACTTAGTTTTATCCATCTTCTTGGTCTGATAATTTCCCTCCGTCAACCCAAACTTATTCATTGGAATTCTGTGTCCAGTTTGCACGATCCGTTGCGCGCACTGTAAGTTTGTCGTAGCAAGAATTTCTCCCTCGCTCGCCGTATATTCCAGCATCACTATCTCGTCCTTCTTGAAAGCCTCATCAAGGCACGCCTTGTATGCCACCGCCTCATTATAATGGGCTTGAGTCAGAATACGCGATAGTGCCGCCGTAAGGACATCAGTGGCTTCAAAGCCGCGGCCTGGCGCCGGACGGCCTTTGTTCACTGGCATGATGACCTTTGCTTCGACCAGCTGCGAAACCGCGTCGCGCATGATTTCTGGGCCGAGACCCCGTAATTTAGCGGATGCAGTGGCGGCATTAAAGCTATCGACAGGTGTAAGCGTGCTTGCTCTCGCCCACGATCGAGCGATGCGGAGCATGTCGTCTTGAGGACCTTGGGGCGCCTCGAGAGGTTGTGAGGCTAGCAATGTTAGGTTGCTAGCGGATGCGTGAGCAATACGCTTATGCACTGGCAGTGTACTGGAGAAATAAGAATCCCTCCAGTTTTTCTCCTCGACGTCCTGTAACTCATACATCTCGTCGAATTTCTCTCGAGTACTTGGCAAATCCACGGTAGCCGTCCTGACGAGCTGTGTGCGTTTCATAGCCCAGTCAATAAGTGCATCCCAATCGTAATCAAGGAGATGGTCGTAATCCATTCTAGGAAGTTCCCCAGACTCATAAGCAGCTAAATACGCAGTCTGGAAATCTTCCGTCATTTTGATTAACCGCTTTGCATGTTTATCTGCGAGAACATTGAAGTGCCGACGAACCCAGTTCATGGTACACTGTGGAAAGAGCCTCGACACGAGGACCCAATCTACGCTTTGGTCAAGGCCGCCAGTCAGGGTCCGTATGACGACAACGGCGACGATGAGGCGGTCATCAAGAGCCTCGGAGATAACGGTCCGTTCATTCGTACGTTTACGGTGACCGGAGATTCCGTGATAGGAAATAGATACTTCAAAATCGGGATCGTTGAGAGGTATATCGAGGCCTTGGATATCAACAGGCAAAGACGTGTGGCGACGCACTCGGAAGTCTTTTGACTGAGCTGCACGGCGATAAGGCCGTTTGAGGCGGGGTTGGCCGATCAGCTGGCTGCCGGGCAACTTACGCTTGCGTGAGAGATAATCGAAATCAGATTTCGTGGCCTCCACCATCCCAAAGAATGATGAGGCTTGTTCTGTTCTCTGGCGTTTTTGATAGCCCCATCTCGGTTTGCTCTTTACAGTCGTCGAAAGGAGTTGTTGTACAGGATCGACAACAAGAAGTTCGTAGGGCAGAGTTTCCAAAGTAAAGGAGTTATCAGCTAGCCAGGATTTGGTAGCTGGTTCCGTGGGTTGAGGCCCCTTTAGCTCCTCAGCAGTGTGGTTGATATAAATATGGTCCGGCGCAATATTTCCCATCCCCAATAAAGTTCTGCCCCCGATGGTTTGTTCCCATTCTTCCGTTGTAATGATTTTGGCCATGAAATCTGTGTATGCGGATCCTTCCGTCGT
This sequence comes from Pseudogymnoascus destructans, assembly GCF_001641265.1. Taxonomy (NCBI): domain Eukaryota; kingdom Fungi; phylum Ascomycota; class Leotiomycetes; order Thelebolales; family Thelebolaceae; genus Pseudogymnoascus; species Pseudogymnoascus destructans. The sequence goes on along the minus strand of NW_020167533.1, from coordinate 1,045,834 downwards.
GTCAAGCTCAAACCCTTTCGCTTTCATCCGAGACATGATGCTTTCAAGGTTCTTGGGCAGCATATCTTTGAACGAGGCAGCAGATCGTGAGAACAGACCTTTGGATGCTGCCCAGGAGCCCACATCAGCTGCTGCAATAGAAGTGTCGTCGGGGGTACCGATTCTTTCAACTGGTGATTTACTGGGAAGACTAAAGCCTGGTGCTTGTTGTATAAGAGAATCGAGCCCAGGGTTGTTGGTCCACTCTGGCATGACAGGCTTGGTCCTCAACCTGCTGTCAGGGAGTGGTAGTGGCTTGAAGTCGGGCCAGGGCATCTCTTCGCCTGTGACCGTAAGTCCATACGGACGCAGGTCGTCCGACTCATCATCCCACCGAACAGATTTTGGTTTCTTTGGAGTAAGCCCCCCAGAAAAATTTGACCCTCGCCCATGATTCCAAGAACCTATTGTGTCGTGGCCAAAGTTTTGTGCTGCAAGCTGGTCTCTGGAACTTCCAATTCTCGTCTTACGCTTTGATTTGTGCACAATAACTGGGCGGAATATGTTACCGGGCGCCTTCAGCTGTTGCTGGACTGCTGCACGCTTTGCTGACATGACATGGATGGCGTTGACACCGTGACCAAATGGGCGGAAAGTCCAAGCTGGGTTGTCGGCGGTTTGCATATAAGTCACTGGCTCTGGTAAGTCGGATTTGCGAATGTGGATCTTTGCCTGCATCTGCTTTGGTGGTCCTTTGCCCCACGACCCGTCCGTGTTTTGGAGGAACGATGGTGCTGTTTGGCAACTATGGAGCTGAATGTAGTCTGCCTGCTTTTGCTCTTCAGCAGTGAGAGGTTGCTTTTCAGGTTCAACATCTGAAAGCATGAAGTCAGAACCCGACTCATCTAAAGACTCGCCTGCCACATCGCCATTTAAACGTCGATCTTTTAATGTGACGCCCTGAGCCTTCAGTGACGCCCACAGTGCTTTCATTCGTGATGATTGTCCTTCCCTAAAGCTATCACTACGTCGGTGATACAAGCCACTCTTCCGTCTCCTTCGTCGTCGCCCCGTATAGTACTCCACATCAGTCTCGCCCTCTGCATCTGGATCAGGGATATAGAATGGCGCATTGAGGAGAACAATCTCATTCTCGTCATCTGAATCTGGTTCTCCGTTATTTGTCGTTTGCTTTTGTGCTTCCACAATGCTTGATAGGATACGGGCTTCTTTCAAGGCCTTGGCTTCTTTTGCAGCGCGAATCCTTGGATCCTCTTCTCTTTCTTTCGCAAGCATGCGCCTCTGCCGTTCTTCTTCGGAAGGCCTCGACTCTCTAGCCTCGAGCATTGACAGCACCGCCTCAGGTGGCTCAAAGTCAGGCGGACAGTAATACCTCGGAAATACCGCCTTAATATTTGCTTTGATATCATTTACCAAAGGACATAGTGGATCGACCCCCTTCTTTGTGACAACAGCGCGCGTACGCATACGGCCGGTTTGATCCCTGAAAGAGAACTTGACCTTTGTAACAAATCCGCCATCTTCGAGAAGCCCGACAGCCTGATTGCAGTACTTGTAATCTTGAATCAGAGAGTCTGGATACTTTTGCACCCACGCTGCATGCATTGCAAACCACAGCCCTTGATCGCCTGGGAACGCACCACCGTTCGCTTCTAACAAGTCCAGTATAACTTCTTTACGCTTCTGTGTGATTACCGGGCCTGTTCTCCTCTCGATATTGTCCCTGTCGTTTGCCGTTGGGTATTTCAGTTTCATCCTGGCGGCGAGCATGGCGCGTTTCTCAGGAGTAGCAAATTTTGAAGGGCTTTCATCAATAGATGTCACGGCTGCCGTATCAGCTGGGATTGGAGTTCCAATTCGATGCGAAGGCAAGCTCTGAGCCCCAGGTTCTTCGGGGTTGGTGGGTTCTCCCAGCGCTTCAGATTCGACGGTCTGTCTACGACGATATTGTCGGCGCTTTGGGCGACCACCATCGTCATGAAGTGACCAACCGCCATCTTGGTCCCTTTGAGCATTAACAAGAGCAGCTTCTTCTGGTGTAAGCTCACTAAGGGCAAACGATTCCCTGCTTCTCTTTTTTCTCTCTTCGGGTGTCGGAGGTGTCGGAGGCCGAGTCCAATTTGGATTGCAAGTCACCTTGGCCTTAGTCTTGTGGTACTTAACGCCTTCGTAATTCTTCCAGGCACCTTCACATTGGTCGCACTTGAATGGTTTCGGGCCGCCATCCGGAATTGGGAATGCCCAGGGCGGTAATGGTATTCTCTTGTTCTTTGGTTTTTTCCTTCGCATCGCTGTGCCAATTTTGGCTACGAAAGCTGTAGCACCTTCAGTCAATGTATGATCGACGAGGAACTTGACTTCTTTTTCCTCGGTCTCGTCAGATTCCTCTTGGGTTTCTCTAAACAGAACAACTATCTCGTAAGTTTCTGTGTCTACGACAGGAAAGACCGAGATTTGGGATGTTTCGATCATCCATTTAGATGCTAAGTCTTCGGTATCGAGTGGAAGAAATTCAAGTTGTGTTTCGATGTCATTTAGACACAGATTTCCAGCAACACCATCTTTGGAAGCAGAAATATGTATCAGTTCGTCCGCATCATCTCTGTCGATTGCAATATTGGCGGTGTCCACATCCATTGCTTCCCCTTCATCAGGCAATGCAGTCTCATTAGCATCGCCAACAGCTTCAGGAGCTGCGGTTTTGACCTCAGCCACAGGCTGGCTAATTCTTTCCCCCTCACGTAACAGAATAGTCTCCTGAGCATCAGCTAAAGATTCAAGAGCTGTAGCTTCGACTTTAGCCACAACTTGGCTGCTCGCCAGATCTTGGTGATTAGAAACAGCTAGAGAAACTTCACTTAGAGGTGAGCTAGGAGAACGACTCGCAGCAGTATATGGCGACTTGTATGGCTTTGATTGAGCTGGTTGGGAAAGGGACGAAGCCTGTACCACTGGCGAGACCCGTGCTTCAGGCGAAACTGCTTTGGAAGCGCCAGCTGGCTCATCAATGGTGGCGTATGGCGACTTGTACTGAGAAGCGCTAGGTTCGAGGCCACGCGCAGTTTTGGGTGCTGGTATACCCTTACTTTGCGGCTGGGGCGCGGGTGTCTTGGAAATTTCTGGTGACTTTGCATATGGCGAGTTGTATCCTTGAGGTTTACCACTGGCATATGGTGATACGTAGGCGGATGGTTGTGAGCCTGGCATTTGGGGGGCATTGACTACTGTCGCCTTGGTCTGGCTGCTAATAGATGCAAGCCTTGGGACAGACGGCGTAGTGGGAACATTTGGGTATGGCGATGTATACGTAGACACTGCTGAGATAGTTTCTTTTCTAGAACTGTCGATAAACTCTTCCTTTGGAATCTCTTCACTGTCCTGGGCATTGACAATTGGTGTTGTTACGGAAGCGACCTGATCTTCTAGGTTGTCATCGTCTGCCGCCTCTTCGACCTGTGATATGGCTTCCTCGGCCTCGACAGGGGCTTGATCTTGTGCCTTTGGGGTCCTTGGAGCCAAATTCAACTCCTTTAGTCTCTCAGACTTAATCATCATCATCATCCGCTTTGGTTTTCGTCCTCTTTGGAGCAATCCTGACGGCCCTCGAATCTTTTCCTGAACTGGAAAGTCGGGAAGGTCAAAATAAGCACCAGGCATACCGGCCTCTCGCTCAAGCTGATCATTGGACGTGTACGTGACAGTCTTGGTTTCCGTTTTCCTGGGTCTGCCTCGAGGCCTTTTTGGAGTTTCGGGTTGTGGTGGCATAGTAGTCCTAGACGGCGCCGTTGTAGAAGGCCCCTTAATGAGAGTGCTGGGTCGTGCTGCCTTGGTTTGTTTTGAACTTCCCTCGCCCTTTCGAGAAGTAATGTCTGTGGTTGCTGTACGTTGCTTTGTCCGTGGCGCAATAGTTGGATAATTAGAAAGATCGGATATTTGCCCACTCGTTTCTGTAGGTCGGTGCAAAACAGTCGCGCCATCCCAGGAAGATTCCCCGTTACTAACACGTCTCTCAAAGCTCGACATCATATAGTACTGGTAAATCTCCCTACCCGACTTCTCAATAGGCTCTCGCACAATGCGTATCGTCTGTTTGTCTGCAGTCGATGCAGAGCTGATATCAAACGGTATAAACAGCGCAACAAGATCCTCAGTTGATACAGTCTCGGCCTCTGCAAGCAAACCATCTTCCGATATTCCCTCGTCTCCAGGGTTAGTTTCAATGACTTGCTCAATAATATCCTCCACTGACTCTTTGGTAGTGGTCATGGGTGCTGGCTTTTCAGAAGCATCATACGCTTCCTCGTCTTCTCCATCAAAGAAGTCACCATCAGACTCTTCGCTCTCCTCGGCTTCGACATCATCGAATGCATCTTCACTTAAATATTTGCTAGGCTTACCATTTGTGCGTTTCCTTGCTCTTGGCTTATGCTCGCTCTTTGGCTTCGCTCTCGATGGCCTATTCTTGAAACCTTGGCTAGTGAGTCTCTTCTTGAAATGAGACCACTCGTCCTCCGTAGGGTCTCGGAGAAATTTTATGCAGTCTTTGAAAATCTTTGGATTGTTTGGCAGGAGAGCGCTGACTCGCTTGCAGACTTTAAGCTCGAAAAGCTTACGCATAATCCGCTCAAGAGTCTTCCGTAGTCGAAGATCGTTGATATTCATCTTTGCCAATATGTGAGTACGTCGGATCACTCCCCATGAACGCATAATTGCCACTGCGGTGCGGGCGACCATCTCAATATCGACGAATAAGCCGGACCAGTTCTCATGACCAGGGACGGGTTTGAGATCCTGGGTCAGCGTGCTTGCCGACAGCTCAGATGGGTTGATCATATCTCGTTGTGCAGCTTTTGCCTCCAAGAAAATTTTATGGGTGAGAAGGCTGGTCTTTTGGTTGAAAGCTAGTACCTGCTTTTTCTCGATATACCCCTTTTGCGCGAGGAAATCAGTGCGCCGTGGAACGGATCTCTTGTCCTGCCCCGTGATATTGCGGGCCTCTGCTTGAAGTATGCCCTTCTTTCCTGCGGCTGCAATGGCGAGCAGTAGCTGCCACTCGGAAAAAGGGAGCTTGGTCTTATCCACATCATGGCCGGTGAGAACAAGCCATAGGCGTCTTTGATTGACGTGGACTCGAGGCTGATGCTCGATGGCTGGGGCACCTGTTTCTGTTTCTGATGGGGGCTCGAGAAGAAGAGCGGGGTCGATTGCATTGTCGGCTTCCGTTTTTATAGGGAGGGCCTCTGCCTCGTCCAAAGAGAGCACTCTTCCTTCGCCGACAATGATATCATCACGTGCAACCAAAGTATCCCAGAGTCTGGCTTGGAAGTTGCGGTCAATGACAGGCCTTTGTGATACTTCAGATTCCGGTACGGGAGTCAGGAATTGGTCTCCGTTTTCATCAGCGACATCTTCATGCTTGGCGTCGAGTTTGGTTCTCTCCAGGTTGTCATAGAAGGTCTCAATGCGACCGAGCAGCTCTGACACAGAGAGGCCTATGAATTAGATTAGAACAGTTCTGCATATCAATTTCCAAGATCGACAAAAATATAACAGCAAAAAGCAAAAACGGTCCTGCGAGGGGATTGAACCCCGCACTACGGGGTTATGATAATGTGTCAGGAGCGACAACTCCCATCAGACCAAATAGCCACATGATTTGTCCACTGCCCAGAAATCCACGAGTGTATACTCCACCAATGGAATACCATATAAATACAGTTTTATCTCATCCCTCATGAGGGCTTGTGATAATAGCTGGACCTTCCCCTCCAGCAAGGCTGACGAACGGATTCGCAAGGCTGTGGGTGCATTACCTTTATTCCAATCATTGATGGCAAGCTCCTGGACCAGGAAGTCGATCAGACCCTCAAAATCATCGGCTTCTGAATTCTCCATCTTGCAAAGCGGTTTGCGATCATTCTTAGCGTCGTGGAAAAGGTTTCTGTGAAAATGGTTCCGGAGGTCGAACTCGAGCGCTTTTAGTGGTTTGATGTGAATTTGAAGCCGTTATGCCACTTTTTTTCTTGTGGCGGATTTTAGGCGAGGCCTAGCTATTTGCATTACATTTATAAATATCACGTGACATGTTGATTTACCATCATTATGAGAGATATGAAGATGATATGAAGATGATATCAATAATGGATCCTTACAATCTAGGAAAATGGCCTACAAGTATGAATAGGACATCTGGGTAATCGATTTTAATTCTCAGTGCTGGACAGACTCTACAACAAAATATTACAGGAACACCTAAGTTTGCGATCGAATAACTGGAAGTAGATATTTGCCCTGACCCAATAATTTCTATGTTTTGAATCTGCCTTTCAGTCCTTCATACTACCCCTCAGAGCCGCCGCCTCGCGGTTTTCCTTCATCATTTGCCTGTACCCTTCAACAACACTCTGTCTCACCTCACCCAACTCCTCCCTCCTCCTCAAACTTCCTGACGCTTTCGGCACATCCTCGACCTCCACTCTTGCCCCTCTAACCTTGAATTTCTCCTTGGGTATCTTTGTAAAGGTTGGCGGCGCTTGGTAAACATCGCTGATTCTGTTCGGGCCTTCATTCCTCGTTTTCTTCAATATTGCCCATGGGTCATCGTTTCCGTCATCAATCTCTCCAATCGCCTTCTTCTTTTTACCCTTCCCATTCTTTTTCTTCCCGGTTTGGACAGTATCTTCGGAGTCAAGTTTCCACTTCACTCTTCCCTCGTCGTCCAGCTCCTCTTCCTCAGCCAACTCCATGGCCTCCTGTCGTTTATCCTGTATCTTTTGCTCCTGTTCGCGCCATTCCGCATACATTCTATGCATTCTCTTTTCCGTCTTGGTTCGCCCCACCTTCAACCCTAATGGATCTTTGCCGTCCTTCCCAGTCTTATTTATCAATCCAGAAATCGGAAGTGCAGCGTCCACCCTAGCGGAGAACTCTGACATCTTCTCTCCTGGCTTAATCCTTGGTATCTCAACCTGTTCAGGATCAACCTTGGGTGCTTGTGGCTTATTCCCCTTCTCTGCTGCCGCCGCAGCCTGCTTTTGCTTTTTCGTCGGCTTTATGCCATCATCGAGACCTGAAGGGAGCCTCTTGCCCTGCTGAAACATCATCAGGCGCGCGAACGCTCTCGGAGTATCATCCGCATCATCTCTGCGCTTCCTCTTGTTTGGCTTCCGCGCTGGTGCGCTATCCGAGCTGAATATGCCATTTGATTTTGCGCCTCTAGCAACGGCGAGAGGTTTTGCGACTTCGGATGGAGGGAGATCGGCGCTGCACTCATTAGTATTGTGATAGGCAGAGAAAAACAGAGCAGCTCACGTTAGACCGTCATCCTCAGCTTTACTGCGCTTGTGTTTCTTCGGCATTTTTGGAATTTGCAAGATGGTAGTTGCAACGGTGAATGGCGAAGGCTGAGATTGAATTTTATCAGGGTGGTCGATTAGATCTCTCGGCGCCGTTTTTGGCGTGGCTGGCCGACTTTCCCGTGTGGGTCTCAGCCTTGTGGGACTTACTATCTCTAGAACTTCGAAGGCGCGACTGAAGTTGACGTTTGCACATCAAGTGCGATTGTCCAACTTGCACCTTCTTAAAATTAGAGATATGGTCTGTGGTATTTCAATTGCTGGCATTTGATTGTGCCACGACCCGAGTCTGGAGATACAGCGACTACAACTTAAGACGGGACATCGTCACAAGACGACGCTTCTCGGCGCAATCGAGCGCTTTTTATTATGTCAGAAGCCGGACCTTCATCTGCCGGTCACCGGATCTCGACTGGCGAATTCACCGACGATGAGAACTTAGATATCCCGTTGAGAGATATTCGCGAGGCCGAATTCGAGCGCCTCGAAGCTGGGCCAGTGACAAAGGAGGCTGTCGAAGACGAGAAGAAACGGAGCAGCCGATGGCCTCTATGGCCGTTAAATAAACGGCGGGGCTCCTCAGCTGGGTATGCGAAAGTGGGTGATGATGATGATGATGCCGCCAGCCCCCTGGCAGCCAAGGGCCTGAAATCGAAGCCGACGAAGAAAGCGAGCGGGAGGAAGCTAGTATGGGGAATTTTGTATGGTTGCCCCTAAGACATGTCTGACTAAATTCTAACGAGTACAAAGCATTTTCCTCATCATCTCTAATCTCTGCTTCCTCGTTGCCGCGTCTTTCACAGGCCCGATGTCCAACCCACTCTCACGCTGGGGTGCTCCCGGCACCACGAGCGAAGGCCTCTCCTGGTACCCGACCGACTTCCTCCGCGACGTGCAGCCAATCCCTTGTCACTCTCACAATGACTATTGGCGCACCGTCCCCCTTTTCTCCGCGCTGCACGCAGGCTGCATCAGCGTCGAAGCAGACGTGTGGCTGTTCCCCTCAGTGGAAACCCTCTTCATAGGACACAACACCGCCTCCTTGACCGACAACCGCACATTTACATCTCTCTACGTTGATCCATTGGTAAAGATCCTAGAGGATAATAACCCGAAGAGCGAATTCAACAGCGGCTCAATGAACGGCGTCTTCGACACCGACTCCAGCCAGTCCCTGACCCTCCTCGTCGACGTCAAAACCGACGGCACACAAACCTGGGCAGAAGTACTGCTCGAGCTACAACCGCTGCGTGAACGCGGCTGGTTAACATTTATGGAAAACTCCACTGTCCACCAGCGACCTATCACAGTAGTTGGGACGGGGAACACCCCCTTTGACGTCCTTACATCCAACTCCACCTACCGTGACGCGTTCTTCGACGCTCCCCTCCAAAACATGTACGAGGATGCCAATGGTGTCGCTTCAAAAACCACCGCCGTCACCACCCCCGGCGGCCAAGGTACAACCGGCACAAGCGCCACCGATTCCTACACATCTCTAAACTCTTTTTACGCCTCAACCTCGTTCGAAGAGGTTCTCGGTAAAATGTGGTTCTTCAACCTCTCCGACGAGCAGAAAGAGACGATTCGTGGGCAGATACGCGGCGCGAAGCGTAGGGGGCTGAAGGCGAGGTACTGGGATCAGCCGACGTGGCCGATGCATGTGAGGAATGAGATCTGGAAGTTCCTATGGGAGGAGGGGGTGGCGGTGTTGAATGTCAATGATATAGAGGGGGTGAAGAAGGTGTGGTAGTAGGATGGTGTATCACCTCACCGATTAATGCATTTTAAGCGCGTATATAGATAGCTGATGGTAATGATCGCATTCGCAAATAATTCTAAATGGTATCTGATATCCCAATATACACAAAGTACGCTGTTATTTCTATCTACAGCGTATGACTCGTTCAATCAACACCCGTGAATGCCCGCTCGTCTGCGCCTACACCGATATGATCGCCCTTAACGCCTAAACACGGTCCTGAAATGAAATCGCCCGCCTCAACACTTATCGCTACAACTCAAGGACAATTTTTAGCAGCATGACGACTAGCGCAGTTACGACGCCCAGGATCGCGCGGTCGACCCATAGTGGCACGCCCTCGTTCGACCAGTCAGGCTGATTTCGTCGGACCTGTTGCATTCGTTGCATTTGTTGCTGAGGCCACGCATGGCCATGTGCTATAGCGTGGAAATCGGGTTGGTGGTGATGGACTGGAGCGGGTCCATGGGCGTAAGCAGGTGCTGCGCTTGTAGGCGTGGGTACGGCTTGTCCTGGTTGTCCGGCGGCGTATTGTGGTTGCCACTGAGGTGGTGGAGTGAAAGTTGGAGCATCGACTGGTATGAGAGGAGCAGTTTGTACAAATCCCTCCGCTAGTTCCGCCTCTGTGTCTCCCATCCTTTCATCGGCTGCGGTTTGACTCTTCGACGCGCTGCTAGCCTCCGCGCTATCATCTTGTGGTTTCCCCGACCCCTTCTCGATATCCTCCCTATATCCCAGCTTCAGCTCATCTGGTACCGTGTCCTCCTGCCTCGCCTTCCCCTCTGCTTCTAACGCCTTTGCTGCTTCCTCATTCTCCTGTAATATCTCCACGTTCGTCTTCCCGCATCCCTGGCACGCCCACCCTCTCGACTGGTCAGCGAGCTGCCGGCGCGTCGCATCCGTCGTGTCCAAACCCCCAACCTGCCCCGCGGCTGGCGTCTCTAAGAATGACCGCAGCGCGACAAGGGCCGTTCTCACACCCCACGCGGGCATCCATGTCTCCTCATGGTGGCCGCTGATGCTGAGACAGATCTCGCGGTTCACCTCGAAGCGGCCGCTTGGGGTGAGGAAGCGGAAGGACGGTGGGCGGAGAGGGTAGGTGGGTGGGAGGACGATGCGGCCATGGTAAATTCCCGAGGAGTATACGGAGGTGGGCGGACCGCGGAGTGTGAAGTGCCACGTGAAGAGGTCTGTTTCTGTAGGGAGGGCGTGGAAGTCGGGAGAGGGCGTCGAGGAGAGTTCAGCGGCTTCGCGGACTGTAGATTAAGCACGGTTAGGAGGGAACTTAGCCGCCTTGGGGGCGAGTGGGGGCACAGAAGGAGGGCGCTTACGGATACGGCGGATGGTAGGTGACTTGGAGTTGATGCCTTTCGTGGCCATTGCGATCAAGATGCTCAGCTTGGTTAAGTTGGGAAATAGCTAGGTGTCATAGGTTATGTATCAGTTTGTATAGAAAGTGGGTGCTCTTGTGGTGACCCTGAGCTAAGGTGGCCTTATCGGTTGCATCAGCCACCGCCGCTGGGGCGATGTGGCGATCGCGGCTAATGGAACACGGTGCCGTTGGAGCTTAAGCGCGGCGATCCACACAGGCACAAGATCATTGTAGTTTTTGGTTGGTTTGATTGCCGACCGGGTGCTCCCTATAAGTGGATCGGTGATATTATTCCTAGCCTTATCAGCCCTGGTGAGGTATTAGAGGTCTGTAACTTATGCTATATCTTGCACGTCCATGAGGGAAGCTCACCACCAGGGCAAAATAAATGCTTTGTATTCCAACGTCAGAAACCACCGGCAGAATAAAAGACGCGGGCGGTCAAGTTCCGTACCCAACCAATGATGTGATGCCCCGAATCCACGATGTCCTGCCGTTGGGCACAAGCAAAACAATATGCACGAGGCGCAGGGCGTACAAGCACCAACAACCACTGGTGGCCAAGGGATGATACATTTCCATAAGACAACACTCAAACACTCATTTTGGCTTTTAAATACCACCATTTCCAGAGAGTTATATGTAACTCTTGCCATGGCCCGAGTCTGATTAATTGAATAATTCCTGTCAAATTTTGAGCGCTGGCTGGGCCGATTTTTAAACAAGGTACTTCAGCTGTGTGCGTCACCTCGGCCTGGTCGTATTTTGTGTGCCCGCGCGACATGAGCGATATCTTGCCCCGTGCCTTGTATACCCGTATCGGATAAAAGGTAACGACCTGGCAGCAAGGTTCTCGGTATTCTCTTAACGGTTGCTCTTTCCGTTGTTGATATCGTACCAACTTTTCCACTCGACAACTCGCGCTGAGCAGCTCTACTACGGCAACGGAGCGCGCAAGCAAGCCAAGAACGAGGCTGCAGTCACTTTTCAACAGCTGAAGTTTCCGCAGGCGGCTGCCAAAGCCGACCAAGCATCATGGGGATACTGCAAATTACTGGGCTGTGCGGTGCCGCAGGAGCATTGTGGTATATATGGCGCCTGAGAAACAACAAGAGCATCGAGGTGCCACAGAGGCGCTCATCTGTGGCTCCTCCTCCTCAACCCCAGGAGCTTATTTTAGGTGAGATACATTGACAGTTGTATGACCCCGAACCATGCTAACAGTTACTAGACGCAGAGGAATTAGATCCAGGCTTGCTCAGGAAACATTCTAAACTCAAGTCTTTCACAACAAGCCGATTTACATATCCCAACGTCCGAGTCTTCCACCGCAAACATACGCAAGCCGAGAAATTACCAAAGATCCCCGCGCCCCTGCCTCTGCTTGTGTTTATCCATGGGTTAGGAGGCTCAGCTGCGCAATTCCACCCACTGTTAACAAGCATGGTTAATGTATCATCATGCATCGCCATCGACTTGCCCGGCTGTGGACGGTCGTCGTTCGAACCAAGGTCGTGGGATGCCTATAAGACGGACGCCCTCGCTGAGCTTCTGGAAGTAATAATCGAGGAATACCGCGAGAAGGATACGAAACAGGGCGTCGTCCTGATCGGACACAGCATGGGATGCTCATTAGCTGCACTGCTTGCATCGAAGAATTCGCCGTCTTACAATGGCCTGTCTGAGCATGTCGTGGGATTCATAGCAATATGCCCAAAGGCAGAACCACCGAATGAGAAAGAAACAAAGCTATTTAAGAAGCTTTTATGGGTGCCTGGGACTATCTTCGACCTCTTTCGGCGTTGGGACAGACGCGGAGGGGTCAATAGTGCGAGTGTTACACGATTTGTGGGAGAGGCCGCCGGCACAGAGACCAGGGTGTTGCAGCTGCGGTTTAATGCCCAAAGCCGGACACCTGTCTGGAGACGAATGGCGTCTGGTAGCCTTCCCAACTACCGCGATGGCGTAGCGGAGGGCGGGCTGCCAGGCAGAGAAATCTGGGCTGGCCTTGACTGCCCGGTTTTCCTCGTTGCTGGCGAAGCCGATCACGTCACCAAGGCGAAGGAGATCGCAATTATCGAGGGTTTTATGGGAAAATCCCACCCTGTCCAAAACGACACAGATGACAGAAGCGAGGCGATTAACGATTCTGCTGCACCTTTTGACTCTTCTATGAGCCGCGACGATAGGGCTAGTATGGACGCAACATTTGATGAAGAATTAGGTACTCTTGCAGACGAGTCGTTCGAGGATACCGGATCTATGACCCCACTGACGCCAGAGAGTCCAGACGACGTTCAAGCCATCTATGACGATTCATACGCCCCACAGAAGGAACTGGGTTCCCTCCCACCGCAGCCACTTAAACCGAAAAGAGTACTGAAGACTACGATACTGCCAGCGCCAGCTAACCATGCACTTCTCTACATGCCCGCTAGCGTCCGCATCCTCGCAGGCCTCGTCTGCGATTTCCTTGGATCTCATGTGACACAGCGTCTCTCTCTTGGCTGGCAGCTACAGTTCCTTTCCACTTCTGGCAAGTGGGACGTCAAGAACCTAGCTAAGTGGCAAGCCGTTGCACCGGTATCTGCGCCTATTGCAGGAATTTTCCGTGCAATGAAGACGCTAAGGGAGGTGGACGAGAACCACTGCCCTGAGGTGTTTGCGAGGGACTGGAGTAGATGGGTCAAGGATGTTGTCGATATCAGCCACGAAGCACCGGTTTATGACCCGCGTGGCTTGGAGAAGGGGGGTATACGATATCACAAGCTGCCTACAGTTTCCAAGATCCCTCCGACGAGCCAAGAAGTGACTGAGTTCATCAACTTCGTTGATCGATTGCGAGAGGAGCAGAAAGAGCGAAAGCTGACAAAAGGCTGGGGAGATGAACTTTACATTGCGGTCCATTGCCATTATGGATTCAATAGAACTGGCTTCTTCATCGTGTGCTACCTGATTGAGAGGGAGGGGTACGAAGTACAGGAAGCGCTTGATGAGTTTGCGAAGAGGAGACCAAAGGGGATCAGACATGCGCATTTTATGGATCAGCTTTTTGTGAGGTATTGTAAGGGACTCAAGGAGGCGCCTACGTTTTGATTAAGGAAGGACTTGGACAACATAGTCTTGCCGGCGTTAATGGTGTAAGATGAGGGGGGACATGCAGCTAGGGATTGTGTTAATAGATGGTTATGAGGATACCCCGAAGCAATTCCTGTATATTAGGCGTCCTGACATAGAGTTATGGAACACAGACGCTGGCTTCCAGCAGGATAACTAAGCCAAAGCGTACACGATAATGGATTTTATGACCAAACAACTTAACTTTTACTGCGTATATGTGACATTTTATTTGGATTAATTGGCGTTTGTCATTTGTAGGCCTTCAATTCGAAGAGGAAAAAGCAGTCAACATCAATAACATCATGCAAACTCACGTGATACCTTATATGAAATTTAATTTAATGGCCCGCCACGTGATTTATCAACTGTAACCCCTCTTAGCGTGCCAAGACCTACAAGCGAATTTCGCCCACACAACGTCCCAAAATTATTACAGGTTCGTCGTTTCCTCAGCATTCCTCGCGACCACTTCGACGACAACCTCTCCTCCTCAAATATAAACCGCAATCATGACTGGAGGTGTCTCTGTCCGCGATGTTGATGTAGGTACTCTCCGACACTCCACGCCCTGAATGGGCGCTCTCCTGGCCTCGACCTCTCGAGACTTCTCACGAAATCCAACGGCACGACTTTCGATCTCGGAGATGCGCAGAAGATCAGGGATCAACTACCATGCGTCGAGGATGAGATTGCGACGACGGCCAGGATATAGGAACATACATACATATACACAATTGGGAATGAAGAATCGGGCAGGCGCGAGGGAGTCGGAATGACTTCTGTTGACGGAATGATGCTGATTCGAGGTTGTGATGCAGGCGCAAAAGTTCATCAACGCATACTCTGCTTTCTTGAAGAGACAGGGAAAGCTCCCTATCCCAGGTACGTATTTTGTCTTCCCACCCCTCTGTCGTAACAGCAGGAGGCGGTAACGAAGTTCTTTTCAATTGAGCACTGGCTAATGCAATATCGCAGGTTGGGTCGACACGGTCAAGACCGGCGCCGCCAAGGAGCTCCCACCGCAGTCGATCGACTGGTACTACGTCCGCGCCGCGTCCATCGCCCGCCACGTCTACCTCCGCAAGACCGTCGGTGTCGGCCGTCTTCGCAAGGTCCACGGCTCCACCCGCAACCGTGGCTCGCGCCCATCCCACCACGTCGATGCTTCCGGCTCCGTTGACCGCAAGGTCATGCAGTCCCTTGAGAAGATCGGTGTCCTCGAGCAGGATGAGGACAAGGGAGGCCGCAGGATCACCCAGTCCGGCCAGCGTGATTTGGACCGTAAGTTTTCTTGCATACTCGTCACGGGGTGTATGATGTTAATGTGAAATAGGTATCGCCCAGACCACCCTTGAGGCTGAGGAGGAGGATGATGATGAGTAAATTCTCGGCTCACTCTGAATTGGACTTGGAACTCGGTGCGCTTTCGGGCATGGGATGAAAAGGAGTTTATAGCATTGTGGACCGCGTATCTGGGTCGCAGGTGTACTTCACATATCATGAAATGGAAAGCTCTGACGACCATGAAATATGATACCCTTACTGGCTTGTGACCTCTTTTTAATTTTCTGATTTTCTATTGTGAGCTGTGACATGATACGGGATTGTGGTTTTCCTTGGGTACTCTTACATTTCGTTGGTACTCTTACATTTCTTTCCAAAACACAATCACATTGTCAGTATATTCCGCTAGCATTGTGCTGCGCAGTGGCATATTCATTCGCCTGCTTCGATCTTACAACCCCCACACCAACCACTGTGGCTTTCCTTGAATACACTTTACATTTTCCTACAATCACATTGTGAATACGTTTCGCGAGTATTCCGAAGCTCACTGGCATGCTCACCGGCGCACTTTGAAGTTACAGCACATACATCAACGATTTGTCCTTCCTGTCTTCGATATAACACCCAACGAAAGCATTTGCTCAATCTCTTTTCCAGTCCTTTACTTCCTATCGAGCTTTCCTTCATTCTCCTATTTCATCTTGACGTCCCCGTTTCAATTTTTACTACGCGACGCCATCTACTCGGCTTCGACTGCGTCTAGCCCTGTGTCTCTCCTGTTGTCCAGAAATCTCTCTCTGAGGATAGCCTGCCCTTTCATATGTTGTGCAGACCCCAGGTTCCAAGCAAAGCTTTAACCTGGCCTTCATTTTCTATTTCACGTCAAGCTCCTACGCGTGAATTGTCTCCATTGCTCTCTTATTTTTCACATGGCTTCGTTATAAGCTTCTCTCGTTTTTCATACGTTCTGTCAAGCTTATATGTTGAAGCATCCACTTCAATACGGCACTGTCTGTAATTCTCGTCGATTCAATTTCACTCGACTTGATTCATCAAGCATCACCTCAAAGCGGATTCAGTTCCAATTCTCGGTTGTTATTAATTTTCCTTCACTCATCGCGAAGTTTTCACGAAGGACCGAACCTCCGCATCACATCAAATCCCAGTCAGCATCACGAACGCCGTGAACAGCTTCACAATGGAGCCTCCCGTGACGCCACCGCGAAAGACCCAATCCTCACTTCGGCAGGCGCATCGGCACCATGAAGACAGCAGAAGTTATGCCTCTCCACATAAGACGCCAATGTTGAAATCAGAGCCTCTAACACCAACGGCAAATACCTCAAGGAAAAGTGGGAGAGATACCTGGGCTCCGGCGACGCCGACATCACTTCCCAAGCGCAAAAGACACGAGGGTGCTGCAGGACTATCGGCTGAGCGGGCAGGAGGGGATGGAGATGATATATTCGAGGATAACGGACCAGTGAGAACGGAGGCGGAGATTTTTCATGAAATCGCAGCAGTCGAGCCTCTTGCTACTGGAGATTCTACCGCCAATGAAAAGCAATATATTGCAATAGCGACATACTGGGACGAAGACATCATTGGGGTTGCATGCCCATTCTGCATGGAGACAAAAATACATCTCATGTCACGCCCGAGAAATACAGCGGATATCGACATGCGTGTTCCATCCAGATTGTGATCCAGGGAAACGATTCAGGCTTCTGTTTGCGGGTGACGAACATCCGGCCGTCAAGGGTCGTAAGGGAATTTGGGTTGTCGAGAGGCGAAGATGGGAGACTGCATATATGGAAGATTTGTGCTCTGAGGAGTATGAAGGAGGAAGCGAAGCCGAAGAAGGCGAACAAGAGAGTACAGCTGAAGAGCCCATCCACTCCGGGGACCAGGATCACGGCGGCCCCGAAGAAGTCCTGGAAGATGTGCAAGAGGGCCAGAGAATATCTTCGAGGGAAGAAGAGCTTCACCTTACGGCCGAGAGTGGCTCGGACTTGTTTATTGCCGTCTCGATGATGGAGAGGAGGCAAAAACGCTGCAGGAAAACCCTGAAATTCTGCGCTTTGCATCCAACTTATTCTCAAGACCCCCTCCTGAGTATCTGACTCTTGGTCACGCGCAAACAGCTGTCGTATACCGGCCAGTGGCAGTTATTCCTGTTCTAGGGGCACTGCAGAAGACTGTGGGATTTCTAGATCGGACTGTGTTTTCCCTAAGGCGGGTTTTTACTCGAAGTGGCTGGAGGGGTGAGGAAATCGCAGATGCGGACATATCGTGGCTACAGGACGCATTTTCGACAAACAAAGAGGCACGCTGGCAAGATTTGAGTATAATTAATAATAGGAACTATACGGATAAGGTCAGAGAATTGTCTGCACATCTCGGCCTGGAGCCAAGATATCACAACTACGACAAAGAAAACCCTCTTGGCCAGGTTTGCTTCTCACATGTTGAAAAGCAGCTCGTTGTTGTTGCGCTCGACACCAGTCTTCAAGGCACCTTGTGCCCACGGAGCCTCTCATCAAGCGCACAATCTACGTAGATCGTGCTCCTTGCAGGGGCTGTCTGGATTTTGCCAAAGCCGTGGAACGACACGTGCCTCTCCGATTCACATTCATCGTCATGACGCGAGTTATGAGTGATGAGCAAGTACGCAAAAAAATTGGAACGGGGATGTGGGAAAGGAGGGACAGGGCAACGAGACGGATGATAGTGCAGATGACGAGATATCGCCTGATGATCATCACAATCAACAATCCTCCAGTCTAAAAGCAACGAAGATGAACAAAGAGAGGCAGCCTGCTAAGGAGAGGTGTTGGTCGGGAGAGATAGTCCAAAGTAACATTCAGCCCGTGTTTGCTTGGGATGGTAAAGTCGGATTATTCTAGCTACAAAAGTAGGAGACATCGATAGAGCTTTTGATCAATAAACTCCGAGGCGGAACCAATTAAGTCAGTTTTTCCCAGCTGTTCATTTGTCTCCCTCTACTGCACGCCAGCCTTGGCCATGCGCTGGAAGCACTGTGCGTACGCCTCGTGCACCTCTGGGACCTCGAAGTTGTACTCCTTAAGCTTGGTGATCAGCTTGGTGGTATCAAGCTTGCAGTTGCTGCGTCCGGCCTTGATAACCTTTGCTTGCTCCTCCAGGGAGAAGTTCTTCCAGGTGAAATCTGGGCGGACGTATTGCTTGAAAAGGCTAAGGACCTCGTTGTGGGAGATGGCGCCGGGGTTGGTGAAGTTGTAGATGCCAGTCTCCTGGTGCTCGGCAAGGAGGATGGAGGCTGGGAGCAGGTCGTGGAGGAGAGTGTTGGAGTTAGGGATATCAACGACGCGCTCGTACTTGGAGATCTTGGTGACGAAGTTACGGCTGTGGAGGTCGTCGCTGACGGGCATTCTCAGTCTCAGGATGAGGACATTTGGGTAGGTTTTCATGATCTGGGAAATAATGTTAGCTTTCATGTGTGCTGTGGGAAACCACGCTTTCATTCACCTCCTCAACGTGGGCCTTGGTCTCGGAGTAGAAAGAGCCATCGAAGTTGGCCTTGTCAGTCTCGAGGTATCCTGGCCCGCCAATGGGGTGCTTCTCATCGTATGTGTAGATGCATCCGGTGGCGAAAACAGTCAAGTGGATCTTCTCGAGGAAACAGCAATCGGCCAAGTTCAAGGTGCCGATGACATTGCTGCGGATGGTATCCTCCTTGTTGTCCTCACACCAATCGACATTGGGGCGACCAGTGCAGCCAGCACAGTTGAGAACGTGGGTTGGCTTGACTCTCTGGAGCTCAGCAATGACAGCCTCACGGTTTTGCATGCGGACAGTGGTGGTAGCAACAGTCTTGCCTTGGCTCTCGAGGAGAGTCTTGAGGTGACCGGCAACCCATCCTGCGCCACCCCAGATGAGGTAGGAAGGCTTCTCGGTGGCGGTGGTGGTGGTCATTATGAATTTATTTGAAGATTGAAAGTGTAAATTGTATACTGTTTTGATATAAGAGGGAGATGAGGGTTCTGATGTAAAAGTTGGGAGGTGGGAGGTGGGAGGTGGGAGGTGGGAGGTGGAAGACGAAGAAGGAAGAAGAAGAAGGAGGGGGGAGGTGGGAGAGAGGGGCGGGGCGAGGGGGGAAGGAGGGTGGGTTAGAATATACGGTGAAGAAAGTGCCCACGGTGTACAGTGTACAAGTCCGTGGTGGTAGTAATATGGGTGATCAAAGCACTACTCGAGAGTATAGAGGGATACATTATCACGTGAATATTCTGTTCCTACATCCCAAATCGTGTTTTCAGCCACGTGATACCCTACGCTCTTGTTAACCATGGTTGAGCCTTAATATCAAATCTAAAGGTGTAGCCCTGCTCCTTAGTTACTGGGCCGATATGACCACATAGCATATCTCTACAACCCTCTATGATTCATTACATGACATCACTCCTTAGTTACTGGGCTAATACTACACATGACATATCTCTATCCACTAGAGGCCTAGGAACATGAACGATAGCTCCAAAAGCTTCTACAACCGTCTACAAGATTGGTTAAGTTATGACATAATCTGTCTATAGGGGTACTCTGACCTTGGACCTCCTTTCACTTCCTATAGGCTAGGAACCTAGGAGATGGTTCTATGGGATTCTCTTACGTCGACTACAGTTACCAAGCCTGGTAAGTCATGGAAACTCTTGGAAAATGAGAGAACTACACTCCTTTAGCATAAATAGGATTGCCCTTTCCTTAAGAAAGGGCAAGCAGACAATACAGTAAATCGACTATCACATACTTCCACGTCTTTTCCAAGCTTCCAAGCATTTATCTTGTTACTCCTTGTTTCTGAAAAGTCAGTGAGGTGTTAACCTCTGACTTACCCCTGAGTTCCCAGACTCAACATTTGTTGCAACTTGTCTGAACCACTTCACTACATCACACACCTGATTGCTGCGTTGTGGAATAGTCTAATGTAATGGTGGGTGCACCAGATATGAGAATCTAGCCACCCAAGGAAGGGATGAATTTACTAAGACAACACACTGTCTTAGGAAACAGAGCCAAAGGGTTGTAGCTTAGACTATTCCACAACGCAGCAATCAGGTGTGTGATGTAGTGAAGTGGTTCAGACAAGTTGCAACAAATGTTGAGTCTGGGAACTCAGGGGTAAGTCAGAGGTTAACACCTCACTGACTTTTCAGAAACAAGGAGTAATGTCATACTGACATTCGTTGCACTCAGTTTGCTATCAAACTCAAGAGCAAACTTTAAAAATCTCCTCCTCAAACCTACAAGTCACTATACATATTTTGGCTTATCTGTTACGACGGAACAAGAAGGCTGGCCAACTACAGGACAGGAAGGAGGGAGGTCGCATGAGACCGGCCCTGGTACCTGGAGGGGCAGCGGGGAATAGTAGTTCCGAAAGTATCACGTGACGGACTCGCAGGATGATGAGAAGAGTCCTAAGAGTCCAGGACTCCGAGGACTCGAGTGAGTTCCCAGGAGTCCACTAGGCACGTGATGGACTCGCAGGATGATGAGAAGAGTCCTAAGAGTCCAGGACTCCGAGGACTCGAGTGAGTTCCCAAGAGTCCACTAGGCACGACGCCACTATATAAGTAGATAGTATTTCCTTAGATAGGAGCTTCGTGCTCAACTCAATACAGTATTTGTTATATACTAGTAACGTGTTACTTGAAGCCTTTGTGTCTGATCCCCTGCCTCCTCTGATAAGTAAACCTTTACGCAAGAGAACCTCTGTGTCTTCTATCGTTTAGAAGTCAGCGTTACATTATCACACCAACAACAAGAGCAATACTACTCAACGATTGCTACAACCATCTATGATTCATTACACGTCATCGCTCCTTAGTTACTGGGCCGATATGACCACATAGCATATCTCTACAACCCTCTATGATTCATTACATGACATCACTCATACTACCACATGACATATCTCTACCAACTAAAGGCCTAGGAGCATGAACGATAGCTCTAAAAGCTCCTACGAACCTCTATGATTCATTACATGTCATCGCTCTTTAGTTACCCACAAGATTGGTTAAGTTATGACATAATTTGTCTATGACATAATTTGTCTATGACATAATTTGTCTATAGGGGTACTCTGACCTTGGACCTCCTTTTACTTCCTATAGGCTACGAACCTAAGAGATGGTTCTATGGGATTCTCTTACGTCGACTACAGTTACCAAGCCTGGTAATCATGGAAACTCTTGGAAAATGAGAGAACTACACTCCTTTAGCATAAATAGGATTGCCCTTTCCTTAAGAAAGGGCAAGCAGACAATACAGTAAATCGACTATCACATACTTCCACGTCTTTTCCAAGCTTCCAAGCATTGATCTTGTTACTCCTTGTTTCTGAAAAGTCAGTGAGGTGTTAACCTCTGACTTACCCCTGAGTTCCCAGACTCAACATTTGTTGCAACTTGGCTGAACCACTTCACTACATCACACACCTGGTTGCTGCGTTGTGGAATAGTCTAAGCTACGACCCTTTGGCTCTGTTTTCTAAGACAGTGTGTTGTCTTAGTAAATTCATCCCTTCCTTGGGTGGCTAGATTCTCACATCTGGTGCACCCACCATTACAAGTAACAAGATAAATGCTTGGAAGCTTGTAAAAGACGTGGAAGTATGTGATAGTCGATTTACTGTATTGTCTGCTTGCCCTTTCTTAAGGAAAGGGCAATCCTATTTATGCCAAAGGAGTGTAGTTCTCTCATTTTCCATGACTTTCCATGACTAACCAGGCTTGGTAAATGTATTAGAAATCAAGTGCGACCCACAACTAGCTTGCTAATCATGTAGTGAACGTAAGAGAATCCCATAGAACCATCTCTTGGGTTCCTAGCCTATAGGAAGTGAAAAGGAGGTCCAAGGTCAGAGTACCTATAGACAAATTATGTCATAACTTAACCAATCTTGTGGGTAACTAAGGAGCGATGACGTGTAATGAATCATAGAGGGTTGTAGAAGCTTCTAGAGCTATCGTTCATGTTCCTAGGCCTCTAGTTGGTAGAGATATGCCATGTGGTAGTATTGGCCCACCCCCTTAAGGAGGAGATTTTCTTAATAACTTGTTCAATGAGTGTCCAAATGATATGCCGTGATGTATGTAGCATAAACAGATGTAGTAGAAGAGTTTGCAGCAATCGTTGAGTAGTATTGCTTCTGTTGTTGGTGTGATAAGCCAAGATATGTATGGTGACTTGTAGGTTTGAGGAGGAGATTTCTAAGTTTGCTCTTGAGTTTGATAGCAAACTGAGTGCAACGAATGTCAGTATGACACGATGACGTGTAATGAATCATAGACGGTTGTAGAAGCTTTTGGAGCTATCGTTCATGTTCCTAGGCCTCTAGTTGATAGAGATATGTCATGTGTAGTATTAGCCCAGTAACTAAGGAGTGATGTCATGTAATGAATCATAGAGGGTTGTAGAGATATGCTATGTGGTCATATCGGCCCAGTAACTAAGGAGCAATGACGTGTAATGAATCATAGAGGGTTGTAGCAATTGTTGAGTAGTATTGCTCTTGTTGTTGGTGTGACAAGCCAAAATATGTATGGGGACTTGTAGGTTTGAGGAGGAGATTTCCAAGTTTGCTCTTGAGTTTGATAGCAAACTGAGTGCAACGAGTGTCAGTATGACATCTGTGACTCATGGCTAGGCTATAGTAGTGTAACTCATCTAGTAGATAGTTAGATAGTTTATAAGTAGATAGTATTCCCTTAGATAGGAGCTTTGTGCTTAACTTAATATAGTATTCTTTACATACTATAGTAGAAACTAAAGACGTATACGAGGTATCCGGGATTGTGGATAGGCGCACACTACACGGCCAACTTGAATATCTTGTCGAGTGGAAGGAAATGTGGCTGAATGACGCTCAATTTCAGGCTCAGCTAAAAGGATGAACGAATTACACGTCGTCTGCGAAATGACCGGGAAGGGAGGCAAGAGGCGGCGCTTAATTAGATGGACGGAGACCTGGATGCATAACGAGGATTTGTATAACTCGAGGACGCTTATCCGAGAGTTTGAAAGCGGAAGGGGGCTGTTGGAGTGAGCGGGGAGATGCTGTGAAAATCTGGGAGCTTCTCAACAACGACATCGAACTTTGGGCCCCAATTCAACGGGTCGGTCATATGGTTGAATAAGGCCTGCACGAGGAATCTAATGGATTCCTTCTCAACGATGCTCTTACTCTTGCTTTATAGTTCAAAGTAACATTGTGTGGAGGCTATGATACATGCACGTTTATCTCATTTCCTGCAAAATCAAACACAAATGCCATATTAACATAGCCTTGATAATCCAAAAATGCCAGAAAGTAAAACTACACGTGTATAAATATATATATATGGTTCGAATTAACTTTCAAGGGTTCGGGTCTTCTTAGCCAGTTCGCTCCGTTATCTTATCTAGGTGATGACGATCGCGAACGATCGCTTGGAGTGTTAGCGCGAAGTGCTACATGGGAGGAAGCCAAGCAGCTCGAGAACCAACCTCGTCAACTGGCCCATTGAGCCCAGGACACTCACGAATCTCAAAACTCAACGGCGGTAGCTGGGCATATACGGCTCTCAGAATGTCGCTGTTTGGAACCTCCCCAGACGAGTCTGGAGCGGCGTCGACTCTAGCAAAATCCCGGCAGACGCTCTTCGACGACCCCAGTCCTGCCAATGGCTCGCAGTCCTCGCTGTTCGCAGACGATGATAGCACACCTGGCGGGTCTCCATGGGGAATGCCAACGCCAAAGAAAGCTTCCAAGGGCGAGGTGATCAGCACGCTGCTGTCGGGGGGTGATGCCCCGGATAGCTATGTTGACGTCTTCGAGGCCGTGCAGTCTACGGAGTTTGGGCAGAGCGGCACCGTGGATGTGGCGGGGATGACGAGAGTCATGAATGCCGCAAAGCTGGGGGCTGATCAACAGACGAGAGTTATGAATACCATTGCTCCAGCGGGCAGCACGCTGCGGCGAAGCGAGTTCAACGTCTTCCTAGCACTGGTTGGCTTGGCGCAGGAAGGGGACGACGTTACACTCGATGGCGTTGATGAGAGGCGCAAGAGTAGGCATTGGATTCCCTAAGCCAACAACATCCGCTGACATATCCAGAACTTCCGCAACCCGATTTGCACAATCTCTCCACAGCACCTGAAGGTCTACCTGACACTTCCGAGCTAGCGTCTAAGCCGCCTCAGCGCCCTGCCACTCCTCCTACCAAATACATTCCTACTCCGAAATCACGGGAGACAAGACCGCGAAGAGAATCTCTCATTGAGGACGATCCATGGGGAAGTCCTGCGCTACACAAGGGGCACAATCATGGGGTTCCTCAGCCCGCACCTGCTCCCCGCAATGTCGAGAGCACTGCGACACGAACAAACGGATCATTCGAACCATCTGAGAGAACTACTAGCAATTTTACAACGGAATCTGTTATTGAATCCACCAATGGAAGCAGGGAGTCAGCACGAGAATCACGCCCAACCCCAAATAGTCTTTGGTATTCATACGACGGCAATTCGCCTAATTCATACAGCAGTGGCCTGCCTACTGGTTTAGAACGAAATGCCTTCGCCGGCGGCTTGGGGGATGATCCTCACCGACCACCGGTTAGCCAAAACCGGGCAATTGGTAGCGGTGGTCTTACTGGGAATGGGGTCGAGGAGAATATCCTGGTCACGCTTCTGCCTGAGAAAGAAGGGGTATTCATGTTCCAGCATCATAACTACCAGGTCCACAGCACACGGAGAGGCAGCAAAGTTGTCCGTCGATACAGCGATTTCGTGTGGCTGCTTGACTGCCTACACAAGCGGTATCCGTTCAGACGGTTGCCATTATTACCACCCAAGAGGGTTGGTGGTGCGTAGTTCCCTCCTCACGCGCCTGCGAAGCTAATTGCAGCAGTTAACGGGAGTTATTTAGCAGCAGATAGTGCGTTCATCGAAAAGCGAAGACGGGGGTTGGTGCGGTTTGTGAATGCTCTTGTCCGACATCCCGTACTTAATCAGGAGCAGCTGGTCGTTATGTTCCTGACGGTGCCAACTGTAAGATATTTCTCTTTAATGCCATAATTTTCTTTAGCTGATACTGACTTAACGCCAGGAGCTCGCGGTTTGGCGGAAGCAGGCCACTATTTCGGTCCAAGAAGAGTTCACAGGCAAAGCGTTACTTCCCGGGCTTGAAGATTCCCTGCCACCTACCTTGAACGAACTCTTCGAAACTACAAGGTCTGGGGTACGCAAGTCTGCAGAGGTCTACATCAATCTCTGCACTCTTATGGATCGCCTTGCGAAACGCAACGAGGGACTTGCCGCTGATCACGGGCGACTTTCGACTTCTCTCATGTCTTTGACCGACGCGTCTCATGCAACATATGCCATAGACACAAACGACGTCCCGCTTCTCAATGAAGGACTCCTGACGACCGCGAAGCACGTCACAGATAGCCAATCCCTGCTCCAGGACGAGGCGCGGGCCTGGGATGAGGGCGTGCTGGAGGATCTCAAGAAGCAGAGAGATGCGCTTGTTACCATGCGGGAGATGTTCGATCGTCGCGAACGCTACGACAAGGACAACATCCCGCAGTTAGAGAAGCGGATCAAGAGCAATGAAGATAAGCTAGCGAACCTACGATCAAGACCAGAAGGCGTGAAGCCGGGAGACGTGGAGAGGGCTACGGAAAGTATCCTCAAGGTTTGTGAATCCCATGCACACACCTACCACAAGTCTAACATAAGACAGGACAAGGAGTCGATTGTTGCGCAGCATGCGCGCGGCGTATTCGTCAAGGAGTGCCTGCGTGACGAATTGACGTACTTCCAGGACTCGCAGTACCAGGTCAGCCGGTGGAACCAGGACTGGGCGCAGGAGCGGGTGAAATACTCGGAGCTGCAGGCGGATAACTGGAGGCAGCTCAATGACCAGTTGGAGAGCATGCCGATAGGTGGGTGAGGGTGTTCATAGCTGTGGCGGTAAAGGTACACACCGTACCTTTGGGCGGGTAATGGGATAGCAGTGGTAGGCAGTATATACGTGGGAAGCGCGTGTACTCTTCATTTTTGAGCGGATTGTTTTGCATTCATAGCGTCCAGGGTTGTGATGAGTGGGATATATAACATAAGTTATCGTATTTCACAAGCGAAGCGATCACTAAGCTTCTCACCTAACAACTTCAGCTAAAATAAAGGAATCTACGTGTATATATAAGGATACACACACATTTTTAGAAGATATTATGAAGTTGTTGTTGAGTTATTATCTTGTAAATTTCTCAATTTTAGGTGGGAAGTTCAGTGATCGCTTCGCCTGTGTGATCGCTTGCTTCGCTTGTGAATTAATTTTCTCAGCCTCGCGCTAAGGCCTATCAACACTCTATATGCCACAGCCAGGGCAAGGACATCCCATAGGCAGATCTTTCACTTCCCCCAGCTCAAGTAGGAGATTAACATAAGTTCTGCCTTCCTGCCATCGTAATAGTTTGTTGAGTTTAGTTCAATGCATAGCGGGGTTCCAACACTGATAAGTCGGCACAGGCTAACAGGTACCTCGGCTCAAACGAGGCTGCAGGAGAAGTTGTTCGGGATTCTCACCATTTCTCTAGACTTTCTCTATACCTCTATATTCTTATATCCTTGATCTTATTCAGCTTATTCAGTCTCATCGCGGCCTATATGTGCATACATAATTAACCGTTGGAATTTCACACCGCCGCATCTTTCTTCCAGTCCCTTAACTTTCACCACAATGGACCACTCTGCGATACCTAACGCCGAGACGCCCTTTGCGGACCTGATGGCGTTGGAGAAGGTCCTAGGGAAGGATCACACATATATGTCCAAGACGCCAGCATGGGCGCCCGGTGGCTCCTGGAACTCCTTCGGCGGACACGTCTACGCGCAGGCTTTGTGGGCCGCGGCGCAAGAGGTGCCTGAAGGCTTGGTAGCTCACGTATGTGGTCTCCTTTCCTCGCATTGATCGAGAAAGCAATTACCTAACATACCTACAGAGCACACACGGCTACTTCACGCTACCAGGCAAAATTGACCGCCCTTACGTCTTCACAATCACTCACTTCGGCGACACGCGCTACACATGTCAACGTTCTGTCTTTGTGAGGCAGCCCCGGCGCCGCTCAAGGAGAGACGAAGAAGAACAATTCGCCATCACTGATGCAGATGGCGAGATGGGCGACGTGTGCTTCCACATGATCTGCTCCTTCAAGATCGCCACGCCCACGCTCTCCGCGCACCAAGAGCCGAACTGGGGACAGCAGTACACAGCGTCGCTCGGCGGGAAACGCCCAGAGGACTGGGATATCTGTCCCGATATCGATATGCCGTGGTATGAGGCGCATATCCGGAAATTCCCTGAGCACAAGACGTTCCCTGGCTTGGAGATCCGCAAGGCGGATTGCGAGCCGTATAATAAGGGAAAGCCGCCGGGGGACTACAGGCAGTTGCACTATTACCGGAGGGTGGGGGAGATGTCGAGGGCGCAGCCGAATCTGCATGCTGCGGCGCATTTGTACGCCAGCGATCGAAATGGTCTGTTTTTGATAGCTAGGGCTATGGGCTTCGGGGATCGGTTGGCGAAGATTGCTAGTTTAGGGCATAGCGTAATTTTTCATACAGATGCTGATGAGATGCTGCTGGAGGGGGATGGGTGGTGGACACAGGAGGCGTGGACGACGAGGAGTGCGGGTGGGAGGGGGTCACACGAGAGTAAGCTGTGGAGTCCTAGTGGAGTCCATGTGGCAACGACACTTCAAGATGGGTTGGTGAAGAAGGCGGAGCCAGGGACGTTGGCGATGTTTGAGGGGTTTGGGGAGGCATTTGCTAGTGGGGATGCGGAGGATGGGGAGACGGAAATGTCTGCGGATAGAGCACAGGTGAAAGAGACCGCGAAGTTATAGGGCGAATTACGGCCGAGATGTAACATACATGAGGACTGTGGAGGCAATATTGTTGCACCTAGAAAAAGCATTCACACCATGGCATTGCCGCCGAGTATTTAAAGCACATTATACCATAAACATAGAAAATTAAGTATTGTACATATGCTTAGTTAGCACTCTAGATATTCTAGAACCATTTCCTTGCCAGGTCTGATCCGTATAACCTCTCTTCAGATAGTACAGTTGCCCCACTCATAATACCGCCTAATCCGACATTTACCACAACTTATTCTCTCCCTTCACAACACCCTCCTTGCCAGCCTTCTTCTTGCTCTTCTTGACCGTGCTACCTGGCGTCTTGAAGAACAAAGATGGACCTTCGCCCTCTGCGATCAAGTGGCTGAGGTATCCCCTGTGTGCCGGGTCTCTGTAGTATTCGATATCCTTACGGCTCGTTGGGTCGGGGAGACGATAAGAGAATGGCTTGGCCTGTGCGACGATCGGGGATTCGGTTGGCTCGGCGCTATCCTCTGCTGGGATCATTCCGAGAGGAGTGAAGGACGATTCGGACTCGCCCTTGAGGAGACGGCGGAGCGATTGCTTGGTGTAGTAGCGGGTGGTGACCTTTCCTCCAGCGGCCTCGACGGCCTCAATGGCCGCTGCCGAGGCGCGCGATACGAGGATGTTGATTGGGGTCTTCAGCTCCTGCTTTCCGCGCGCCAGAAGCTTCACACCGTCGTTCTTGACACCGTGGAGGCACCGCGACTCGGCCAGCTCCTTGACTGTGATCGGCTTGGTCGGGTCCAGCCTTCCCTGGTCGATCCAATCCTGTATGCGATTTAGGTTAATGGGCGACATCTCGACGGAGAAGCTATAAACGGTTAGGAACATGCGCGCTACAGTCACAGCTGGGGTGCTGTTGCAATTGCATGGCGGGAGACGTACAAATTCTCTCCTCCCTTCTGGTGGTGCACGACATCCTGCGTAGTCTGACCACCCTGGAACCTCGCTGGCACACTTCCGTGCTGCTTCTGACCCTTGTGACCTCTTCCTGACGTCTTTCCCTTCCCCGACGATGGACCACGACCGCGCCTTATGCGCTTGCTGTATGCCTCATCTTTGTCCTGGAGGTTCGACAGAATCGAGGCGTTTCTCGCCAGGAGAAAGGGGACGAGGAATGCCGAGACAATTCCATTCGTACTCTGCGCCGGGCGAAGAGCCGCCGTAAGTGCGGGTAACCGTGGAGGCATTGCTGGAGGTGGATTGTTGTTCCTGGACTTGCGGCTTCATGTTCGTTCCGACGACATTGGAATTTTAGTTATCACGTGATATGTTCGACACCCCTGTAATTTCAATGTCCATTTATAGCCTATCAATCACGGTTGGAGCTTCTTGTCCTCAATTCCCCTCCATTTCTTCAGCAACGTGGATGAGATCTCACCGGCGTAGTATCAACACTACTGCAGGTGGAGATGACGGTTTTTCAACGTTTATAACCCTTTTCTTCTTCCTTGTTTGCAGCGTCGGTGTTGAATACGAGTGCCCGCCATGCCTTCCTTTAACCTCAGCACGCGACAAATCATCGCGCTGTTTAGTTCTGCTGCTTTTCTTGCGATTGTTGTGAATTCTTTTATACTGTTTGGCGCAGATGGCCACGAAGAGTTTTTCATGTTGTTCTTCCTGGACAAGCAAAACCAGAGCCTGATGTAGGTACCCCTCCTTTTCTGAAAGCCCCACAATGTCTAACCTGTGGGAATAGCTCCCGAAGCTCAAAGACTGGAGCAACGTCAACGGCGACTACGATGCGAACCTTGTCGATGACCAACACCCCATACATAGGCGGATCATCCAAAAAGACGCATTATGGGATCGTTACCAGGAACAGGGGAAAACATATCCCAAATTCTCCAGCATTGTTCTAAGCTACCGAGAGCGATACGGGAGGAATCCACCGCCACATTTTGATATGTGGTATAAGTTCGCACGCGACCGGAAGGTTGAAATTCTGGGCGACTTTGGTATGGAGGAGGGGTCTGGGGTCGTGGGCCCTTTTGAACAGATTATGGACGATTTAAGACCCTTCTGGGGGGTGGATCCAAAGGGTATTCGGTCGCTAGCGGGGCGCATGCATGTTAGGAGAGAACAGGATATTTGGGGAGTTCACATACGAGATGGGGCTGTGGCGTCACTAACCCGCGATAAAAATGAATGGCCAGGGTTTATTGAAATGATCCAGTCTTTCGTCAAGGACCTACCAGATATGGATATTGCTGTCAACGGGCGTAGCAAGCCACGCGTGACGGTTCCTTGGGACGAACTCCAAAAACTCCTGAAGACTGAAGAGGGGTCTAGGGTCAGTACTGAGCATATAAAGAACGAGTTTTCGAAGCATCTGCCTGGCCTCTGGGAAGATGCAGCTGCGAAAGAAACTGCGGTGGACCCAGAATGGAAAGACATATCGGGACTACCCTACATGTCTACTGTAAAGGAGGCACGCCCTCCCGACTCACTCGTTCATAACGAAGAACTTCTCAAGAGCAAAGCACTCTTGCGTTACGAAAGCCTTCTCAAGCTCAATTCACACAAGCTAAACAACAATGCCAATACCATTATTCAAAACCAAAATCGATCCTTGACCTCTGCTCTCTGGGCCCTCTCGTCTCTGATCTTCATACCATGCTTTATCTGCCTATGGATTTACTAAATACTCTCCGACTCGTCCCAATTTTCAGTGAGGGTAAAACAAATGTTAATAACGACATCCTCTACCCATCCGCGGCCTACTGGACTACCTCCCAAGGATACAAATTACGCATATGATGATAAGTATGACTACGCGTGGGAGGATAAGCACGATACGATATACTGGCGCGGCACACTTACTAGGCCGCCATTGGGCGTGGACGAAGAGACAAAAAAAGAGACCGGTTGGTCCGCAATCTCGATGCTGACTTCCTGAGCAACAATACCGTCAGAGTCATCGGCACCGACCCCCTACACCCCAACCTCTACGGCGTACGCCCCAACGCCCCCGGCCAGGACCCATTCACGAACTTGGCGTCGGAGTGATCGAGGGCGTACTGGGCGGCGCTCGCCGAACAATTCAAGAACAGGTTTATCCTTGACGTGGATGGGGACGGGATCTCGGCGCGCTTCCGGGCACTTCTCCAGAGCCGCAGCCTACCGATCAAAAGCACGCTGTTCAAGGAGTGGCATACCTCGCGCCTTTTCGCGTGGGTGCACTTTGTGCCGCTCGGGATCGAATATCGCGAGATATACAGTATGTTGACGTATTTTGTGGGGTATGGGAACGCGGAGGGGAATGATCGGGGCGAGGACTGGGTTAATATGAATCTGTATGTGCAGAAGCATGAGTTTGAGGGAAGGCTGATTGCGAAGAGGGGGTCGGAGTGGGCTGCGAAGGTGTTGAGGAAGGAGGATATGGAGGTTAGTTTCTTCTTTTTGTATTCCCCTTTTGTTGACCATTCTTATATCCCCCACCCCCTATTTATCCTCGCTATGTCGACAATGAAGCTAATAGATGGACTAGGTGTATATGTACCGCCTGCTGCTCGAGTACGGGAGAATCATCGATGATGATCGGGACAACATAGGTTACCCGGGCGACGGATCGGAGGTTGACGAGGGTAAATGGGCGAAGCTGGTTGGGGTTGGCAGCTAATTCGGGGGCGGCTGTCTACCTACGCGTGTATAAATTTGGAGCGAGTATATAAGTGAGGGTTTTTACGATGAAGCTTCAATTATGGCTGGGCATTTGAGATATTCCCAAGGCGTCAGTGGCTGTTCATATAGTATAGCATTCAAATGTTAATATTGTATCGGGGTGTGTTGGCTTTTCGTTTGGTTTAGTTGCGAGGTTTGTCGTGGCAGGCGATGATGTACAGAAATTGACGTCTAAATATTGATTTTTTGATTTTTTGGCCATTTATAGGGGCCAGATAAATATTCTCATTCATTTTTTCGGTTTTAAGATGAGTGTATGATTATCTGCCGAGGATATATTATTTTAAAATCCAATGTCTATATTTTAGTTCAAATAAATCGGAATAAATCTACTTGATAAACTTCCAGCTACTATAGGAACAATATATAACATGTATTCACTCTATAAAACTATAAAGAGAAATATATCTCCATAAGCATATCTTACAATTGCAGCTTCCAGAAAACATCATAAATCAGCGGCTCAAGACAGATTTCCCACCAGGTCCTCCCTTCCCTCCCTCCCTGCTTCCTCCATGCAACAAGCAGACAGGCAGGCACATGACAAGCGTTCACAAGCCGTTCCAAAAACCCGGGGAACCCTCATGCTCCCATGCTCTCATCTTCTTATCCCGCCTCTACGAGGTATGCACATGATAAATCCAGTGGCTTATTGACGAGGATTAGAAGTGGGAATTCTAGATCCAGCCAGAGATCACATGTGAGAATGACACCTAACCCCCGTCCCGACCAGCGACCGCCGGCCCCTACCTCGGTGCACGAGGAGGGGTTCATCCGCATGTATGGATGGGGGTATGGTGGTATACCCCTAGACAGGACGGTTGTTCGAACCCAACCTGGGGTAATAAGGGGGGGGGGGTCTTGATATAGAAGTTTGTCCACGCTCGAACCGGTAGGTAGTGTGGGTTGAGGAAATGTTATACCCCCCTTGCATACATTACAATCTATATTCCAAATTCGTTCCACCAAAGAACATTCCACGAATCCACACGAGCCATACCCTCCCTCCCTTGCGCCGGCTGGACCCCTGCTCCTAGACCATCCCATCCCATCCTATCCCGATGTGCTAATACCAATCCACTCCACACACGCCGTTGCCCTGGATGGGGAACACTGAGAGAATAATCTATGACCCCTGGTGGGGTGAGGAACGGGGACGACGCGTGATACAACTACGCTACTCTGCGGTGGTGCATCAGGACGCATAGCCCCAGCACAGGGCGTCCCCATACATAGCATATAACCCCCAAGTCCCGTGCGCGACCGCCACGCGCCCGGGAGCTGGACCGAGGACTAACCAACTAGCCAACGCAGTCGTGCACGTGCGTGCGTGATGGGGAGCTCGTTGCGGGCGGAGAGGGAGATGGGATGGATGGGGTTTACACGCCCTCGCACGTACCGGTTATCCTCGGCGCGGGGGGGAGGTGGGGAGCGATACAACTTCTATCGAATTAATATCACGACCCAGGGCTGTGGACAGGCTGCTTGCTCTGGTACAGTATCAGACGGACAAACGGTGTCCGTGGTGGTGGTGGCCTGAGATGGGGAAGCCGGTCGGGGGTCACACAACATAGAAGGGAGCGTGCGTTCGAGATGTAGTGGCATGGTCCCAGCGGCTGGTGCGTGGGTTGGGAAAGGGGTGGGTAGGCCTGTTATGGGATGCCGGAGGAGGGGATCCGACATTGGCTGTTGGGGATGGGAGGACAGGAACGGTGGGAGTAGTGGTGTAGGGGGATTCTTTGCATGCCGGCAATTCCAGGGCCGCGGCGGGCTGCCCTTCCCTCCCCTTTTCTAAGAATGCTATCAGCTGCAGCACTCCGTATGGCCATGGCTACGACGCGGGCTGGGAGCTGGCCCATAGTGGTAGTTTGGCGCCGAAGAGCCGATCCGACGGTTGAGGACTCTGGGAGAACCGTGGGGTAATATATACAGCCAGCGTCATACAGCATCATCCGGCATGCAGCCGTACAGAGGACGGACGAGGATATGGATTAGCACCAACGGCGGGCGCGCGCCCGTCGTCGTTGGTTGCTGCCCCTGGTGAAGCTGGGCCAGGCAAGGCCAGGGACGAGGCACGGGAGAGGCCCTTATTCCCATCGTCGTCGACCACCAGCGATTAAATTGCTGTATCCATCCCGCCCGCCCCATGCCCACGCCACGCCACGCCACGCCATCCCCCTTTTCCCAGTCCAGTCCAGTCCAGTCCAGTCCAGTCCAGTCCAGTCCAGTCCAGTCCACCAGTCCAGCTCTAGCCCAGACCAACATCCTCCTCCGCCGCCATCTCTTGTGCCCTCCCCAACAACAAACCCCTAGCGAGGCAACACCCTCGTGGGCTCCTGATTAGCGAAATCCGGGGAAGGCAGGGGTGTACGATTGGTTGTCGTGGTCGAGGGGCGTTGCTGCAGGTCGCCTGTCGTGGAGACCCCGGTTTGTGTTCGTGGAGATGGGGAAGGTTGGGGGGGGGGTGTGGGGAGGGAGATGGGGGAGTGGATTTCTGGGGGAGGGGATTTCTGGGGAGGGGATTTCTGGGGGAGGGGATTTCTGGGGGAGGGGATTTCTGGGGGAGGGGATTTCTTGGGGAGGGGATTTCTGGGGGAGGGGATTTCTGGGGGAGGGGATTTCTGGGGGAGGGAAGGGGTGTGGGTGGTGGAAGGGGGGGGGGGTGGGTTAGAGTGGGTTAGAGTGGACTAGACTGGTTTTGGGGTTAGTGGCATCGCTGTTTTAAGGCGGCTCGGCCTCACTGGGTCTGTACACCCTGTATCCAGCGCGTCTATCCTCTGCGGAGTCCGACTCCCACGCCGGAGTACTCCGTGCCGGTCCATTGAAGCTCTGCCCGTACCGGCGGACCTGAGCAAGCAGTTATGGGGCACAGCTCCGCCGACGCGCGCTGCATGCTCGCTCCGCCGACGTGCGCAGCATGCTCGCCCTTGCCCAACGCGCCATGGCCAAGGTCGCCATGCGCGGCGCTAGGATGAAATCGGAGGCGGCGTTCGTGGGTGGTGGTGGCGGTTGGTCTTGTTTATAAACAGCGGGAGGTGGGAGGTGGGAGGTGGGAGGTGGGAGGTGGGAGGTGGGAGGTGGGAGGTGAGGTGGGATGGGGATGTGGGATGGGGTGGTGGGTTCAATAGCCCACCCAGTCCAAGGTACTCTAGCCCGTGGCCAATGTCAAATGGGCTACTTTTGCTCTGTCAGCGCGACGCCTAGTACAGTAAACCGACCCACTTTACGGAGTACGGCTCCTACACGCCCCACCATCCCATCCATCTAACCATTGCTGACTGCTAACTGGCATTATTGTTCCCCATGGCCTTGCACGCCGTGGGGGAAAGGGGGGTTCTTCTCTCATGTCCAGGTTTTGGCCAGGGGGGATGATGGCGGTGATGACGAGGGGGGGAGGGGTAGGGGAGGGGAGGGGTAGGGTAGGGGAGGTGTAGGGGAGGTGGTGGTGGTGGTAGGGGGGTAGGGGAGGTGGTGGTGGTGGTGGGGAGGTGGTGGTGTTCGTAGGGGGGTAGGGGAGGTGGTGGTGGGGAGGTGGTGGTGTTCGTAGGGGTGGTAGAGGTGGTAGAGGGGTAGGGAAGGGCATGGAACAAGGATGGGTAGTACCTGCTACTTTCCGATTAGTGACAAGGCTAGAGCAGCGAGTGAACCAACAGAACCAGAGGGAATGGGGGTCTGGTATACAGTAAGTACCGTGACAAGTATCCACCCAAGTACCACGCGCATCATCGCCCACCACCCAACACCCAACACCCACCACGCAACCCACGCAACCACGCAACCCATGCAACCCCCCACCACCCACCACCCCCCACCACCTCCCCTCTCTCTACTCCGTATACCTTCACACAATACACAGATATACTCGATATACTCGATATACTCGATATACTCGATATACTCGATATACTCACCTCCAGTATACACTACCTTTATACCCATCCATATCCCATATCCCGATACCCCATCTCCCATACGCCAATACCCGATATCCCATACGCCAATACCCCATCTCCCATACGCCAATACCCCATCTCCCATACGCCAATACCCCATCTCCCATACGCCAATACCCCATCTCCCATACGCCAATACCCCATCTCCCATCCCATCTCCCATCCCATACCCCATCCCATACCCCATCCCATACACCAATACCCCATACCCCATACCCCAATACCCAATCCCATCCTCACTATCCTCACTATCCTCACTATCCTCACTATCCTCACTATCCTCACTATCCTCACCATCCAACCCCATTGCCTCCCTCTGACTGGTTGCCACACCTGAGGTCTTGGTCCTCTTGGCCTTCAAACCGTCAAGAACCAGAACTAACTGTTGTTCGCCTGTTGTTCGCCTCTACTGACCTCCCTGCCCGCCTCGCCACTACCACCCACCACTCACCCACCACTCACCCACCACTCACCCACCACTCACCCACCACTCACCCACCACTCACCCACCACTCACCCACCACTCACCCACCACTCACCCACCACTCACCCACCACTCACCCACCACCAAACAAACCACCAAGAAAATATCCTGCTGCCATCAAATCCCCGACCCTTTCCTTCATTCTCTCCTCGCCTCGATTGGCAAGCTAACCTTCACCCTCGCAACAATCCAAACAACTATTCACTCCCACTGCATCCCTCATTTCCAGTCCGAGTCCCACCAGCCGATCGCCGCCGCTCCCTTGACGAATCGCTCACGCAATCCAACAAACCCAACCGCAACCACACATTTGTTGTAGCATGATAGCAGTCCGACGACGCCCTCACCGCGCCGCGCCTCCCTCGACTCCCCTTGCCGCTGCGAGAGACCCTGCCCAGCATGCCTCTCACGACGTCATCCAGCGCTGCAAATGCCACGACGAACGGCGCTCTCAACGAGAATGGTATGTAGCTGCTGCGAGAGGATGCCAGATCTAACTTTCGCCCTCCAGTTGATCCCGCCCTGAACCCAAAGCCTGCGACGGCCTTCCCCCCGCCCAAGACCGACAAGCCCCGGCCACACATCTGCGCGACCTGCACGCGCTCGTTTGCGCGGCTCGAGCATCTCAAGCGCCACGAGCGCTCCCACACCAAGGAGAAGCCGTTCGAGTGCTCCGAGTGCACGCGCTGCTTCGCGCGGCGGGACCTGCTCCTGCGCCACCAGCAGAAGCTGCATATGACCACCACGCCGTCGTCGCGGCCGCGGAACCGCCGCGAGAGCGCCAGCAGCACGGCCACGTCCGCCAAGATACGGAAGGGCTCGGTGGCCAAGGGTCATGGGCCGATGAGGCCGCGCGCGAACACCATCAGCCATGTCGATAATGCGGCGATACACCTGATCGCGCCGAATTCCGCCAACCCGAGGAATATCGTGCAAGGGACGCATAGCCGGCATGGCAGCCTGATGGGGCTCTCGGCGCACGATGGCTATCATTTGGCGGGGATGTCGGCGGCGCTGGGGCAGCGGGGCATGTCTCACAGTGTGCTGCCGAAGCTGGATATGGACGGGGTGAACGTGGCGGCTATGGGCGGGGGGTTACGGACGGCGCCTGTGGACCCACGGATCCTGGCCGAGTTCGACTGGGATATGTTCAACCGGGAGGGCAGCACCGTCAACCCCAACGCGTTACACTACAGCGATTCCCCGCAGTCCATGGCCATCGACTCGGCGTCGGCGTACCAGCACGCATTCCCGGATGTGACCGGGGGCCAGCCAATGGAGGAGGACTTTGGCTGGATGAACGGCTTCGAGCACCAGCTGGACTTTACGGCAAACGAGAATGCCATTGACGGCTCGTCGCCCTCGGCAATCAGCACGGCGAGCCAGAGCGGCATCAGCGAGGTGATGCTGGACGGCTCGAACCAGCCCGTGAACCCGGGGTCCATGTGGCAGCAGAGCATGATGGCTCCGGCGCTGATGGGCCCCGGGAGTTTCGGCTTCGACCTGTCCCTAAACGGCTTCCCGGATTTCCTCCACAGCGGCGCCCCGATCTCGCCACACAACCTCTCCCAAAAGCAGGCGTCGGATACATACTTCTCCACCCCCCCACCATCGATGAGCTCGCTGAGCCCGTCCATGATGCCCGGCCTCACCAACACCAATGGAATCCACCACACGATGAACTTCGGCCCCGAGACGCCCTCCTCCGTGAACGGAGTCAACCCGTGTTCACCCGCAGCCACCATCACCGAGGCCACGCGCCAGGTCCTCGTGGTGGCGCTGAGCCAGATCACATCGTTTGGCGGCCGCAAGAACTCGTTCCAGTTCAGCGCACCGGCGCACCTCCGCGGTCAGCCGAACGAGAACGCGCGCAGCCTGCCGAGCACGGCCGACCTGCAGCGATATGTCGGCGCGTATGTCACGTATTTCCAGCCGCACCTGCCGTTCCTGCATCTGCCGACGCTGTCGTTTGATGTTCCGGCGTCGCAGATCAACTCGGCGAGGCAGTCGGGGATGGTTGGCGGAAGGGGATGTCTGATGCTCTCCATGGCGGCGATCGGGGCATTATACGAGATGGACCACGCCGTGTCGAGGGAGATATTCGAGCTGGCCAAGAAGATGATCCAGCTTTACCTGGAGGAGCGCAGGAAGGCGGACGTACGAAAGGCCGATATGCGAAAGGCAGGAGTTGCGGACTCGGGCCACGCCACGTCGGAGAAGTCGGTGCATACGCCCGTGTGGCTTGTGCAGGCTATGCTGCTCAATGTCATCTATGGCCACAACTGCGGCGACAAGACGGCGGGAGATATCGCCGCGACGCACTGCGCTGCGCTCGTGAGCCTGTCCCGCGCCGCGGGTCTCCTGAGGCCGCCGAATGGGACGCAGCCCGACGACCTGACATCCTCGGACGATACCCCGATGGCGGATATGTGGTTGAACGGGGGCGTGCAGGATATATCTGACGAGCAGCGGGAGTGGATAAGCTGGCGGATCACCGAAGAGCGGAAGCGGACTCTCTTCACCGTGTTCGCCCTGTCGAGCCTCCTCGTGTCGGCCTTCAACCACACCCCCGCCCTCACGAACTCGGAGATCCTCCTCGAGCTTCCCTGCGAAGAGGACTTCTGGGCCTGCGACAGCGCAGCGAGCTTCAACGCCAAAGGCGGCGTCAAGGCGGCCAGCCAGAACCTGATGCTCTTCCACGACGCACTCGGCGAACTCCTCCGCACCAGCGAGAAACAGCACATGCACAATGGGTACTCGAACGGCGGCGCGCCCTCGGCGACCCTCAAGCCCAGCACCTTTGGCTGCTTCGTCCTCATCAACGCGCTGCACAACTACATCTGGGAGACGCGGCAGCGCCACCACAACAAGCTCTGGACGAACGAGGAGACGGAGACGATGCACCGCCACATCGAGCCCGCGCTCAAGGCGTGGCAGGAAGCATGGGCTAGCAACGCGAGTCATAGCCTCGAGCGGCCCAATCCCTTCGGCTTCAGCGCCTTCTCCGCGGACTCGATCCCCCTTTTGGATTTGGCGTACGTGCGGCTGTTCGTTAATCTGTCCCGCTCCAAGGAGAAGTTCTGGCAGCGCGATTATGAGGGGATGGCGGAGGAGATCTCGACGGGGTCGGAGATCGTGCAGCATGCTGAGCACTCCCCAGGGCCTCATGGGGAGGCCTCTTCGGGCGCGTCGGAGCATGCGTCGGAGGCGACGGGGAGTAGTGCGCACTCGCATTTTGGGGATACGCCGCCGTCGTCGGGGGGGTCGCCGGGGTTTGCGAAGGTGTTGGTGGCTGCTGGTGGGGGGGTGCAGCAGCAGCAGATGGGTAGCATGAGTGCGCCCCTGCAGCAACAGACGACGATGGCGCCGGGGACGACGTCGAAGCGCGAACGGCACCTGAGGAAAGCGGCGTTTTATGCCGCGGACTCGCTGTCGATGTCTGATAAGCTCGGCGTCACCTTCGCCGACTTCACCTCCCGCGAACTCCCCCTCCAATCCGCCATGTGCGCCTTCGACTGCGCGCAAGTCCTCGCCGAATGGGTTGCCACCGTGCAAGAGCGGGTCGGTGCGTACCTCGGGATCCTCGGCCGGGATGAAGTGGACTACAGCCAGGTGCCCGGGATCATGTTGCTGGAGGAGGAGGATATCAAGCTGCTCATCAAGATCCAGGAGGTGCTGCAGAGCGCCGAGATGAAGATGAGTTATGAGGCTGGGATGGTGGGGTTGCAGGGCTTGGCGGTGCAGCAGAGGAGTTTGGCGGAGGAGCCCGGGGGGTTTGGGGCGAGGATCTTGAGGATCACGAGTTTTATGCTTGATAACGCTGCGGTGTGGCCGAGTGAGTTTTTGCTCCTTTCTTTCTTCTCTGTCGTTTTTGTTGAGGGGGGTGGTGGGTTGAGCGGGGATTGGACTGGGCTAATACGTGGTAACAGTGACGCATCTCATGGCGCGCAGTCTCGAGACGCAGGCGAGTCATATGAGGGCGCGGGCGGAGGCGTCAGTGATGCAGAGGGTGTAGAGTGTTTGACGCTCGACGGCGCTGTAGGCGGACCGTCGGATGCGAACTTTCGAAACACTCGAACCTGGAGAACTGGACGCCTTTTAATGTGCGGACGGAACCTGCTGCTACTGTGTCGAAGATACATGTCGATGATGATGTCGACGCGGCTAAATCAACCAAAAAAATGGGATGCAGATGCGGACAAGAAGGATAAATAACGCGTGCGTGCCTACCGACCCCGATGATGGGGCAAAAAGGGGCCAAGAAGAGATAAGAGAGAAAGACGATGTTTTGTTTCTTATTTTTTCTTTATTTAAAAAACGAACAAAAAGGGATGATATGGACGGTATGGATGGGATGGGAGAGAGAAAGTGGGGGAAGCGTATATATACCTTGGAATTTTTTGGGCAGGGCGGGGGAAGGGGGGGTTTATTATTTGACATATAACGACGTGATAAGACGCAGCGCCTGAGATTTTTTTTGAGAGATGGGGTTGGGGGGGGGGGGGGGTGTTTGTCTTTGCTATTTTTTGGGGAGGGTTGCGGGGGGGGGGGCTGGCTTGGTAGCTAGCCTGCTCGTGATCGGGGAGAAGAGATGGGCTTGGGGACGGGAGGAGGGGATGAGGATAGCGCCTGGACCTGGCCTGGCACAGGGAAGGACGAGCTGGACCAGGGCCACGAGCGAGAGAGCGATTAAACATCGCGCGCATGCTATGCTGAGTTAACGAACGAAAAAATATCGAAACGTGGTATGAAAGAAATGGATAGTCGGGGTTTTACAGATGGGAATTGAAACATAATTTCGTGCGCGGTTGCTGGGAGAAATGTGGCTAGGGGTGGTTGGGGATTGGGTTGGGTTATAAGGGGCTGTGTGGGGTTATGTTAAGATCGATTTGAACTTCATTTATCTAATCTTGACCTTACTCTTGGTTGATCTTGATGGGGCATCTTGATGGGTGATCTTGATGGGTGATCTTGATGGGTGATGGGGCGGGGGAAGTGGGGGTAGGGGGATGGGGGAGTGGGATAAAGGGTTGTGATGGGTTGTAGTTGGGTTAATGAGGCTTTTTTCCGAGTGATTATGGGTGTCTGTTTACCTCTGTGAATGCGTTTACTTGGGTGATTTTGGGGGAGGTGCGAGGGTGACGTGAGTGAGGGTCGTGCCTTCCTGTGGCATGTCAGATATAAAGGGGAAGTTGCGATGGTATTCAAAACTCGCTCCTTCCTCATGTCACATACACCCACACACCCAAACCCCCTCACTTCCCCTTCCCATTAACCACCCCCCCAACCCCCCCAACCTCCCCCTTCTGCCACTCAACCTCCTGCGCCCTAACCCCCTTCCTCGCCTCCCCCTCCTCCACAGCCTTCCGACTCGTCACCAGCAGCGCCAACTCCATAGCCCCCAACTTACACTCCTCCAGCACCACATCGCGTCCATGCGAGTCCTTGCCTACCCATTTAAAGCCCATCGCCAGGGGGTCCTTCATATCCGCCCCCTCCGGGCCGACGATTTTGAATCCCTCGAGGCCGCGCGGGAAGTACGCTCCTTTGTCGTCGAGTCCCCTTCCGCCGCACGCGACGCGCACGCGCGCTGAGGGGTGGATGGTTTCGTTACTCTCTACCAAAGGCC
Organism: Pseudogymnoascus destructans; assembly: GCF_001641265.1. Classification (NCBI taxonomy): domain Eukaryota; kingdom Fungi; phylum Ascomycota; class Leotiomycetes; order Thelebolales; family Thelebolaceae; genus Pseudogymnoascus; species Pseudogymnoascus destructans. Next base: position 1,004,202 of record NW_020167533.1, on the reverse strand, counting down.
TGTCTCTCTTCGTCCTGCGTCCCGATTTCGCAGAGTAGGACTCATAGCGCCCCGGCGTCCTGGCTAGGTCGCCGGGGTGCGCCCAATCGCGCCAATTCTCCCATCCGGCCCAGGGCTTGACGTCGCCGACGAAACTATACGTCGTCGTGAGGGTCTCGTCCATCTTCCCAAGTGCCCAGCCGCGGTAGCCGCCTACGGAGGGGGTGTCGTTGCAGTGCGTGACGTTGAGGGAGAAGATGAAATCCAAGTACGCCGTGTCGAAGTCTAGGAGCGGCGAGCCGTCATCTGAGACGTCCGCGGTTTGTAACTGCGCCAGCATCCAAGCCAGCGTGTCGTTGGCGAGGGATTGATCGTCGTACCCCCCCGCCCCCCCAATATTCGAGTGCACACCCGGAAACCACGATTGTGCGAGCGTCTTGAGTTCAGCGGGCTGCTGGGGCTGTTCCCACACCGCCGGGGCGAAGGCGGCGCGGTGGTCGTCGAGGGCGAGGGCTTGGAAGGCGTATTCGACGACTTGGGAGACTTTGGTGTTGACGAAGGAGTATTGCATTAGTTCTGTGGCGGAGATGTGGAGGCCGAAGATGGGGGGGACGCCGAGGGCGCCGACGGTGTCGAAGACGCCGAGGACTTTGACGGGGACGGAGGGGCGGGTGTAACCGCGCTGTTTTTTTTGGGGGGGGGGTTAGTGGGGTTTGTTTGGGGGAAGTGGGAAAGGGGAAGAGGGGGTAGGAAGACGAACCTTAGCTAGCTCGTCGGCGTAGGCTTTGCTCGGCATGGGAGGGGTGGCGGGGAGCCCCTTAAATGCGCCTCGAGCACCATTAATCTTCTCGTCCTTCATCTGCTTCTCCAGAACTTCAGGGACGTTCTGATCTTTCCAATCCTCAAAAATTTGAAAGAAGAATTCCTGCCCCTTCGCCGTCAGCAGTCCAACATCCGTGATCAGCGTCGCGATAGCACGCGCGGTGTATGCGCCGCGGCTGAACCCAAACAGGAAAATCTCATCCCCCACCTGCCAATTGTTACACAGGAAGCCATAACACTCGCTGATGTGCAAGGAGATGGTGGCCCCCGTCGCGCCGCCGATGACGCGGTCCTCGATGCCGCCGTCCGTGCCGATGCCGGGGTGGTAGAAGACGATCTGCGCGGGGCGCGGCTCCGTGTCCGTGGTGGCTACGGCGCTGGTGTTGAGCGCGCGGCAGATGCGGGTTATGTTTGAGGGGAGCGTGATGTTGGTGTGTGAGAAGATGCCGGGGAGGAAGTCGCCGAGGGCGTTGGCGGTGGGGGCGTTGGCGGTGGGGGCGTCAGAGTAGCTGTTCTGGGCGGTGTTAGAGCTAGGTCTGGGGGCCCCGGGGGGGGGGGGGGGGAGCGTACCGTCCAGGTGCCGTCGCAGGCGATAATTAGGCGGCGCCCGCCGCGCTTCTTGTCCGTCTCGAGGTCGGGGAAGCGCTGCTCGGGCGGCGGTTCTTGGGTTATTGTCACGGGCTCGCCGGCCTTGAGGTGGACGTTTGGGTCGTCGGGGAGGGGGGGTTGCGTAGGTTGGAAGGACATGCGCCCGTTCTTTAGCTTGCTCGCCGCGGCGGTAGCAGCCGCTGCTACAGCGGACTTGGTGCGGTCTTTGAGGGTAGCCATCGTGCGCGCTCTTTAAGTACTACTGCGTTTGGTGTGTGTAGAGATGTCTCCCGCGGAAGGGTGTATCAGCTGCTACCTTATATTCGCGGCGACGCAGGGAGCGGGAGGGAGGAGGGGGGCATCGGCGGCATGGCTGCGGTAGGAAGTGAGGCCCTGCATGCTGGGAGACGGCACCGAGGACGGGCCCCGCGCCAATGGCGGGCTGCAGACTGGGCATCTGCTGATCGGCGATGCCTCATTCGATCTCGAGGGCTGAGTTGAGTCGGCTGCTGGAGCACCGATGGGGATAGGTGGTGGATGGGCAGGGGGCTACTGGAGCCGGCGATCTCACTTCTGTAAGATACAGTCAGGGCGGGCAGGGTCCATCTCCCGCGCTCCATCGCTGAGGGCTGAGTGCACCCTTGTTAGGAGGGAATGAATGCGCCCATCCTTAGATGGAGTAGCTGAAATGCACGGCTGGGCGGGCGGGTAATGTCCTTATTGGGTATTTATTGGGTAGGTGGGATAATGACTGAAGAGGTGTTGAGCATGGGACTACTTGATGCGTAGGTGTGCTCTGCTCTGTGGTATTTATCAATCACATGCATATACCGTGTGAGAGTTGCCAAGATTATAACATTAGTGGCATCGCTCCTAAAAAATATAAAAACAGTACGGGACAGGGATTCTAAAGGGCCCTGAAAATACGACCCTGACATATGAGCTTACTGTACTGCGACCCTGACATATGAGCTTACTGTACTGGACCCTTAAATAGTCAACGACAGATCTGGTCTCTACTGCCTCTCACATTGCTCAGCTAGTCAGTAGGTCGAAAATTATGCCTTAACGAGTTGACTTCTCGAGTCCCTATTTTGCTAACCTGGCATGCCTCAATTTTGATTGTATCAAACGCCATAACAATCATAACCCCCTCCACATGTGCCCCTACCCCCCACCTATGCCACACCCACTCACTCCCCCTTCGGCCTCTCCCCCGGCTTCTGCCCATACACCACATACAGCGGCCAATACGCCTTAATGGACCTCATCCTCCACTCCTTCTTCACAGCCCCCAAAAACACCTTCAGCTCATCCATCTTCCACCCCCCATACCTCGTCATACTCGCCAGACTAATCGCCTCCATATCCGTCAACATACTCATCATCGCAAACGCCCCCGAATCCCTCAGCCGCTTATCCTCATGCCACGGCCCCATCGGCCACCGATACTCCTGCACCACGCAATTCACAAACCCCGCATCTATCATCTGCTGCCTCAGCGTCTCGCCTTCGAAGCGAAGATCGCACCCGGCGGCCGTGAAGGTGCGGTTAGCCTCCTCGTGCCATTTCTTGATCATGGAGTTGGGGGGGAGCGAGTCGTCCTCGCAGCCCATGGAGACGCTGAATTCCTGCGCCTCGACCCAGCCGCCGGGCTTGAGGGCTTTGTGGCACTCGGTTAGGTAGCGGGGCCAGTCGCGGACGGCGAGGCCGGAGGAGAGGCGAGAGTGGATTAGGTCGAGGGGGTGCTCGAACATCCAGTCTTTGTCGATGTCGTCGACGCGGAATTGGACGTTGGGGGGGACCCTGCGGGAGGTGAGTATCTAGGGGGACGGGACTGGTGTACCCTTAGGGGGCTATGGGGCTTACCAGTTGGGTTGGATTGGGGAGAGGTCGATTCCAATGACTGTGGGTTGTTAGTAGAGATTCGGCGTAGGTGGAGGGTTGGCAGACCTTCGGCGCCCTCATATTTGTCGCCAACATCTATAGCCCAGATGCCAGTGCCAGTCGCCATGTCAGCGATGCGCTGCGGGTTCTTGACCGGCGCGAAGAAGAGCTTGTCCTCGAACATCAGACTCAGTGAGTGGTAGATCATGTCCATCCTGTTGGTTGGGCGCCATTAGTCATCTGGGAAACCATAACCACTCCCTCGGGATACGTTAATTACCTATCTTGCTCCTTCTCGTCATTGGGCATGAGATATTCTTAGATGATCTATTAGCTACAGTGCAGCATGGGGTGCTCGGCGGGACTCACTGCCTTCTTGATACTGCACCTCGCTTCGATCAGCATGCGGATCGTCGGAGGGCTTTCTGCCTCAAAAGTCTTGGGATGAGTGATACATACCGCATGATAGGTCCTCCCATTTTCCTTGGGGAACGTAAACGCACTGGATCCTACAGTCTCATAGAATAGACCGCTATCCGCATCATCAGTCCCATAGCTCGAATCCCCATCGAAGGTCTGCCCGTATCGTTAGCCCTCATACCCATCCCAGCCCCCCCGCCTTTCCTCTCACCAAACTCATAACTCCCAAGGGTTGGAGCAGCACTCACCATCACCACCGTGATCTCGCTCCTCTCCCCTACCTCAACCGACGACTCGCCCCCCCCTAAGGAATCATCATCCTCCTCCGCCTCCGCCTCCGCGGCCACGTCTGCGGCGCTGTCCGCGTCCGTGGTCGCAAGCGTCTTCGCGCCCAGCACACTAGGCTCACCGCCCTCGAGGTAAGTCGGGAATATCGGCGGCTCCTCGCGCAAGCTCATCCGCGCCGTCCGTTCCATCTTGTCTGGTGGGTGCGGGCGCACCTATAGCTAGTACCACTGTCGCGCGTGGAGCTCTCGTCCCAGCGATCTTTTGGCTTCAGGTGTGCGGGGTTCTGGCTCAGAATCTGGGCGTCGCGTCTTCGTTTTCACTTTCTCCTCGTCTATAGCGTCTGATTCTGCTCAAAGTTCAAATGTTGCGTTTAATTCTCCATCTGGCCTTCGCGCCTGGCGTGACCCAAGAACGAGGAGTGTCTGAGCGACGAGGAGGAGCTAGGTCTACGACAGGAAAGTAGCACGGTGGGGAGTAGAAGCAGTAGCAGTAGCAGTGGTGGAGTCAGGAAAAGCGGTTATTTCAACTTTTGCCACGGCAGAGGGGGGTAATATGTATGTATATATTTTTCTTTCGCTGGGCGTCGTGTACCGCAATCGGGGGGTAGGAGGGACGGAAGGAGGGGAGTTGGGAGGGGGAACAAGGACCTGGAAGCTGGGTAGATTGCAAGTCCGGTACTCTGTACTCTGGGTTATGAACGTCAAGCTCCCCCGTGCGGTGGCGATGCGCGATCATCAACTGTGCATTGCGCCGATTGGTAAAAAGCAGGATATATTTAAAAGGTTTTCGCAAGCTACAAGACCTAGCAATCCCACCCCCCAAGCTTGCGCGACCCAAAGTGTTCGCGCGCATGAAGAAATCATAAAGAGCCAGCGGAAACCCGCCAAGCCCCATCAAAGCTTCCATAGATAACCAAGTACCAAGCAATATCCTACAGCTGCGCCCGGAACGCCAGACACCAGCAACCTCACCGCCCACCCCCCCATCAGTTATCATTTATGACAGATCCTATATAGACCATAGCCATTCATAGCGCGAGATTAGTCCCCCAAGATCTCCTCATCCTCCTCCTCAACCATCTGTTCGTCGTCTGCTTCGTCCGCGCTTGGCGGACCTTCCTCGTCAATTAACTCCCGTCTCCTCCGCTCCTCCTCATCGACTTCTTCCTCCTCCTCCTCCTCCTCATCATCATCGACCACAATCTCCAAACTCTTCATCTTCGACCTCACATCGCTCTCCTTCGGCTTCTTCCCTCCCGATGCCTTCCCCTTCTTCCCCTTCTTTGGATTCGGTTCCTCTAGAACAGCCAGGATCTGCGCGACGTTCGCCCCGAGCCTGCGTTTGTTGCGGAGCATGCGGTGTTTGAGCTTCCCTTCCATGGCGCCCTCGGCGTCCATTACACGCGCGTAGATAGCGAGGACGAGTTTGGAGGTGAGGTCGCACAGCTGTAGCTCAGCCTTCAAGCCGTCGACCTGGCGCTCCGCATCCGTGAGGCCCTCGTCGTCGTCTTCGGGGTCGGAGTCGATATCCTCTGGGTCGTCGTTGTCGGCGGGCGGCTCGAGGGTCTTGTGCGCCTTGTTGGCATAGTGCTTTTCGGCCGTCGCGAAGATGGAGGTGATCTCCTCCTGGACTTCTGGGGCGATGTGGCGAACGAGGGTAAGGAGGTGCGAGAAGTCGTTTTCGGCTAGCACAGCTTCGGCTTTCCTGCTGGTGAGGATGGAGCGGAAGATGGTGTAGAGGTCGAGGATGGAGCCGGTGGCCTGGAGGCGGCAGGGGTCGAGGCCCGCGCGGGAGGAGAGCGTGCTGATGAGTTTGTCTGAGAAGGTTTCGGTGCGCTCTTTGATCTCATCGACGTCTACATCGGGGACCTCTTCGGCATTCTCAACTGCCTCCTTCAAGGCGCGGCCCTTCCACATGAAGTAGAATAGTGTCGTCTGAATGGCGCTGATGACCAACTTATCCTCTTCGTCATCGATATCTGGATCAGGGGTATCTAGGAAACCGCGGCCGACAAGCTCAAGAAGCATGTCAATGACCGGCATTGTCGAGGCCCTGACGCCTTTAGCGGTCTTTTTCGGTGCCTTTTCAAATAGCTCCACGGGATTGCTGATCCCCGCCAGCCGGTTGAGTCGGGTAACGGTGGTCGTTAGCTGGAGGACAAGTTCAACTTTAGTGTCGCCTCTCACTGATATCTCAGTGCTTTTCGGGAAACGCTTCCTCAAATCGTCAATAGTATCGACCCAAAGTGATTGCATCTGATCCTCCGTAGTCTCTCCGAGTTCTTCAAATGCCTGTGCATGCAGCAAAGCAACACTAGCCTCCCTTAGAACATGTGCATCCGCATGGCTCTTAAACTGAGACTTGATCTCATGTAACAAGGTTGCATACGCCGTCGAGTCCTGGCGCAGCTCTTGGAAGATACCCAGATTTAGCACGTGCTCGAGACGAAGGACCGCGGTTGACGTCTTCGGCTTGGAACCGAATAGCTTCAACAGGCGCGGAAGGACAGCCGCAAGTTTCCGTGCCGTTGAGTCTTCATCGACACGAGAAGCTGACTTTCCACCCTTCTTTTTCTGGTGGTGGTCCTCACCAAGTCTGGCCAGGCTGGTCTTTACAACTGCGTGTAGGATCTCCAGGAGGGCGACTTCTTCTTTCTCTTCTAACTTGAATGCGCTCCTGACGGCAACAGATACTGAACCAGCCTTCTGTTTATTGGAGTGATCAAACAGCAGGTATCCAGTCAGCATCTCCCAGTCTTGAAGCTCGGCGACTTTGTCATATAGAACCTCTGCCGCAAGGGAGTATCTCGATTCAAAGCCAGCGGCGTTGATTGTGCCGTCACTAATGACGAGGTCGTCGTCTTGACTTGACTCTTCATCTACAGCATCTCCGTCATCGTAATTCAACAGCACCTCAGCTAGTGCCTTCAGCTTAATCCAGCCCGAACATGGGTTTTCCTTATTCTCATCATCCAGAGTGAATGCCTCATCCAGTGCTTCTTCACCACCAAGGTCTTCAATCTTAGACTCATACAGATCCTCAATATTAGCCGCGAAGAAGTTAACGACGGACTTCCGCACCCTTATATCAGAGTCGAATATGAGCTTGCCGATAATATCAATGTCGTCCGGCTCCAGCATGCCTTTCTCCCGGATCATATCAAGGAGATCCACAGCCGATGCGCGTACGGTGGTCTCCGCATCTTTCGTGGCCATCTCGACAATGCGGGGACGGAATCTGTCGATGAAGTTGCGTATCCCGCCAAGCTCGCCGTACTTCATGATCCGTTCCAGTTGTTTGATAACTTCATGACGTGTGGGCCCGTTCTGATCAGACAGCAGCCAACCCAGGTATCGTAGAAATGTCCCTTCGTAGAATGTAGTCGGCAAAATGAGAATCCATTGCCCCAAGGCTTCGACGCAGTCTGTTCTGATTTTCGGGTCCACGTCGCGATATCGATGGACAAACACAGTATCGAAGAAGTCCTTGATGGTTCCTTCTGAAGTTTCGCGGTGCTGCTTTCCCTTGTCGACGTTCTTCTGGTATGTCGCGAGGCGGCCCTTGTTTGCTTTCGGCCCTAGCTTTTCTTCCTTCTCCATCAATGTAAGCATATCTGCTGTGTTTTGAACTTGCGACTTGGCTACCTCGCACAGGCCTGTAGCGCATGCGAGTGCAATGACAGTAGCGGTGTGTCGGAAGGGGCGTAGGAAGGATGAGGACATGCTTGTGATCCACAGGTGAATGTTCTCAATCAGCGCAATATCCTCGTATAGAACAGTAGTCGAATGCATGAGTCCCATCAGCGATTCGAAGAAATCCGTGAGACAGACTTTAAATGCGTGGGAGGACTTTGCCTTCGAGATCAATGGATAGTCGGCAACATTCTTCTCCTTGTGCTCGTCTTGGATCTCGTTGAGTCGGTTTGGGCTGTTATCTGGGTCATTAATGTCGTCTTCCGTCACTTTGATATCACAGCCGGCGCATTTTAGGACGCAGTTGACAAGGTCCGCCATTGCTGCTGTGTTGTCTGCGTCGTATTCACCAAGCCACTGTGTCGCAACATCCTTGGAAGATTTATCGCTCGTGAATATTTCAGCTGTAACAGTTAACATTGCGCGCGCATACATCTCACTGGTCACTCACCATAAAGCCCCTCCGCATGATTGTCCTTAAAGACCACCTTCCCAGTTAGCTTTTTCGCCCGGCTCGGGAGCCTCATTGAATGAGATTTTGGGTGCGGGGCACTGCCATTGACCTTGGCTTTCTTTGCGACAGGTGCGCTCTTTGTGGCGGCTGCCTTCGGCTTAGACTTCTTCTTCACGGGTGCTTCTTCCTCTTCGCTCTCTTCATCTTCGTCTTCCTCCTCACTCTCATCCTCCTCTTCTTCCTGTTCTTCCCCATTCTCTACTCCTTCCATATCATCGCCACTCCTTTTCCTTTTCCCGCCTGCGCTGGCATTTTGCGATGATTCGATCTCCGGCTGAAACTTGTCGGGGACCTTGACAGCCCTTCCCGACTTGCGCCGCTGGCTTGTGGTCGCTTCTGCGGACGAAGCCATCGTCGATGTTCTGGGACTTTTATTTCGAGCAGGTGCGCGCGATTAATCGATTGATGGCGTTACACTCCGAACATCGGTTTGTCGTGAATTGCGATGCGAACGCGCTGATTGTCAACATGAAATACCAAGTCGCGTCGATGTTGGAGACGCGCGAAGTGCGGGCTGAATGGACGCACTGTAAGGTTTAGCGTGAAGTTGGTCAATCAAGCGCTAAGCCGTATTAGTCTACTTCTGGCCTCGGATTTCTTATCACTCTGATGAGTTTCAACGATGGGAGAATCCAGCAATATAATTAATCCAATTGGCATTTGGTGCGTATTCCAGACATAAAATATAAATATATTGTATGCGTAGCTGACCTCATTATAGATACCCTCTCCCCTGCCTCATTCACTTGTATCCGTCTTTATCCCAGCCATGCACAGATAGGCCCGCCATGACCACGTCTCCATTCCCAGTATCCTTCTCAAAGCCGGGAGAAGGACATCTGATTGCTCGTTTACTTCCCAATGGCATTTCAGGCCTCGTGAAGGCTACTTTTCAGTATCCTTTAAAGATTATCACTCCACCATCTCCAGCGGGGGATCTGAAATCCGTCCTTGCCTTTCTTCTAACATACGGCGGCGGTCTCGTTGCGGGCGATCAAGTCTATCTTAAGGTGATAAACATTTTCATAGTCTATCAGACGACGCATAGCGACCCTGTTCTGCTAGGCATTTCGTTCAGCATATTGTCTTCCAAGTCACGTTTCCTGCTCCATCCCTAACTTACAACGTCGAGTCTAACATTCCTCCAGATCGACGTCCACCCCTCCGCCAAACTCACCATCGCCACACAAGGCCACACTAAAGTCTTCAAATCCGCCACCCCCACCCTCCAATCCTCTCAAACCCTCTCCGTCACCCTCCATGCCTCCTCCGCCCTCTGCCTCCTCCCCGACCCCGTCCAGCCCTTCACCGACTCCGTCTACGTCCAATCCCAGATCTTCACCCTCCATCCAACCGCAACTCTCTGCCTCCTTGACTGGGTGACGGCCGGTCGCACCTCTCGCAACGAGAACTGGGATTTCACCTCCTGGTCCGGCCGGAACGAGGTCTGGCGCGCCGCGGCCGACGATGAAGATGAGGACAAGGCCCGGCCCCGGCTACTACTGCGCGATAACCTCATTTTAGATGGCGACGCACTCACTCCCGATGATAGCACGGCCGCGCTGCCGCTGAAAGACAAAATGCACGCGCTTTCCGTGTTCGGCACGCTCATCCTGGCGGGCCCGCTAATGGCGCCGGTATCAGCCTTTTTCCTCGCTGAGTTTAGTGCACAGCCGCGGATTGGGGCAAGGGACTTTAGGTCAAAGGAGGCGGTGGAGCTGGATGGGAAGATGGAGGTGTCGGATGAGGAGGCGTGGAGAGCGCGGCGGCTAGCGCAGGAGAAGGAGGATGGGGTGCTCTGGTCTGCGGCGAAGGTGCGGGGGTGTGCGGTAGTTAAGTTTGGGTCTCAGAGCGTGGAAGGGGGGAGGAAATGGGTTGGGGGTATGATTTTACGACAGGGAGGAGTGGTAGATGTGTTTGGGGAGGATGCGGTCATGTGTGTCCGCTGACTTGGATAAGGACTACTGCAAATATCACTACGTTAAAACGTTGCAAATCTCATCTGAATCGCTTTTATACTAGCCTACCCACCGGCGAACTCCTCCTGGCCTCTCGCCATACACTTATGCTCTTAACAACATAGTATCGCGAGACTATCGTACAAGTACAAACCCGCTTGAGGAACCTAAGATTAGATGTTGGACCCCCAACCCACCACCCATCATCCCATACTCACCGCCAACACGAGCACAAGGCGGGAAAAAACAAAAAGTACTAAAAAGTAAACGACATAGACGAAAGTTCAAATTAGGATTGCAATCCAGGACAAAGGCGATAAGGTTCTGGCCAGAAAGTGGCAGAAGGCGTAGAAGGTTTTCCGTAATTGGTCCAGGTCAGGGGAGGGTCGGGTTACCCAAGTTTCTTGAAGTCGAAGAAACGATTATTTTGAAAGAAGCTGTTGCAAGAAAATTGCCAAGTAGAAGGCAGACGTAGTAGTTGTAGGGATCCGAGTTACTAAATGAAGCATCGACCGTTTCATGAGCCTAGAAGCTTGATTCGAACTCGGGCGATGTATGCGTGGTCAGGCAGAGCAGCAAATACTACCTTCATACCTCCTTGATACTGAAAGTCGCAAACGTGCACCTGTAGCTGTAGTGTTGCTTACCCCTGTTGCAAGAGGGAAGAAAAAGCTGAAAGGTTCAAACCCGTACCCACCCAAGCCACCTGCTGTCAAAGAAGCTTGCTTGTTTAGTACCGTCGGAGCTTTCGCGGGTCTTCGATGTAGCCGTTATTTCCGTCATCGTACATGCGCTTCCTCGATATATCCTCCTCGCGTGGGCGTCCACCATATCCTCCGTCTCTGGGTTCACGGCCCATGTCGCGTGGGTCCCGATCTCTTGGATCGCGGTCTCGTGGGTCGCCGCGTCCAGAGTCTCTGTCACGGTATCCGCCGCCCTCACGAGGTCTTACCGGCTCCATGTTGCTTCCGCTACCGCCGCCACCACGGTAGTCGCCTCCTCTAGAACCACCATATCGATCACCACCTCTGTCACCTTTGTACCCACCCGAACTTGGTCCCCTGTCGTCGTACGGAGGGCGGCCACCGCGTGGTTCATACCCACCAGCAGCAGGTGGCCCATTGCGGTCCGGCGAGCCTTGGCCATACCCATTGCGAGAGTAGCCACCGCCGCCTGGTCGTGGTCCAGCAGGGGCGTTTGGTGGAGGCGCTCCAAATCCTCTGTCGCGGTCACCTCTGCTACCATCACGGCCACCAAATCCACTGCCTTGATAGCCGATACCACCTCTGCCTCCTGGTCCACGGTCCTGGAAACCACCACCACCTCTGCCACCTCGGAAGCCACCACCGCCGCGGCCTCCATCAAACCCTCCCCTGAATCCACCACGGAAACCAGGTCCAGGTCCTCCGCCAAATCCACCTTGTCCCATAGGGCGGGGTGGGACAGCCTTTGTGTAACCTCTGCCTCCAAGGCCGCCACCGAAGCGACGTGGCTTCCAACCCTTGACAGTGCGGCCACGTTCGACGTCGACTTTGATGCGTCGTTCTTTGATTCTAATGCCGTCACATCCATCTAGAGCAGCTATTAAGATGCGCAAGAGCGCGTTTGTTAGTTTTGTTACCCTTAAAAAATATACCTTGATCGGTGGAAGAGTGAACAAAGGAACGAAAGGAAAAAGAAACAGGATATCCCAGTAGGCAAGCTTGAGGGCCGTGGGTACTTGGGACTCTCCAAATTAGGGAAGATAGATCTATAGATCGTCTGGGCAAGAATGTGGGGTTGGGGGTATATGTGGCCGCTTTACCTCTCATATCTTTCTCACGCTCAAAAACAACGAAGGCATAGCCGCGATGCTTCTTCTTCTTCTTGTTGGGCTTTTCGTCTTGGTGGGTGTCGGTCACAATCCGGATCTGTAAATTGACGTTAGTACAGTACATAAGCTATTGTAGAATTGGAATACATACACGCTCAATGGGACCAAAGCGCCCAAACTCACGCTCCAGATCCTGCTCTGTCGCATCGTAACTCAGGCGCGCAACAATCAAAGTCTTGAAAGCATCACCGCGAATATTCTGGTCCTCTTGAGGTTTATCTAGAGCAATAATATTAGCTTTACACTCTTCTGTAGGATTGTGACGGCAACATTGGTGCCTTGTGAGGGTGTCTCACAATCGGCTGGGCCCTCCTTCAAGAGCTGCTCCTGTGCCTCCCTCTTCTCCAATCTGAGTCTATCCTTGCGTTGCAGCCAGCTCTCCGTCGGCTCATACTTATCCGTAGCTTTATACTCCTCCAGCGCAGGTAGGAATGCAGCCAGGCCTGAGATGGTCGCAGTCTTCCGGTCCTGAGGTGCATGATCGCTGGGGGGAACCCATCGCAGTCCTGGGCGGGGCGCAAAGAGCGCGAGGAGGTTGGGGGGTAATTTGTCCGTCATCACGAATGATGTGGAAGTTCTAGAGATGGAAAGCTCTACGTCCAAAGGAGCTGCTGGAATCGGATAGCCGGGTGGATGAAGTTGTTGAAGGTGCGTAACAAGCGTCAAGGCTGCTCCAGACATACCGCGTCAAGCTTGGACCGCCGCGAAGCGAGAAATTTCACAGAGTCACGTGGTCGGAGCCCTTAGAGATTCTGTAGAACGTCCGAGGAAACCACGAGTTTAGAGACCACGACAAGTCAATCGCACATCATGGGTGCGAAAGCGTTAAAGAAGTTGTCCTCTGGACAGGTAAGATTTGTCTGCGCCTGTTTGGCCCCGCATGTTTGCTAACAAGCTTGTAGAATGGCGTTGGCGCCTTCATCCTGCAGTGCAAGAAGCTCGATTTCCACTACTGCGACTGGGCTGGTAGCTCAAGGGGCATGAAGTATGTTTCTATTTCCTTCTATTCCTTTTATACGGGCCTTTAATACTAATATCTCCAAGCGCCTTCCTCCGCGATCAACTCCCCGCCTTCGCTGCCGCCAACCCAAGCATCGAAATTACGGTCTCTCCCCGCCCGAGCAAACACCCGGTCATCAAGGGCACATTCATCAATGGTCGCGAGAAGGCAATTTGTGTCAGGAACCTACAGCCGATGTCGATTCTGCAGAAGGCTGTTCTGCTGAGGGATGCGTCGGGCGAGAAGCTGAAGACCGAGACGAAGCCTGTCAAGTCTATCAACGACAGTGTGAGAGGTATCTGGTCGCCATACCACAGCGGGCCAATGACGGTCTAGGGGGTGTGTATGGGTGGATGGTTGTGGGATTGTATGAAAGGAAGAATACCAGAAGTTGGGGCATTGAGGGCGTTTAGGGAAGACTGTATACTATGTATAAAATCGAAATAGGAGCGAATTACATCCAAGACGCTGATCGGTGTGGCAGAGGCAAGGCAGTCCAGCCTGGCAATCGGGAATGGGCTACAGCAATTGTGTGTGTAAATGCTACAAATTGGTTCACAAGGCAAGCATGTCTATATCTAGTGGGATTGAGCGTTCGCGTTCAGCCATTAGCGACATGATCACAGTGATCCATCACCAGCTTATTTGAACAGACTTTTGAGCTACATGAGAACTTCAATTCTACTTTCTACTTTTACGCTGCAGGGTAAAAGCTTGCCGCCATTGCACACTAAATAGGCCTAGTTAACCTACGAACCGCTTACAAGCGGGCGTTGACGATATCAACAACTACAAACAGTCAGCGATTGCGTCTTTCGTTCAGGGAGGATAGAAACTTACACGCTGGCTTCAAGCTAGCACCTCCAACCAAGAACCCATCGATATCGGGCTGGGTAGCCAGGTCCTTGCAGTTCTTCTCGCTGACAGAGCCGCCGTAGATGATCCTCGTCTCCTCTGCGACCTTGTCACTGATGGTCTTCGACAACCACTGGCGGAGAGCGGTGTGGACCTCCTGTGCCTGGGCGGTGGTGGCGACTTTGCCGGTACCAATAGCCCAGATGGGCTCGTAGGCAATAACAACGTTAGCCCACTGCTCAGCGCTGATAGCCTTAGCGACGGCGCCGAGCTGTGCGGTGACAACGGAGACGGTCTCGCCCTTCTCGCGCTGCTCGAGGGACTCGCCGCAGCAAAGAATGACGCGGACGCCCTGGTCGAGGGCGTTCTTGGTCTTGGAGGCGACGAACTCGTCGGACTCCTTGAGGATGACACGGCGCTCGGAGTGGCCGATAAGGGTCCAGCCGATGTTGGAGTCCTTAAGCTGGGCGGGGGAGATCTCGCCGGTGAAGGCGCCCTCGTTCTTGTCGAAGACGTTTTGGGCAGCGACCTCGACCTCCTTGCGGAGCTCGGCGCGGGCAAGAAGGAGATAGAGGGAGGGAGGGGCGACGACGACCTCTGTGGTATTGCGTTAGATACAAGAATGCAATGTAGAATAACCGCTGGAAAAGACGCCATTCATGCTCGAGAAGCTCTTTGAGGGAAAGAGGTATGGTTCCCTAAGATGCTGTTGCATTGGCAGACAGATCGACGGAGGCAGCTTCGCAAGGGGCAGCTCTGTCATTTGGGCAATCATCGTGATTTGCAAATAGTAAAAGGCCCGCGACAGCCCAGCTAGCTGGGTAAATCGCTCGCGGCCAGCATTGGGAGGAAGAATTCTCGACCCCTCTGAGAGGAAGAGGCAGCCAACTCCACAGACAGAAGCTGCTGCAATCCCCCGAGAACATTCTTTATCCATGCAAGCAGTCCCTCGGATTCGGACACAGCCATCCAATTGCCATCTCATTGAGCTCTATTATGAATGACGTCGATTCGATATGTACATACCGACTTTAGGGTCGAGGTTGGCCTCGTTCAGACCGCTGATAATCTTCTTGATGCTCTGGACAGAGCCATTCCTGCAGAGAAGTAATTAGCTCTCTGTGTCTACCTCTCATTTCTCCATCTCAACCGCCCCGCGCCTTTGGGATTCTTTGGGATTCGTCGTCCCCAACACCCAAAGAGAAAGCTCCCCCACTTCCGGTATCGCACAGAGTGGCAGAACTTACATCTTGAAGTTACCACCAACAAAGAATTGACGAGCCATCTTGACTAGTTTTAAAGATAAACTTGGTGATTTTGAAGTGAAGAAAACTACCAAAAGGTGTATAATGTACAGTATGTTGAGAGAGGTTGTTGAACAAATTGCTCCAGTTGTCGGGCCCCAAAATATTAGTGGGGGTGATGACCTCGAGAGGGGACAGCCACCCTTACAGTATCCCGTCCACTGACGGCTTTTCCAGGCGCTTTCGCAACTTCTATCCGCGGGGCCAGCTGCCATGAGAGTTACCCAGACGGAACAACTACATGTGAAAATCACCACTTTCAGCTGTAAGATAAGGAGGTATCTATATTTATTTTCTTTTTGTCTATTTACTTGCTGATGACTATTTTTGATTTCTCAAAGGTTCTCAAGATTCTATATGCTGTCAGATAATTGCT
This sequence comes from Pseudogymnoascus destructans, assembly GCF_001641265.1. Taxonomy (NCBI): domain Eukaryota; kingdom Fungi; phylum Ascomycota; class Leotiomycetes; order Thelebolales; family Thelebolaceae; genus Pseudogymnoascus; species Pseudogymnoascus destructans. The sequence goes on along the minus strand of NW_020167533.1, from coordinate 988,646 downwards.
CTTCTTTTAATATGGGCGCCTTTTTATATACTATGCGTTGTGCTTCGTTCCATCGCAACCCCATGCCTTTGTACAACCCGGCGGTGCGAGCCGGCCCTCCCTTGCTCCCCTGCCTCCCATCCCTTCCATGCATTCACAGGATTTCATATTGGAGCGCTCCACGTCCGCCAACCCTCTTTTATGCCTCTTTGGGGAGGATGCAGCAGCGCTACTGTCTGATTTGCCGTTGAGAAACGGGTCGGGCCTCAACGCAGAGGAGGATGAGGCGATGGGGGGGGGGTTATCATCCAGGCTTCAGCGGAGGGATATTAACCTTATATGAATCTTCTCTGTTTCTTCTGTTGATTATGGGTTTTATCACATCTCGACTGAATCGTCTTCTCCTTCGTTTCCCTCATTATATCAAGGTAAGATGGGCAGATTATAGTATGAATGCTGATACTTCATTTACTGTACTATGATATACTGTTTCATCAACGGAGTGCATCCTGCTCCTCGAACCATCCGCCTTGCTTGCGCGAGACCATGGTCTGCTAACGTTACATACAATCATTAAAACGCCCATACTTGAGACAAAAGGAGACCCAGCGTCCGCTCCCACAGCCCAAAGAAAATAAATACACGGATCAGATAGCAAGCGTCCGCAATACTAATCATCCCCCAGATACACACTGGCAAATTTTGCACAGGAAAAACACGCTCATACACATCGACCAAGAAGATCAGCAGACACTTTCCAATTTGATTATCGTCCGACGAGACCTAATACGGCCTCGGCCCCCTCAGCGGCCGGAATGGATTCCGGGGATAGTCGAACCCCCTGTCCTCCTCTAGGGGAATACGCATCCCGCTGTGGAGAGGATAATCGTACTCCGTGCCGCGTCTCCTCGGCTCTGGTGAATAGTGGCCACTGCGGCCAGGCTCACGAGGCAACGACAGCGGTGCTGACGACATGAACGACACCGACGGCGAAATAGGCGGATCCCTATATAGCCTCTCTCCCCTATCTCCGTCAAGGTATCGTCTCTGTGGCAGCGCATACCCACGACCTCCCTCGATGGGGAAGTCCCGCCCATAGGGGCGCGAAATCCTCGCCGCGTTATCTCGCGCCAACACCTCTCTCAGCACATCCCGGCGCATAATATCCTCAGCCTCGCGTAAGCGCGCGTCGTCGTTAGCTGCACGCTCGACATTCGAGATCATGCGCTGCGGCGGCGGGGCTGCGTACTGTGCGGCTGGCTGCTGGATGATAGCTGGCTGGGCGATAGCAGCCGCGACACCCATGGCGAAAGCGTTCGTATCGAAGCCGGGGCTAGCGATTCCCGGACTGGGATGCCCGTAGGTGCCCACGCGTGCGCCACCGAGGGGACGGTCTGGTCGTGGGACGTCAGGGGTGTATGAGAGGCTGCGGCGGCGGTTGGGATGGCCGATCATGACGAAGTCATCGCCGCGGTCGTAGTGGCTACGGCGACGCTCGCGGGAGCGCTGGAGCGGGCGGTGGGAGCGAGGGTACTTGCGGCCGCCGGAGCGGGAGGAGGCGCTGGTGTGTGGGGTGCCCTCGCTGTCACAATGGCTGAATTCAGAATCGTAGTCCGACTCCGTTTCGCTGTTGCTGCCACTTGAGTAGTCATCCGAGTCGTTCATGCGGACTTTGGTACCAGCGGCTTTTCCCTTTGGCGACTTGTGGGGTGTGCCGGGGCGATGTTCTTGGATAATCTTAACGCCGCCAGGGGCGTTCTTGTTTTTGATAGGTTGGGCCCAGGGTGCTCCTTTCTGTTGATGTTGTTGATGTTGTTGTTGTTGTTGTTGTTGGAAGACGCCCTTGTTGTTCTGGGGCATGTACTGTCCACCACCCATTTGCTGCGGTTGCTGCTGTTCTTGCTGCTGCATCGCCGCCTGTTGTTGTTGTTGTTGTTGGAATACCTGTGCCTGCTCCTGCTGCTGCCTCTGGAATGCTTGCAAGCGCACTCGCTCTTGACGCCCGCGGTACATCTGAATAACGTCGATGTGTGGGAGTGGCGCGCGCTTGAGGTAGACCGTCATGGAGGTAGTCTCCTTCTTGCCCGTCTTTGAGTTGGTAGACTCCTCGCGGTGAAGTTGGGCGAGGACCCACTCGAAGGAATTGAATTCGCGCTCGTTCTTGATATTGTCGTCGAGGATGTTGGTGACCTGAGTGCTCTGGTTTGGGAATAGCTTGCTCTTCTTCTCGGCGGTGGACAGTTTGCCGGCATCGAGCTTCTGAATCGTCTTGATGATCTGTTCCGTTGGGTAGCATTCCTGGTTGATTGTGACCTTCGCCCAGCGCTCTCTCTTTTTGGACTTTGAGTCGTCCTTATCTTTGCCGTCCTTGCCGTCCTTGCCGCCCCAGCCTGACCAGTTGTCTTTCTTCTTGTCCTTGGAGTCCTTTTTTCCTTTGGAGCCCTTGGAGTCTTTGCCGTCATCGTCATTGCTTGGGAGAAGAGTGAATACTTCATACGAGGTGAGCTGCTTTTTGCAGAACGACTCGGATTCCGTCTTCTCGGGCCGTATGTCATGGATCCGGGTGGATGAATTGATAACAGTGTCTGCACGGTAAGCGGGAACGGGGGCCCCCTGCTGGAAATTCTGTTGGTACACAGGTTGTCGTAGCTGCTGAGCTTGCTGAGGGCGATTCATGGGAGGGCCGCCATGGACCATTCCGGGTGGTGCTTGTTGGAAACCATGATTAGGAGGTGGCGGCGGCATGCCTGCACGGTTCGCCATTGTTGCGGTGTGCGGGTGGATGATGGGAACCAGAGGCTATACAAGTTCGCGTGCGGGGGAGGAATAAAGGCCAGCACTATCCAGATTTGCGGAGGTGAGAAGGCTTCGCTGAATAAGGACGGAGCCTTGGGGTCTTATATCACTTGGATGTGTATACACGCGAGGCTCGCTCGATGGACGGTTATTTCTGATAACGAATTTCCGGTTCAGATCAGCTGAAGTGAGGCTTTCCAAGGGGGGGTTGTGGGAAATAAATAGGTGTGGTGATGAGATGTTGGTGGTCTGGCACGAGAGGCAGGCTTCCGCCGGCAGCCTATCGAAGTGAGAGGTTCTCAAGATAGCACGGGGTATTTGCCTGGATACGGCGACCACAAGTAAGCGTCACGATTAAATAATTCGTGAGGAGAGTCTATGTGGGATTTTGGGAAACTGGAAAGAGGGAGGACCTCTGTTGTAATATTAAAGTGTTTTTCCCCCTCGTGAAACGCAAACCTCAAATGTGTTTTCCAAGATGACCGACCTGTCGTACTTGCTGCACGTCTGCACAAGGCACGCCCGAGAAGTGTAGGTGAAGCATCCACATGGATTAAACATAGCCATCACGACTCGCAAGGGCCAATAAGGCTGAGCGGGCGCGAAGGAATCAGAGGGTGGCATTTGGCGCAGGCAGCATGGATGGTTGTGGTTGTTAGTTATCCGGTAAATCAGGCAACCGCTCCAGGGTGAAACTCCGGCCTCCAAAATATGCGGGATGGGGAGTGGGCTCTCACCGAGAGCCTCATGAGTGAAGTACTGTTACACATGCGAAGATACTTGTGAATATAATTCTCTTTGTTTCGTGGTTTCCAAAGCGAAAAGCGAGGCTTGCACTGCGCCGATGGCGAGGCGAAGCCCAAGGCACTGCCCAGTCACCACCCAGGACGAAGAGTTTCAGGAGACTACAGCCAATCGAGTTGAACATCTTTTACTCGTTGCCATCAATTCAATCGAGCTGCTCCTAGTGCTTTTATGCATAGCATTTGTTACTGCATACCGTCGCGTCAATGGCCCTAGACCGGTCGAGGATATAGGCTATGCTGCTTACTGGCCGTCATGAACAGTACTATGGTAAGTGAGTTAGCGTCCCTGACCAGCTGGACCAGAGCAGTCAGTCGGTTCAGTAGAGAGCATCGACCGTAGGATGATATCGGCCAACTACTGCAATCGTGTCGTGGCTTAGAGCCGTTGCCCTCAAGGAATCAGGAATTAGAGATCTGTCAGCACGATGTGATGCCCCTTAACCCAAAGAACTATATCCCTAACGTTCAATGTTCTCGTGGATCGGCGAAACTTGGGCTCATCTCAAGCAGGACAAGACATGACAAAGAGTTCGACGACGAGGAGGCGAGGCCAGCCTTTGGTTCGTTGATTTACATGACAATTACACAAAAGAGACGTTTGGACCAAGGTGTAAGCCTGGAAGTAGCCAGGTCAAACCAATCAGCGCATCTCCCATTCCAATAAAATCACATTGACTATTCGGATCTCCTTCAGCCACCAAGCCTTCAGCCACGATTCCTTCGCATCCTCCAATAGAGTGACCATCATGGTGTTGCAGATATACCAAAGGGAGGATGTGGTCGGCCCGCCGCGGGGACAAATAGCCCAGTTGACGGGTGAGGGTGAGCCACAACCAATACACCTGATGCCCCCCAGATACTATATCGCGGACCGGAACGAGAAGGAAACTAACCAATCGAACTAACCAGAAGCCTTCATCGCAGCCCCATAGATCTTCCGCCACATACCCCATTCTTCAATTTATCCGCAGACGCAACCACTATGATAGACGAGGTTGCACATAGAAGACTCGTACACGCATCCAGCCAGCTGACGAGGAGCTGTGTCGGTGAGTGGAAGGGGTTGGTGCGGCGTGGACGCTGATTCGAGGGACAGATGATGGAGAGGGGTGCGACAACAGCCAGCCAACATGTGGTGTCCCAGCTAACAGGTGCAGACCAATGGTCCTAGGCAACACGGCTGCATTAAATTGCCTCTTGTGTGAGAGTTCACCAGGGCTGCTGGACGCTTTTGGTGGTGGCTATGGGCGTTGTTGGGGTGTGGTGGTGAGTCAGGCCGAGGGCGATTTGTGATGGTTCTTGCGACAGATAACTAACTGTTCCACTCCAGCATGAGACGGGCCTTGCATGGCATGGCCATTCTGCATCGGGATATGCGAGATGGGATATGTATGGGACGAGGACTTTTGGTCATGACGACGCTATGTGACGCAACGCGTGGCGTTAAGACATCTCGACCAGTTCCCAAGCCTTTTGTTTTATTTTTTTCTTCCAAGGATATAGAAATGCGATGAGTGCTGCGCGAATTCTCACACCGAATATACATGAGCCTCGCGGGATGACGGAACTTTGAAGCAGAGCCTTACCATCCCGACCATGACTGGAAAATATGGCAGCCAACCCAGTGAGATCATGTTTCAATGTGCAGCATCTGTCATCCAGCTGCCAAACAGATTTTTTTGCCACCGGTGTGAGTGCCTGCTGCAGGTCCGATTCCTCAACCCAACGGCCCGACATGTGTGACTGATGATAAATTTGCCACTGGCCACCTCACAATGTCTTGGTGCGGCATACCCCTTTCTATCTTTCCGTCCTTTGTTCTCACTGGACTATCTCGGTGTGCTAGTGTTATGATCGAGGAGAAAGGTGTGGCAACAATGCCCGATCTCACCGTCAGGCCATAGAGCCTCACTATCGCTACTCATCTAAGTTCTCCGCTAAAGGTCCAGGCACAGAGCCCCGCAGTCGCCACTCTGAACTGTGGGGTCTCACCGCCGAGGATATAGTTATGGAGCCTCATTATCATTCAAAGAACTGTAGTTTATAAGAGGTGAGTAAATTGTGGCATATAGAAGAGTATATGTATTATCTTCGTATCTCTAGTCTACCGCGCCGGGTTTAGCTACCCCGTGCTTTGGGCAAGTCGTGTGCTAAAAGCACTTGCAAAATCCCCATTACAGCGGTCCCAAGGAACGTTATCAATACACTCATTCCAGAATACCACTTAAAGATACCGAAAGCCACAACCGGGAGAATCGAGAACAAACCAAAGCGGGTAACGCATGCCAAGTGTAACGCTGACTTCTAAACGATAGAAGACACAGAGGTTCTCTTGCGTAAAGGTTTACTTATCAGAGGAGGCAGGGGATCAGACACAAAGGCTTCAAGTAACACGTTACTAGTATATAACAAATACTGTATTGAGTTGAGCACGAAGCTCCTATCTAAGGAAATACTATCTACTTATATAGTGGCGTCGTGCCTAGTGGACTCCTGGGAACTCACTCGAGTCCTCGGAGTCCTGGACTCTTAGGATTCTTCTCATCATCCTGCGAGTCCGTCACGTGATACTTTCGGAACTACTATTCCCCGCTGCCCCTCCAGGTACCAGGGCCGATCTCATGCGACCTCCCTCCTTCCTGTCCTGTAGTTGGCCAGCCTTCTTGGACCAGAGATTACCGAAGGAGGTCATACAAGGTATCTTTGTGAGAGCTAGGTTGCTACAGAATTGGACCAGATCGCATCTCGAGGTGGTTCGAGCTCAAGAAGACTACAAGAGATGGAAGATACAGCAAGATGCCCCTCCACAGTCCTCGCAAGGTATGTTACACTTAGAGATGAACCGCCGATACCATGTCGAATGCTAATAATTCACCAGTGAGAAAAAGGAGGGGGTATCATGAAGATAGCGCTACCACAATGGTCCCTTCAACGACTCTGCCAATGCCTCTTTAGACCCCTGAACACTATAAACGGTCATCTAAACTTCAATCAATGGCACATTACATACAGGTGAGTTCCCTAATAGAGACGCTTGTGCCTCCACCAACCTAACCTATCACTAGGAGGACCTCACGATTTGGAGCATCAATCTTACGATCTATTTATCATGCGCTATAATCCAAACCATCTCCTTCTCTCACCAACCTCCACCCAACCTCTCCGCCTCCGACTATCTCAACGCTATCCAGACAAGCCTCACGCAACTGCTTTCAGTTCTAATGACTTACATCCTCACTAGTCAAAACTCTAGTGATCATCATCTTGGTGTTACGATGGAACAACCGGATGGTTCTCTTCAATCACCCTCTTACTCGCAGCAAGAGCGTTAGTTGCTAATGGTTCAATTTCCTTTGATGTTTATCCCATTGAGTAAAGTCAGGTGCAAAAATATCTGCCTGTTGTTCGATGTACTTCATATTTTCTCGTCAGGCCTCGATGGTATCGTGCAGACGATCTCTACCTTGCATAGAACGGTCGAAATGGATGATATAATCAATAGTCTCTAACTTTGTTGGAACGGGAAGTACCGTGGTACGGGATCACACACAAATCGTGTGGTTTCTCCAGTGGTCGGGACTTCTCACGGGCGCAACGGGGCAGGAGTTCTCACACAGTATATAGCTTACTATAGCAAAATAAGATCGATTGATTAACTACACTATCTAATGGGCCTACGTGGCTATTTGTAGGCCTTTCGGAGGTTCTGCTTCGACCCCCCAAAAGCCCCCTATTCTGGTGGCTTCAGAGCTGAAACCCCAGTTGAGACTGTGGTGGTTTCCAGCACCGGTCGGAGATCCTGGGATGCCGTAGTGGATTATAGGGCCAAATACCACCGTATCCCAGCGCCCACGGCCTACTCTCCAACAAACTTACAGACCTCAAACAGTCACCTGACTCTGTGCTGTTTAGTCTATCAATCGGCATGTACGTCTTACAAGTCCCGGTAAGAGCGGAAAACCTTCAAAGACGTTAAGCCGTGATCTCACACGGTCGACGTCGTAGGAACCTTACATTGGTCTAAGAATTCTATAGAGTCAGGATAATCCGGATTCAAATACAGGAACTGCCTCTCTATGGACCATCTATAATTTTTTGGTCCGTAGAACATGCCTGCCATAAACCACTTGTTCATGGGATCCAAAACTTGGGCAGGCTCGGTATCCGCGCCATCATGAATCTGAAGTTTGGGTTCTAGCTCTAGCAATGAGAGTTAGAATAAAACAATGATGCGGTTAAATAATGATCTCAGAGACAAAAGTTGCTTTGCTAACGAGGCTGTGTTAATAGAAAGGCAGCCACTAAGTGAACCAACAGCATGGTCGGCCCAGCCTCCATGATTTATCGACCACTTGCACGACGAAGACAATAAAAAGTTAATGGATATATGAAGCATAACAAACAACTAGAGAATTTAGCGACTAGCGACTGCATTATTTCTCATCGCCGAGGATGTAGTTATGGAGGTTGAAAGAACCGTAGTTTCAATTGGTGAGTACGTTCGTTATAAGTTAGTTATAGAAGTATAGTTAGATATTAACTTACTTAAGTTATTATTATAAGGGCAAAAACTCCATATAACGTATTTCCCAATCGAACCGTGCACCCGGTCGAACCGTGCAAAATAACCACCAAAATACAACTTCGTAGGTATATTATAACAACAACCCTTTAAAACACTCTCGCTATCTACAGTAATTGGATCTAATACCTCTTTGCACGTACGAGCATTATGTCCAACTTGATTACATGTGCCACATCGTCGTGGTTTTCCTTTCCTGCGCTGACCCTGTGTGGCATCACCACCCTCCTCCTCCTGAGTTTGAGTACTCCGTACGAGCTCATCACCTTCCTCAATTGTCAAGCTTCCACCTAATTGAATATGCTTCCTTCGCTTGTTTGCCCTTCGCTTGTTTGCCCTTCGCTTTTTGAGCGCATTCGCCTGCTGTAGCGCCTTGACTTCAGCTTTAAGGAGTGTAAATGAATGGGCCATTATTTGAGCTCCTTTAGCAAGCTGGTCAAATGCCTCATTTATTGAACTTGGAGAGCTATTCTGATGTCGTACGATTCGATTCTTAAGGTGTGTTATTTGGAATTCAACTTCAGTAGCATTCTGGGGTGTCTTTGAGGTCCAAGTCTCCTTTTCAACAGGTGGTGGGGTTGGTGTTTTTAGTCGGAGATCAAGGTGCGAAAGGACAGTATTTGGATTGTACGGAACTAACCCTATAACGAAGTTAGTACCGTAAAGCACCGTTATAACGATTCTCGATTAAGCGATAACTTCATTATTGCGATATTTTTCCTGGTCCTGACAACACCACCATACAATTACCGATTATCACGATATCGCAGCTCCCTTCCTGAATATCGCTTTATCCGTGCTATGGTGTTCCTATTCAGACCTTGAAATGACGAAACGATTTTCAATAACTATTGAGCAACGCCGGGCTCTACGTGTAAGGACACAGGGCACCCAGCTCACAGTAATAGCATATGAGAGTGCGAGTCGGAGGCTAAACGGATGCTATCCTATAGGTCTACTACGAAGGATACAAAAAAGATGAAGGAGGAACCCCGTTGAGTCTGTTTCCTTGAGTACCCGAAACGGGCCCGACTCGGTTACTCCAACCCTAGCCCTGATCCTTCCACCACAACAGGTCAGCATCGACCCTGAACCCTACACCCTTACCATCCCCCACTATAGTGTAACTTGTTATGTGCTCCTCTACTGGTTAACCACACTGAATCAGATTTCATGCTTGTAGTGACCGTAACAGTTCTGAGACAGGTTCTTCAAGTATCTAGGTAAGGAGGCATCCTTACACTACCCCCCATCTTAAGAGAGTGCTTTGTCCGCAAAGCACGCCGCCCGCCTATAGTCTGGAACCCATCCGGGTAGCGTCAGTGAGCTTAGGCGTTCTTTGTCGTAGGGTATGCGCGCGTGGCCACATTAGTGACAACTGCATTGGTCTGATGTGATGGGAGATGGAAAAATAGTCCTGGAGCAGTAATACCGTATCAGCTCTGTCTGGTATGCGACTACTTTTTGATTTCTTTGTTCGATCTCTGGCTTAGTGGTGATGGTCCGAATGAGCACCGGGAGATATCCGCTACAGGTACGCGTCGAAAGTTTCCCATCGCACAAGGAGGGTGGCTGCGCTAACCCGATTCGGGTGTCATTGTTGTAAGCCAAATCTGAGTTCAGAGCTTCGCCCACTTTCTCGTTTTTTATTCTTTACTTCACAACAACAACGCCCACAAACCGCCCTCTGAGACCAGTAAGTGGCCACTCCCCGTCCGTTTCTTGATCGTCTACTAACTGATTGTATAGTATATCCACAATCTGCACGAACAAGTAGGTGATGGGAGCGCGTTGGCGCAATGGTGATAACTTGGGCTTGGCTGACGGAATCCAGATTCCAAAAAAAATATTGAAGATGCCGGTTCCCACCCCCTCCGGGGCCCTTACAGTTGCCTTCCGCGTGCTCTGTCTGCGCTGCCTTCGGGCCAAAGCCCGTGGGATTCAGTCCCATGACTGTGTCTGGTCCCCGACCAGCTCGAAGTGTGGGTACTGCACCGCGCAGCACTCGCCTTGCGTCCCGGTAGGTTTTCTTGTGGGGTTCGGTGTTTGGTTTGGTTGGCAGTTGCTGACTTTGGTGAAAGCTGCCCTGGTTCCTCGGGGAAGAGTTCGTGGCCCTCCTGGCCGCCGAAGAGGCCACCCCCCTCATTCCCGCCGACGTTGTCGCCGCCACCACCGAGGCCAATCGGGTGGCCCTCCTGGCCGCCCAGAGCGTGCCCAAGTTCCGCTCCAAGGCGGAGCGTGACCTCTACGAGAAGGCACGCGCCACTCGGGCTGCCCTCGAGTTGGGGCTGGCCGTGAGTAGACCCCCTTCCCCTTGGGACTCGGGGTAGTTTCGATACTGACTCTGGGCAGCAAATTCGGTCGTCGCTGCGCTGTCTCCAGACGGAACAGGAGAGCGTTCCTGCTCTCTTGGGGGAGTTGATGGCTGCTGTGGGCAAACTGCCCACCACTGCCGCTCCCGTGGTCGCTCCGACTCGGGGTGATGGAAGGGGGGAGGGGGAGGATGGGGAAGTTGGGGCGGCCTATGGGGCCTAGGTGGGGGAAGACCTGTAATGGTGGGTGCACCAGATATGAGAATCTAGCCACCCAAGGAAGGGATGAATTTACTAAGACAACACACTGTCTTAGGAAACAGAGCCAAAGGGTTGTAGCTTAGACTATTCCACAACGCAGCAATCAGGTGTATGATGTGGTGAAGTGGTTTAGACAAGTTGCAACAAATGTTGAGTCTGAGAACTCAGGGGTAAGTCAGAGGTTAGCACCTCACTGACTTTTCAAAAACAGAGAATAACAAGATCAATGCTTGGAAGCTTGGAAAAGACGTAGAAGTATGTGCTAGTCGATTTACTGTATTGTCTGCTTGCCCTTTCTTAAGGAAAGGGCAATCCTATTTATGCCAAAGGAGTGTAGTTCTCTCATTTTCCATGACTTTCCATGACTAACCAGGCTTGGTAAATGTATTAGAAATCAAGTGCGACCCACAACTAGCTTGCTAATCATGTAGTGAACGTAAGAGAATCCCATAGAACCATCTCTTGGGTTCCTAGCCTATAGGAAGTGAAAAGGAGGTCCAAGGTCAGAGTACCTATAGACAAATTATGTCATAACTTAACCAATCTTGTGGGTAACTAAGGAGCGATGACGTGTAATGAATCATAGAGGGTTGTAGAAACTTCTAGAGCTATCGTTCATGTTCCTAGGCCTCTAGTTGGTAGAGATATGCCATGTGGTAGTATTGACCCACCCCCTTAAGGAGGAGATTTTCTTAATAACTTGTTCAATGAGTGTCCAAATGATATGCCGTGATGTATGTAGCATAAACAGATGTAGTAGAAGAGTTTGCAGCAATCGTTGAGTAGTATTGCTTCTGTTGTTGGTGTGATAAGCCAAGATATGTATGGTGACTTGGTGACTTGTAGGTTTGAGGAGGAGATTTCTAAGTTTGCTCTTGAGTTTGATAGCAAACTGAGTGCAACGAATGTCAGTATGACATGATCCCCCTTTTAAGGACGTTTGTGGGCTGTCTGCTTGCCCTTTAGCCAGGTGGCTTTCTTAGAAAGAAATTCTAGAATGAGCTTAGATGCATTTTTTAGATTTCTCTTAGGCTCCCAAGTGTTGTCACTTGTAGGATAGCCTTTCCACTTAACGAGGAAGTAGTCCTGACCTCTAAGTGTCTTTTTGTCAAGGATAGACTCTACTTCATATTCTGGTTGATCCAAGATCAGAACAGGAGGTGGAGGAGACTGAAGTGGTCTTAAGGAACTTTCTTGTGCCTTAGACAAGAGAGATGCATGGAAGACATTATGGATAGTCCAAGTAGGTGGTAATGCAAGCTCGAAAGCATTCTTGCCAATAGTCCTTGTGATCTTAAAAGGTCCAAGTCTTTTAGTATCAAGTTTGTCTGAAGGTCTAGTAGTTGTGATATGTCTTCTAGACAAAAAGACTTGATCACCAACTTTGAATTGTGGTGCAACCACCCCCCTGTTAAAGGCCTGAGCCTGCTCGTCTTGTGCACGCTGTATTTGAACCTTGAGATAGTCCTGGAGGCCCTTAAGGTAGATGATTCTTTCAGTAGCAGAAGGGTTTTTGAAATTTTCAGGACAATTCAGTTCTGCCACTTCAAACCTAGGGTGATAACCATAGTTTGCATAGAAAGGTGTCTCTTTTGTGGTGTTAGAGACTGTGTTGTTGTAAGCAAATTCTGCAAGATGGAGAAGATCTGCCCAGTTGTCTTGAGCATAGTTTGTATAAATTCTTAGATATTGTTCAAGTACAGAGTTGACTCTCTCTGTCTGGCCATCTGTTTGAGGGTGATAAGCTGTAGAGAAGCGTTGTTCCATGTTTAAGAGTTTAGAGAACTCCTTAAAAAAGTTTGAAGTGAAAACTGCTCCCCTATCTGAGATCCAGTGTCCAGGAATTCCATGATATTTAAAGACCACCTTGAGGAATAGCCACGCAAGTTCAGAAGCTGTGATAGTCTCATTGCAAGGCTCAAAGTGTGCCATTTTTGTGAGCCTTTCTACCACCACAAGGATAGAGTCATAAGGGGTAGCACCCCCTTTTGGGATAGAAGGAGGCAACTTGACTATAAAGTCAATGGATATGGAGTCCCATGGGCGTTCTGGTATAGGTAGAGGCTGCAAGAGGCCATAGGGCTTTTGCCGTGTAGGCTTGTTCAAGTTGCAAGTAGTGCAAGAAGATATATAGTCTTGAAGAGTAGTCCTTAGACTAGGCCAGTAGAACTTTCTTGTTAGAAGTTCATAAGTTTTTGCAAAGCCAAAGTGCCCTGCAGCTGGAGCATCATGGAACTGCTGTAGGAGGTGTAGCTGTAATCGTTTATCCCTTGGGACATAGATATAGTTCTTGAATAAGAGAAGTCCATGCTGATTTTTTGAGAAATTCTGTAGTCCAACTTTCTCAAGAGAGGAACCTTTCTTCTGGAGGTATTCCAAAGTTCTTTTCGCAAAGGGATCATGGTTGTAAGCATCTTTGAATGCTTTAAGAAGTGTTGCTGAGGGTGTATAGTCTTTAAAGGTCTCTGGTTCCTGAGAAGTTTGCCCCTTCAAGGTAGCATCTCCAATGCTTTAGAGAACATACTATGGCAAGCAGTTCCTTGTCTGTAATGGGATAGTTTTGTTCAGCTGCTGATAGCTTTCTTGAGTAAAATGCCACAGGCTGTAGCTCTTCTTGTTTGTCTTTTGGAGCTTGGTATAAGATTCCAGAAATAGCAAAATCTGAGGCATCTGTCTCAAGAGTGGCAGGTTTCAAGGGGTTAAAGTGTAGTAACATTTTCCCTTCTTTAAATTCTCCTTTAAGAGCATCGAAAGCATCTTGCTGTGTCTTATCCCAGTGATACAAAGTGTCCTTGTGAAGTAATTGAGTAAGGGGTAAAGCCAAGGATGTATATCTTGGTATAAACCTCCTGTAATAGTTGGCAAACCCAAGGAAAGACTGAACCTCTTTAATGCTGGAAGGAATAGGCCACGTTTGTACTGCTTTTGTCTTTTCAGGGTCCATCTGAATGCCTTCTGTTGAAATTCTATGTCCCAAGAAATCAACTTGAGACATATGGAAAAGACATTTCTCAAGTTTGCAAAAGAGTTGTGCTTGAGATAGCTTCTCTAAGACTTGTCTAACATGTAGAACATGCTCTTGAGTGTCTAAAGAGTATATAAGAATGTCGTCTAAGTAGACAACAACAAAGATATCCAAGTAAGGTCTTAGAATATCATTCATGAGAGCTTGGAAAGAAGCAGGTGCATTGGCAAGCCCAAAAGGCATTACCTGGTATTCAAAATGACCATAGCGTGTTCTGAATGCTGTCTTCCACTCATCACCTTCCTTGATGCGTATCAGGTTATAAGCTCCCCTGAGATCTAACTTGGTAAAGATCCTTGCTGAAGAGAGCCTATCTATGAGCTCAGGGATAAGGGGTAAAGCATATCTGTTTTTAACAGTGACTGCATTAAGGCCCCTATAATCAACACAGAGACGCAAGGAGCCATCTTTCTTCTTGACAAAGAGAGTGGGAGCTCCTGCTGGTGAGGAAGAAGGTCTGATAAAGCCAGAACTAAGGTTCTCATCTAGGTATTCTCTGAGAGTTTTCAGCTCTAATTCAGATAGAGAGTAGATAGGGCCGTAGGGAGGCATTGAGCCTTCTGCGAGTGGTATCTCATGGTCATAAGGCTGGTGCTTTGGCAGAATTGATGCCTTTGCCTTGTCAAAAAGATGTTGGTAGTCTTGGTATGCTAAAGGCAAAATGACCTCCTGAGATGATTTCTCCAAATCTGAAGTAGCTGCTATCTCCAGGACAGGTTGGAAAGGTTTCACCCATATCAGAGATGATATATCGTCCATAGTTTGGTCAAAATCCTTGATCTGGGACAAGTTTGAGTCTTGGACCTGAATAGGGGTAACTGAGGCTTGAAGGGTTTTTTCAGTATTGAGCTCAGGATTTGAGCTAAACCCAAGCGATAAATGCTTCCAATTGATAGTTGGATCATGCCTTTGAAGCCATGGAAGACCTAGGATAACTGGGTACTTCATTGGTATAACATCTAAAGAGATGGTGTCTGAAAATGTTGATTTTCCTAGGGGAATCTCAAGTTTGAGTACTGGGGTGTTGCAGGTAATGGAACCTGAACTGATAGGAGTTCCATCAATGACTCGGAGCAACTCTGGAGTGCGTTTGGGAATTGTAGGTAACTGGTGTGTCAAGATGAGGTCTTGAGATATAAAGTTGCCTGTTGCCCCTGAGTCTATCATAGCCCTTGTAGACAACACCTGTTGTTTGAAATGGAGTTGAATAGGGATTAACAGGTGTGTGAGACTCTGAGAAAGCACCATCGACACATCTTTGTTGTCTAGGGGAGAAGTTATAGTCTCAGTTGAAGTTGTGCCTGCTAGGGATTTTTCAAGTTTTTCAGGAATAGCAGTTGTGACTGTGTCTGAGGCTGCTATATGTTTTGAATCAGCACTCCCCCGTGCTGAATAGCACTCCTGAATTCTGTGTCCCCCTTTGCCACAGTATAAACAAAGGTTGTTGTCCATTCTGTGTTTTCTTTCTTGAGGGGTAAGTTTACCCCTTTTCAGTTTTTGAGGGTATCCTGTAGGCTGAGGTGCTGGATTTGCTGTAGATCTCTTTATAGAGGCGTCTAAGTCCATAGGTTCAGGTGCTGAGTCCTTAGCAGTTGGTGTAGAGGTGTAATTGTTGAAATTTCTTGTTGGATGCCAGTCTTGGTCTTCTCCTTTCTTCTTTCAAAAAGCCTATCATCAAGTCTGACAGCTTTCTCTATAAGCGTTTGAAGTGTTGTAGGGCGTTCTTCTTTGCTGAGTTCATCCTTAATAGAGCTCTTGAGCCCTTGGTAGTAAGTGAAGACTAAGGCTTCTTCATTCCAAGTCAAGTGAGAAGTGATTCTCCTAAATTCTGTTGTATACTGAGCAGCAGAGGTCTTTTGACATAGCTTCTGTAGCTCTCTTTCTGCTGTAGCAGTTTCGTTGATGTCTCCAAAGGTCCTGGTAAGTTCCTCTTGAAACTGGTCATAAGAGGTAATCAAAGGTGTAGTGGTATTTTGGTTGTTGCCACTAAGTCTTCTAAGATATGGCTCAAAGAAGTTGAATGCAGATCCACGGAGGTAGCTGGCAGCGAAATAGATCTTCTGAATGTCTGAGGTGAACTGATGAGGCCTGAGGGTGAAGTAGATGTCCAGTTGCATAAGAAATCCCTTCAACTTCCTCCTGTCTCCATGGTATAAATCTGGTGTTTGCACTTTAGGAAGTGCACCTGGGGTACTCGAAATAGCCAGAGGAGCTGTGGGAAGCTCTGTATGATGTGTCTGAGTTGAAGATTGTGTTGCTGAAGTGTTGGCTTGAAAGGTGTTTTCCAAATTCTCAAGTTTGTTTGTTATAGTTTGTATAAAGGCAAACAGTTGTTGCATCTGCTGTTCAGCAGTAGTTGTAGGAGCTTGGTCGTCCTCCATTGTAGTATCGAAGTGCTGCTATAGAAATAGTTGAAGCTTGAAGCAGGCAAGGTGTAATGGTGGGTGCACCAGATATGAGAATCTAGCCACCCAAGGAAGGGATGAATTTACTAAGACAACACACTGTCTTAGGAAACAGAGCCAAAGGGTTGTAGCTTAGACTATTCCACAACGCAGCAATCAGGTGTATGATGTGGTGAAGTGGTTTAGACAAGTTGCAACAAATGTTGAGTCTGAGAACTCAGGGGTAAGTCAGAGGTTAGCACCTCACTGACTTTTCAAAAACAGAGAATAACAAGATCAATGCTTGGAAGCTTGGAAAAGACGTAGAAGTATGTGCTAGTCGATTTACTGTATTGTCTGCTTGCCCTTTCTTAAGGAAAGGGCAATCCTATTTATGCCAAAGGAGTGTAGTTCTCTCATTTTCCATGACTTTCCATGACTAACCAGGCTTGGTAAATGTATTAGAAATCAAGTGCGACCCACAACTAGCTTGCTAATCATGTAGTGAACGTAAGAGAATCCCATAGAACCATCTCTTGGGTTCCTAGCCTATAGGAAGTGAAAAGGAGGTCCAAGGTCAGAGTACCTATAGACAAATTATGTCATAACTTAACCAATCTTGTGGGTAACTAAGGAGCGATGACGTGTAATGAATCATAGAGGGTTGTAGAAGCTTCTAGAGCTATCGTTCATGTTCCTAGGCCTCTAGTTGGTAGAGATATGCCATGTGGTAGTATTGACCCACCCCCTTAAGGAGGAGATTTTCTTAATAACTTGTTCAATGAGTGTCCAAATGATATGCCGTGATGTATGTAGCATAAACAGATGTAGTAGAAGAGTTTGCAGCAATCGTTGAGTAGTATTGCTTCTGTTGTTGGTGTGATAAGCCAAGATATGTATGGTGACTTGTAGGTTTGAGGAGGAGATTTCTAAGTTTGCTCTTGAGTTTGATAGCAAACTGAGTGCAACGAATGTCAGTATGACAAGACCCTGTGTCAGAGGGGACTCGGGCCTGGCCCTTCGCATGGGGTCACTTCGACCCTTCGTCTCTCATGGTGGTAGCTGCTTGTTGTGACGCCGGTGAGACATTTGGGAAGGGTGGCTCCCGCAAGGGTTACGGTGGTGAGTGCGCCCTGGCTGGGAGGGTATTTTAGCTTAGAGTCGCAGACAGTAATGACTCTGTTTCTTCCGCTTTGTCTTTTCCTCTGTGATCATAGTTTTGTTCTTTTCCCGTTTGTTCCTTTCCCGTCTCCCCTTTCGTAACCCCTCCGAGTAGTTCTTGAGGTGGTCCTGGTAAATCTGGGTATTCCGTATGAAACTCTCTGAGTTTATGGGGAGAGTTCGTGAAGTTTGACGCTGGGTACCACTCCGGGTCCGGATCGTATCTGACCCAACTAACCCGGTATTGTAGTTGTTTCCAGTGGAGCCTTACGGCGAGGATCTTTTCCACTTCCCAATCCTCTACGCCATCTATCACTTCGCTGCTAGGCTCAGGCAGATCCTGACCAGGTAGGGGGTTGTTCGGGTCCTTCATGAGTGTCATACTGACATTCGTTGCACTCAGTTTGCTATCAAACTCAAGAGCAAACTTGGAAATCTCCTCCTCAAACCTACAAGTCACTATACATATTTTGGCTTATCACACCAACAACAAGAGCAATACTACTCAACGATTGCTACAACCATCTATGATTCATTACACGTCATCGCTCCTTAGTTACTGGGCTGATATTACCACATAGCATATCTCTACAACCCTCTATGATTCATTACATGACATCACTCATACTACCACATGACATATCTCTACCAACTAGAGGCCTAGGAGCATGAACGATAGCTCTAAAAGCTCCTACGAACCTCTATGATTCATTACATGTCATCGCTCTTTAGTTACCCACAAGATTGGTTAAGTTATGACATAATTTGTCTATGACATAATTTGTCTATAGGGGTACTCTGACCTTGGACCTCCTTTTACTTCCTATAGGCTACGAACCTAAGAGATGGTTCTATGGGATTCTCTTACGTCGACTACAGTTACCAAGCCTGGTAATCATGGAAAGTCTTGGAAAATGAGAGAACTACACTCCTTTAGCATAAATAGGATTGCCCTTTCCTTAAGAAAGGGCAAGCAGACGATACAGTAAATCGACTATCACATACTTCCACGTCTTTTCCAAGCTTCCAAGCATTCATCTTGTTACTCCTTGTTTCTGAAAAGTCAGTGAGGTGTTAACCTCTGACTTACCCCTGAGTTCCCAGACTCAACATTTGTTGCAACTTGTCTGAACCACTTCACTACATCACACACCTGATTGCTGCGTTGTGGAATAGTCTAAGCTACGACCCTTTGGCTCTTTTTCCTAAGACAGTGTGTTGTCTTAGTAAATTCATCCCTTCCTTGGGTGGCTAGATTCTCACATCTGGTGCACCCACCATTACAGTCATCTTCTGTTGGATATTATCAATTAGAGCATTATACTCAAACAATATTTCCTCATCATTCATATAAGTCAAATCAATGATATCTGCAACAGAGTAGTGTTTGAATAGCTGTTCCCGTTCAATTTTCTGGCGGTAGAAGACAAGCATAATTCCCATATTGTATCAGGGGTCATTTGGTTGCGCTTATAATTGTAGACAGCATGGGCAGTGCTAAAGAATCGCTCAACAAGAGATTCTGAAGCAGGAATACAAAGTATATCCCAGGCCATAGCACCAAGTCCTGGGAATAGTAGTTCGTTTTCTTTCCACCATTTTAATGGTGGTTGATGGGAGGGTGCTAATAAAAGTTAGTAGTGATTACTATAATTATTACTATATTGAGGATCATCGAGAGAAAATACATCACTATAGGTATGTGCATGTATTGGTGAACTTAAAGATTGGCTATAAGACATTAAATTTAAAAATATCAAGATTATATTATTTTAAAGAAAATAGAACAACTGCTTGAATAATTCTCAAGGTATATATCTATTCTGTTCATACCTCTCTGTTCGTTTGAATTTTCCTCTTTAGAATATTTTAGATTGCTTGTGGAGTATATTTTTATAGTAGGTTTCAGTAATATGGGCCTTTGAGAATAAGAGCCAATTATAGTAATATTTATGGTAAACTAAAGGAGTATAGTGTAGAGTAGTGTATTGAGCTAACTAGACTGTTCTGACAGTAATACCTGATCTACATACCATAGAACCGGGCAAGAAACTCCTCAGACTCCTTCGTTGGTGGCAACAGGAACAATCTATCCTCAGATGGGAGAATCCATTTGAAGTCCACTGGTTCAGCTTCCTCCCTCAACATTTCTCAAGCCTTGAATGCACCAGTAGCGTCTGAATCCAATTGAAATCCATACTGGGTAGTGTCATATCCATCAGGATACCACTTAGCAGGGCCGGGGAGAGAGACCTGGCCATCCTCAAAGTTCCACAATGCAAAGTTTCTCCAGACGGCCAATTCAAACTTTGTGAAGTAGAGGTGAGGGGGAGTCTTCTCATAGTATATTCTGTATGTGCGTTGTAGCTGATTACTATAATGATTACTATAGTGACTCTTACCCAGTCTCCTTATCAATTTCTGGAGGAAGGTTCTTGAGGAAGTCGGGGTCCATATTCACTTTGTTCATAAGCTTCAGAGTTGACTTGTATGCCGTCAACCATTTATGGTGCCAAATGGTGAAGGCAAGCTCCTCCACTCTCTGTGTCTATATTAGTAGTAGTCCCCTAATAGTGTAGCTGATCATACCTTGGTTGAGGCTTCAGTTTGGGTCTCCACTTCCAGCTGGACCTTCTCAATCTCATTGATCCCAATACCATTGGCCAATTCGTCGGCTCTCCACATAGCTTCCTGGGCAACTTCATCGGCCTCATCTTCAGTTCCCAAGCCTGGTTGTTGTCAACCCAAACCGCGTACGCTCCTCCACCTTCTCCAATCCCAAGGTGTTGTTGAACGATAGAAGCATGGTTACCATCCTGAATGCTGTTTCCTAGTTACTATAATGATTACTATAAAGTAGGAGAAGGGAGCTTACCGTCTGAGTCGCACTTCGTCCTTCTTGGATTGAATCATCTCTTCTTGTTCCACTGGGCCAAGGTCTTTGAAAGCTTGCATGTCCCAGAGTTTCTTGACAGCGTATGCAGTAGCTGCTATATCAGCCCTCTTGGTATTGTTGACCTTGAGTTCTTGATCTGTCATGTTGTTGCATCAGTTTTGCACTCGCTTGGTGTTCTGGTTGGTCGACTTCTCAGTCGGATCTTTGCGCTTTCCAACCATGGTGATTATTATAATGGTTACTATAAAGTAACCGTAAGTGGGAGGAAAGACTTACCTTGGTAGTAGTGGAAGGTAAACGGAAAAAGGCGACGGTGGTGGTAGAAGAAAGAAGTTCTGAGGTGGTGGCAGAACTTCAGAACTTCAGAACTTCAGAACTTCAGAACTTCAGAAATCACTTAACATGCCTATTACCATATAATGGGTGAAGCTCACGATATTTCGCTAACTGAACTTTATTTGGGTGGCAACACCTACCAAATAACAATAACCTCACTTTACCTCAATTCCTACTTTTACTTCTCCTCATACCTCTCTAACCCAACCATGTGATTTGCTGCTGGCTATTTGGTAAGCTCCCTTCTCTTACTCTATAGTAATCACTATAGTAACCAAGAAACAGTAGAATGGAGGATAACAGCTCAGAGTTCAACCTAGGCACAGACTCTACCGGTTCAAGTTCAAGTTCAAGTTCTCCACAATGTCTGCACACCCCCGATCCTTCCCCAATTTGCCGTGGTCACAATCTACAAGAACACCAACCTTTGCTCAACCGGAGACACCAATTCGCCAAAGCCAGAGACTTCAGCTCCAAGCCCCCCAACACACAACCAGAGAAGAGGAAGAAGAAGAAAGGCCCAATCCCTTCATTCTTTCCTAGTCAAAAGTTTGGTCCAAAAGAAGCACCCAAGATGCCTTCCGCTCAAAAAGCCCCACAGAAAGCACCCACAAACACTGCGGCCAATGCACCACTCAAGCCAAAGTGTCGCTGGAAGCCTGGAGGTAAGCTGATTACTATAATGATTACTATAGACCTTCCTACTAACCTAGAACAGTCGTTGCACTTCGTCAGATCAAGAGATACCAAAAATCGACGGAGCCCCTCATCCCACGTGCGCCTTTCATCCAACTTATCCGTGAAATCATGGTTGACCTCAAGGTGGATTTTTGACTCCAATCATCTGCAGTCTCTGCGCTACAGGAAGCAGCCGAGACGACACTGGTCAAGGAGTTCTGTAGTATATGGTGAAATTGTAGATATTTTCAAGCTACCTATCACGTGCCTCATACACGTGATCGTGGTCGGTCTGCCAGGAACGGTTTGGTCTGGAAATATTTCGAACCGACGGTCCCCCATGACGCACACTAGAATACAAACATACTACAGGAGGCTCTGACTCCATCTCAGTCACTGGCCCGTATTGCTATGCATTTCTCCGACGTTGAATTTGCGTGACTGTGAAGGTGTCTGAGATGTGTGAGGATGCCCTTCTAAATATCCCGGTAGAGCTCGCCCGATGCCCGAGCTCTTTCAGCCGACGGTGACAGTTGTCGCCTGATGCTGAGGGAAGTGCGGAGAATAAGCTCCAGGGTCCACAATTAACACACAGGGGTTCATATTGTGCGGGGAAATGCGTGGCACCAACTCCAAATGTGCGAAGAATTGTAACTGTTTTCCAAATATCCCACCCCGCAAAGCAACAACATCTACTTTGTATCTTCCCCTCAACTAATATGACTGACGAACACGTGCACTCGCAGCATGAGAGCAAGCTGCTGCCTATGCATGTCGAGATTCGTCAAGCAATATACGCTCAAATCTTCCACAGCCAGACTCACGCTTTTTTGTCGCAGGGCAGAATTCACCTGTCAGAATGCCTTCAGCCGAACTTAGGAGATGACCATCACGACGGCCGCGAGCGTAGAATTATAGCCGACTGGAGGCAGGAAGATCCTGGGTGGGCCCGCCGTCTGCGATCTACATGGGGGGTGCATTGGGAATGCAGGCTGCGTACACAGAGAGAACGGACTTGCACAAGCATCGCCGTTATCATATGTACGACCTTTTTTTTTGTGTGTAAGAAAATGTAAAAAACAATTTCTTTTATTCCTCCCCTAAGCTCGCTCCTTACTTGGTCGTTTCCCACTGATAGGGTTCTCGATGTCTGCGACTTTGTTGTTAAGAGAACAGCATCAACGTCACGATATAGACACCTTGGAAATGTGGCTATTGAAGCCAAATGGGCTAATTGGTGGGTTAAATTGCGCCTGGGTCTTCCGCGACTGCATAATTTCCAGTATTCGTAAGCTTAACATCGCCTTCCGACTCCCACTAGCCTTCTACGAAACACTACAGAAAGGTGAAGATGAAGACTTGGTTTCGGTAGCCGGTAATCGCACGAGAGCAGTATCAGTAGGATGTGCTGCGTAGGAGCGTCTCTGGCCGGCCATTGTCAACTGCCGCAACTTCGCAGCCTCCACGTTTGGTTAGACCACGACGATATACCTTCGTGGTCATTCGTCAACGAATGCGTAGCTCTGCGTCCAGTGATCGCTGCTCTATTAGCACGCAGGCAGGGTCGCTCTGAAGAGGAAACGATGCCGCACATGGATGTCGCGCTTAATCTTCCGAAGTTACATCCACGTTATGCGAAACCGGATACTCACTGCTTCCAAGAAAGTTCGTCGTCACTATTCACCATCGAGCGACGAATTCGCCAGCGTTGGCATTGCGAGGAAGGGGCTAGTGGTAACTTGAAAGTGGTATACAAGGCTGACTTTCCCGTCCTGCACGAGCTCCCGGATTTTATTAAGGAACAGGCCAGGTGGAGTCGAAGAGTCGACGGCGTGACGTTGCAAGAAGAAGACATAACGGAAGAAGAAGAAGACATGACATTGGAAGAAGTCGAGCGCGTTTACGAATTTATGGCGCCAGGGTCTTTCCACCATACTCAAGATGAAGACACGACTTACAGTTACAGCCGTAGATTTCCAGGCTATCAGTTCGTTGGTCCATAGTTTCCCCAAGTCCTAGAGGTATATAAATAAACCACTCTCTATGCATCCATAGAGTTCAACCACGATGGTCTTGCATACCTGTATATATATCCCTGTATGATACCCTCTAAATCAATATTGAGCCTCTCAAGACCTCCACGAACTAGACTTAACATCAGCCGAAAACAAAAGCAATGAGGTCTAAGCCCCCGAGTAAACACACGAGCTTCAGTGACGCTAGTGTACTGCCAATGACTGTGTTGTGTAGGGGTCTAATACTGGAGTGTGTTTGGCGTGGCGGCCTTGCGCTGTGTACGGAACACCCCAGTCCAAAACCAACTGTTCTTACATACATCTCAAAATCGCTGACCAGAAAATTGAGACCGTTAAACTAGTCTTTTCTATAATTTATTCGGCCCATAGATAGGGCAAATGCCCAATACAACTACTTCTGCCAGCAATAGCGCTGTTTTCGCACAGTATATTTCCAACAAGAGGGGTAGTAGCGACAGGACCAGCACGTCAGCGGAAAGAGCACAATGAACGTCGATATCGGTAAACTGTGCAAAGATTTGGCGTCTGGAACTGATGCAGGTGCGTTATATGACCTGCTTCGATGGGCGGGGAAACAGGAGATCATTGACCAGGTGCTGAACAATCAGCTCCTACAAACTTCTCCTGACAAGCTCCAGAGTGCTGCGAAAGAGCTTCAAGGCAAAGACATCCATGTGCTTCCATTCCGGCTGTTCAAGCTGTTCGACACCGTGGGCGATCGCCTTGGATATGAAGCTCCATACTTCTCTCGGCGCAAGGTCTTGCTTGTCTTTCTCTTAGTGCGTGGTTATGGAACGATCCGGAAGATATTACAACGCTCGAGGAGTGTATTTGGGCCCTATTGTGACGACTACACGTGGAGTTTGCCTTCACATATGCACGGGTCCACTTAACTATCGAAACCAACGTTGGTTACTCCAATACCAGCAAACGCCGCGTTGCCGCATTGAATCCGACCTTTTTGCCTGCGAGACTGGCTTAGCACTTGCGGAAATCTCTACTCTACTCGGTGATAAACTCAATCCTTTTCGAGCGGGCCCGATCAGAAGTCATGCGTCGCGTCATCGATAGCTACATGGAGAAAGGGACTATCCAGCATTGGGAAGTATTGGACAGTAACTGGTGTGCAGTTTGCGCTGGTAGCATCGGCGATATATTGCCGGATTCAGTGAAGATGGTGCCTGCACTGAGGGCCTCAATTACTGGACCTATGGAATAAGTTTTTTTGTCGTGTTTGCGGAGCTCCTCGGCAGGCGAACAGCTGGGAAGCGCGACCTGCTCTCTGATAAAAGATTTGCTCCTATCGCTTTATTTCAGCAAAATTGCTTCTTCCCAGGTGCTGCAACGCTCACTTTCTCAGACGTTGAAGCAAACGACAAATATCTACCAGGAGTGACATGTTTTTTGGCAGAGCATTTCGAAGAAGTGATGGCCCCGCCGTTAGAGAGCGCCATGGATGTAATGCACTCGCATTGTTACAATTTGCTCCTGCTCTAGGTGATCTTCTATGGACTACAAATACGCTTGTGTCAGACAGGCACAGCCTCAGCCCTGCGTGGTATACCCAAAGGCTCAGTGGCTGTTGTGCAGCGGCTACGATGGCACTGGGTCTGCGGCAAAAGCAGGCCATAACGATGAGGAACATAACCACAATGATGTTGGAAGCTTTCTATTTTGAAGACATGGCGTAATGCTCCTATGTGACATTGGTAAAGGTGAGTACACGAAGTCATACTTTGGCCCCGATCGCTACGATACCTTTTGAACACCTTCCAAAAGTCACAACATCCCCATTGTCGATGGGTCCAGCCAGCGCGACGGCAAAGAATATTGCGCTCGAAAAGTCGCTTTTGATCAGAACGGATCAATGTTGATGGATATTGCCCCTGCTTACGCCGTGAGCGGGTTGACATCGCTGGTGCGGCGCCTCTCGTTTGATAATAAGACAGGGCGCTTGAGTCTTACCGACGAAATCAAAGTTTCTCGGCCAATGGAAGTTGTTGAGAGATTTGTATCGCTTGTGCGGCCACGCATAGGAAATGGGGCTGTGATAATTGAGGAAGGTGCTACTAGTTGCACCCTTTTGACCAAGCCTCTCAAGATCCCCAGATTGGTATAACCGAGCATATCAACCATCAAGGAAAAAGCGCGGTTGTATATACCAGTGATTTCATCCTTTCCTTGGAAGAGAATGCGGTATTCGAACTTATCGTCTCATAAATTTCGCTTGGTTCAAGAGAGGGAGGGCATCTAGTCACAATATAACGACCTAGAAGACATAGGAATCATGAAACGTCGAGGTGTTATCCAGCAATTATATAAATTGCAGATTTAAATAGAGTACAAACAAATTCTATTAATCATTGGATTTCGTAGGCTTTGTTGGTACTTTCTCAGCCGTCAACAAATATCCCAATACTCTTCTAACAAGATCTTTCCGCGGCTCAGCTTGGTCATCGTTACTCAGCGCATGAGAAGCACCCGGTATCACTGCGCTATGGTCTCTATCCCATATTTGGTCTCGTCCATTATGGTTAACGGCATTCATCCACCTCACCAATAAGCCCTGTTTATCAACGTAAGCCGGAACCGCTTGGTCTGCTCCCGAGTATAAGACCATCAGCTTGTGATTTAACAGCCCGCGCTCTTTGATCATTCCAAAGGTCTTCGCTAACTGCTCATCGCCGATATCTGAACTGAAAAGGTCATCCTCCTCCGGTGCCAGCGGGCTTTGCGGGCTGTTGAGACTCAAGAATCTTCGGCTGCTTATTGGAACATTGGGTAGGTAGCCAATCTGACTGGTCAGAGATAAAGGTAACAGCGTATCGCAGGATGCTTCGCGGTCAGCTTCCTTGGCCATTGCTTCTAGCGTCTGGTATGCTGCTTCGACCTCGCTCGGCGTCTTGCCTCCGATCCCCATTTCCCTGCACAAGAGGATTGCTTCCCTGTCCGACACTGGTGCTTGCATGATCGCTCCGTCGATTTCCAGACGTTTGACATGCTCACACGAGGGATCAAAGGGTGCGATGCCTGTGTGGGGATTTGGACGATACAGGTAATGCATAACAAATTGGCTTCCGGAGGAATGGCCCATGAGGACGATTTTTCCATCGCCAAATTTGTCCGTCTTGTAGTCTTTGATATATTTTACGCATTGGGCGACCTCATTAGTGTCTCTGTCGAGATGTCCGAGACCCCATGCTTGGTAGGAGGATGTGAGATTTAAAGTGAAGAGCGACCAGTCCGTTGGTTGTAACGCGCGTACGATATCGGACATGTACGATGTAGTTGCGAGGCCATCTCCCAGGCCTCCAAGGAAGACAATGCTGTGAGGCTTATGAGTGACGCTTGCTGTATATTCGAAGGTAACAAGCGTCTCCGTCTATTTTGCATCTTGTTAGTTACCTCTACAGTTATGGATAGTCGAGGTGATGTGCAAACCGTACGTAATGGTGCAAAATGCCTGGAAGGCCTCCTTTGGGCCAGAATTTGGAACACATATTGGATTGAAGATTTCTATATGCAGATTTGGGGGGTCACTGAAGTCGAGAGAAGTCCTGACCGTAACCTGTGGGAACGTCATGCCCAGTATTGGCTTATGTGCCATCCCCCACTACCTTGGTGAATACTGTTACCAATCGAACTTAGTTCCGAGATCGGCTTTGTGCATCCGCAACAGGCATTGTTAGGTCTAGGAGCAATCCAAGCCGATGAAGTCTCTGATACGATACAGGAACGCAACCGACCCGACCTGAAATAGGGGTAGCTGAAAGACTCATAGGATCTGATTAGATTTTCTAGTCGCCCCACCACTAGTGGATCTGATTAGATTAGTGCTCGGAGAACTACCCAGTTTAGGCTAGATCAGATTCTCACCAGCTTAGTCTCGGTAAACTCTACCTATTCAGGATAGCGTAGGAGACCCTGCATCACGGAATCGGTACCGAGACCCTGCTAGGTACTTGTGATCAAAGTATATACTTCTTTCCATGTCACTGCCAAGATGGAACCTTGTTGCTTTACTTCCTCGGAATGTAAATGCTCCAGTTTAGCTTCGGCTCATGTAAAGATCTAACAATTGAAAAGATGCTCGTCCCTCCTGATATGAACCGCGCCAAGATTCCAGGACCAGAGAAACTGGACTGCCGTCACAATGGGATCTATACTCATCGATGAGATAGCAGGTCAAAACGAGGGGAAGAATGGTCCTATCGACATACTATCAAAAGGGGAGCCGGCAGATAGCAACGGCTTCAGATATTTCGAGGTTGCTGGCCTCGTATCTGATCAGTTGCTTTCCCTGACGGGCATGAAGGATGAAATATTGCTTTTATCATGGCTCATCGTGCTCCTTCGGACTCGCGAAGGCGGCCAGGCCAGTTTTGACTGGGCATATAAGAGCCCAGAAGATGGTTTTCAACATGAGCCAGAGACTAGGAGT
Source organism: Pseudogymnoascus destructans (assembly GCF_001641265.1). Classification (NCBI taxonomy): domain Eukaryota; kingdom Fungi; phylum Ascomycota; class Leotiomycetes; order Thelebolales; family Thelebolaceae; genus Pseudogymnoascus; species Pseudogymnoascus destructans. Next base: position 960,953 of record NW_020167533.1, on the reverse strand, counting down.
CTGTCAACAGAAGAAGTAGTGACAGGATTACAAAGTAATATCACGGACACCGCCACAGTAGTCTCTCGCTTTATCACAGCTGCGGAACCCAGTCAGCGTACACCCAAGTCCAGCCCTGGGTCGCTCCTCTTAAGCACCAGTTCACTATCCAAAACTTCCGAAGGAGCCAAAGATGAAGTAAGTGGATGTCCTACCTTGGTTACCATGTAAATTGGCTAACTGTGAGAAAAGGGCGTATTTCACCTCGAGCTACGCCTTAATAATAGTATTCTCGAGATCCGTCCAGTCTGGCAAATCAAAAATATGCCAGAATACAACGTGACGCGACACATCGAGTCACTGATTGAAACTGTCAAAATGTGCATTTCGAATCCGGATGCGTCCGTGGAAGAATGTCTTCGGCCGACCACGCGTGATATAGATCATATATGGGGCTGGAATCACCTCCTACCTCCCACCTGCGGCTTCTGCATGCACGACATGATAGCCGAACGATCTCAAGGATTGTTAGAAAAAGTGGCAATCTCATCATGGGATGGAGACTTGATGTACGGCCAAATCGAACGATATTCCACGCTCGTAGCAGGCTCGCTTCAAGAAATGGGCGTTAAATTGCATGATGTCCTACCAGTGTGTTTTGAGAAGTCAAAGTGGACAATTGTAGCCGTGCTTGCGGTGATGAAAGCTGGGGCAACCTTCGTGCTTATGGACCCAACACTTCCGCTTGCCCGCCTCCAAAATATGGCGGAACAGGTGGGTGCAAATATAATGGTGGCGTCGCACAACCAGCATGATCTGTCGACATCAATCGTGCCAAATGGCAAGCTCCTCATCGTGGAACCGGACACATTCTCCTCGACAGATTTACAAGAACTTCCAAAGCTAGCAGCTGTCCCGTCATCTGCTCTAATGTACATAATATTTACTTCTGGAAGCACGGGCGTACCGAAAGGAGTTACCATTTCCCACGAAACATATACCAGCAGTGCCATTCCTCGAGCAAAGGCGGTTGGCTATACAGAGAACTCCAGGGTTCTCGATTTTGCGTCGTACGCTTTCGATGTCAGTATCGACAGCATGCTTTTAACTCTGGGCAACGGCGGTTGCCTTTGCATTCCTTCCGATGAAGACAGAGTTAATGACATAAACGGAGCAATGCGAAATATGCAGGTCAATTACGCCGGCCTAACCCCTTCTGTGGCCCGCATATTAGATGATGATGTTATAGCATCCCTTAGCGGCCTTGGTCTCGGTGGAGAGGCTGCCTCGGCGAGAGACGTTAATCTCTGGGGGGAAGTCACCAGGATTATTATCGGTTACGGGCCCTGCGAATGTACAATCGGATGCACAGTGAACAGCAGCGCTGCCACAGGAAGGGACTATATCTCCATTGGGCCAGGGAATGGAGCCGCCATCTGGATCACCAACCCAGACGACCACGAAACACTAATGCCAGTCGGTGCCGTAGGCGAGTTGCTTGTCGAGGGTCCTATTGTAGGACAAGGATACTTGAATGACCCCAACAAGACTGCAGAGGTCTTCATTAACGACCCAAAATGGCTAGTCGCAGGACACAACGGCTACGCTGGCCGTCAGGGCCGTCTATACAAGACTGGAGATCTTGGAAAATACGACCCCGATGGTTCCGGGGGCATTGTCTTTGTTGGAAGGAAGGACACCCAGGTCAAACTGCGTGGACAGCGTGTTGAGCTCGGGGAGATCGAAAGTCAGTTGAGGGTCAGACTCCCTTCGGACACCACCGTTGTTGCCGAGGTGATTGTGCCTACGGGTGGGGGCCAACCTACTTTGGTTGCATTTATCACCTCCAAGTCCATGAAGGGCGAGGATACCGATTTAACGTCACCACAACTTCCCAGCGAGCTGCGCGAAACACTCTCAGTAGCTGATGTGGATATAGCAAAGGTTTTACCGCGGTATATGGTGCCAAACGCATATATACCAGTCAATTATATTCCAGCTTTAATCTCAGGCAAGACCGATCGCAAACGGCTCCGTCAGTTTGGCGCCACCGTAGATCTCCGGGATTTGGATAAAGACACACCTAGCACTGCTCCTAGAGAGATGACTGAAACTGAGAAGCGTCTGAGGAATTTCTGGAGCGAGATATTGAAACTTGACGAAGAATCTATTGGACCAAGTGCTAATTTCTTCGCGCTTGGTGGTGACTCCTTAACAGCAATGAGGCTCGTGTCTGTCTGTAGAGCACAGAATTTCGAACTTACTGTCGCCAGCATCTTTGGCCACCCCACACTCTCGGCTATGGCTGGCGTTGTTCTCGTTTCTAACGTGCAAGCGCTGGCAGAAACGTCACCATTTTCTATGATTTCTACACCTGCCGAAAGCGCTTGCCTCGAAGCATCACACGCCTGTGGATCAACTCAGGAAGCAGTTGAAGACATATATCCTTGCACACCCACGCAGGAGTCACTGTTTACCTTCTCGCTCAAATCTACCAAGGCGTACGTAGCTCAGAGAGTTGCATGTATTCCATCGCACATTGATCTCGATGCCTGGAGAAAAGCATGGGAAGAGGTCATCGCAGCAAGCCCTATTTTACGCACCCGTGTCGCTCAGCTCCAAGAACCCGGCCTTCAGCAAGTTATCCTTAACGAAAGCATCTCCTGGAAATATTCGTCTAACCAAGAGCAATACCTCGAGGATGATAAGGCTGAGAGGATGAATCTAGGCGAAAGCTTAGCTCGATATGCTATTATCAGCTCCCCAAACGATGACAAGCGATCTATGGTCTGGACAGTCCATCACGTACTCTACGATGGGTGGTCAGAGCCATTGATCCTCGAAAAGGTCTCCAACGCCTTGAAAGACCAGCACACCAAGACTAAAACAAAAATGCAAGACTTCGTTAAATTTGTGCGGGACACAAATGAGATCGCCATGCAGGAGTTCTGGCGCCAAGAGTTGAAGGGTGCCGTCGGACCCCAGTTTCCCCGTCTGCCATCTAGAGACTACTTGCCAACTCCAGATTCCATTATTGAGCACCTTATACCCCTTGAAAAACTCAGCGGGTCGCCATTCACACTTGCAACACTGATTCGTGGCGCTTGGGCGCTCGTATCGTCGCAGTACACAGGCAGCGACGATGTTGTATTCGGCGAGACGCTCATGGGTCGAGACATTCCGTTGCAGGAGGTTGAAAGTATCATAGGCCCATTGATTGCCACGGTGCCTGTTCGCATACAATTTGACCGCATGAGCTCAGTCGAATCTTATCTAAATGCTGTGCAGCAAGGCATACTGGCCCGTACACCATACCAGCATATGGGGATGCAAAATATCAGAAAGGTTAGCCGCGATGCTCAGCATGCATGTGAAGCCAGTACAGGCTTGGTAATCCAGCCAGAGCCAGTGTATGTGGATGGCGATCTTGGCTTCAGCCAAGGAGACGCCGTGCGAGAAGCCCTCCATTTCAACCCCTATCCGCTCATGCTAGCTTGTGGGATCCAAAAGGCCGGCTTCAGGGTCTGCGCCAGTTTCGACAGCAGCCTGATCGAGATTAAGCAAATGGAGCGAATCCTTGCGCAGTTAGAAATGGCGTGTTTGCAGTTGACGAAAAATCCGTCCCGGAGAATCAACGAGATATCTTGCGTTCCAGAGGTGGAATTGGACCAGATCTGGCGCTGGAATCAAACTCCCCCATTGGCCTTGGATGAGTCTTCAAGGCTTCGAGCAGGTGCAAGTACCAAGCAGGGGGCGATCTATCCTCGCGCGTTGATACCTTGGGTGTGTGATCCGCGAAACTCATCTTTATTGTCTCCCATCGGCTGTACTGGCGAGCTCTGGCTTGAGGGGGCTTCCCTTTCCGGTGAAACTGTTGAGTCTCCTCCTTGGCTCAAGGCAGGCAGCTCTACATGTGTCGGTCGCGGGGGACGAGCACAGGCGACAGGCGACATGGTTCAGTTGCAACAAGATAACACCTTAGTATTTGTTGGTCGAAAGGAGAATGTCGTGTCATTCCAGGGGCATACAGTGGATATTGGAGATCTTGAAGGTCACTTCACAAGACTTCTCCCACCAACTATTCATGCTGCTGCGGCCCTCTTCCAATCATCAGATACTACCCAACAGGTTCCAGACCAAGAACTAGTCATCTTCATAGAACAGCAGCCTTCTGAGGGAGACACTGTTGAGCTCATGTCAGTGCCGCACAATATAACTTCCGACTCATCTGATCCACAAAGCTTCAAGACGGCCATATGTGCCACTATTCCCCTCAGTCTTGTAGTAGCACTGAAGAAGCTCGACAAATTCATCCAAGACTCCCTCACATCATACATGGTCCCATCTGCATACGTCGTAGTTGACAAACTGCCTGCGGAGTCAAACGAAATTAACCATGGTGTGCTCAACAAGCTCGCCTCCACGATTCCACGGCACGTACTCACTCAGATCCACGAAAGAATCGAGGAGGCATGGACCAAAACCTCCGCGAAAGCCAACTTGACACCTGCGGAAGATATTCTGCGGTCTTCCTGGGCGACGATTCTTGGAATCAGCCCGGAGAAGATAGACGTCGACGACAACTTCTTCCGTATCGGAGGTGACTCTGTCTACGCCATGAAATTAGTATCACGTCTCCGCACCCTGGGACACAGTTTAACTGTCGCCGATATATTCCGGCACATGCGTCTTGGTGATGCCGCCAAAGTGATGAAAATAGGTGAAGCCCCGAAACCGAAGGTCCAGCCCTACAGGCGCTTTTCGACGCTGGGCAATTTGGACCAGGACCTATTCCTGTCGACGATTGTTCGGCCGCAGCTTGTCGATCCGCGTTGTTCTATTCAAGATGTATGCACGGTGACGGATTCACAAGCACTTGATATCAGAGGAACGCTCCGAGTACCGCGGACGTCGATGCAATATACCATGTTATACTTTGATAGCGGCATCGATCGCGAGAAGTTGTTCGACGCCTGCAAGAAGCTAGTCAAGACCCACGATATCCTACGCACCGTCTTCATCGAGCACGAATCAACCTTTTATCAAGTCGTCTTAGATGAGTTCGATTCCCCTGTAACGACGCATAAGGCGGATGGCGATCTTAAGCAATACGTTGCTGACCTCTGTAATACGCACATAGAAGGAGACTTCCGCCTCGGATCATCTTTCTTCAAGCTGCTACACGTCGAAGGCAATGACGGCCAAGAGTGCCTCATCATCGGCCTCTCTCACGCTCAATACGACGGCATGTCTTTGCCCCGCCTGCTCCAAGACCTGGAAACCTTATACACGAGCGCAAAAATCGTCGACTTCGAACCATTCTCCTCATACATGACACTAGTTTCCAACGATCGTGCCCACACCAGTGCCCACACGTACTGGCGCAATCTCCTAAACGCCTCCACCCTCTCCATCCTCCCCGGACTCTCTACCCAACCCACGGACAAAGCAACCTTCCAAACCCACCCCGTCCTCGCCTTCACCCCCCTGCAAGACATCACCACGGCCACCCTCCTCTCTGCCGCCTGGGCCCTCCTCCTCGCCCGCCGTCTCCGCACCACAGACGTAACATTCGCCAGCGTCACCTCAGGCCGCACCAACGACCTCCCCAACATCGAGAACGTCATGGGACCCTGCTACCAGCTCACGCCCCTCCGCGTCGCCTTCTCGCGGGAGTGGACGGCCCTCGACTTACTCCGCTTCATCCAGAACCAGAGTGCTGAGTCAGCTGCCCATGACTACGTTGGGTTCAGCGCGATAAAGGAGAAGTGCACGCAGTGGTCGAAGGAGGCGGGAGTGGATTCGATTGTCCATCATCAGGATTTTGAGGACTTCGATACGATGCCGTTTGCTGGTGGGGAGTGTAAGGTGGATATTTTGAATCCGCACGGGGATGCGGCGGCGCCTTTCAAGGCCGTCTCGTTCATCAAGGGTGGGGTGTTGCATGTTGGGGTTGTGGGGAGTGAGAGGGATGCTGTGTTTATGGATGAGGTGCTGAAGGAGCTGGCTGCGGCTGTTGAGGAACTTTCGGTTCGGCAGTCGGAGTTGTTGGTGCTTGATGGGATGTTTGAATCGGCAGAACAGTTGTGTCCAGTCTAGATACCGGACTAAATAGATTGATCATATAGCGTTAGCCAGCATTTTGTATATAGTTATTATCTCCTTAGTATCAGCTAAACCAATAAACATCAAATGTGCTCATTATCCACTAACTACGAACCAATACCCCGAAGCCTATGTTATTGCTGTGGGAGTTTGTGATAAATGGAGGTCACACTCGCTCCTGCCGCCCTATTCTTTCTGCCGTGATGTGTCGCTCCTTCCATCCCATATCCCATCTCGGCTGACATCGCCCCTTCCATTTATTCACAGTTACCATCTCCCTTCGCTCTTTCCTATCCATTGCCAACTACCTTCCGTCATCGTTTCAACCACAAGGTCTATCGCGCTTTCCCCGTTCTCCTTGGGCAGTGTAGGCGAGACCACACTTAGCTGTCTCCTTGAGTGTATGCTACTAGTATGGAGAGAAGACTTTAAAAAATGGGATCGTTTTAAATGAATTATATTATAAACAAAATATCTGCGACGATATACCACCAATCTTAGTATCTCCAACAATTTTTATCCCCCACACACCACTTCCAAGCCAACGGCTGAATCGCGCACACTTATAAGACGGTACCCTTAACCTGCGCCACCTTGGCAATATTAATATTCCTAATCAGCAAGAGAGAAATTAACGCAAGACATATGATCCCCGTCCCCGCCGCCAACATCCTCGTCTGCGCATACCCATATGACTCCTGGATCGCCAGTCTCGTCGGGCTACCGACCTCATAACTCAACTGCGTCTCAAGATCCTCGTAAATAGTCCGCAGATCGGGCAGCGCGGACGTAGGCAGATTCCTCTCTAGCGCCTTCTCGAAGGTGTTCGTCCAGATGGCGCCAGAGATGGTGGAGCCCATGGCGTTGCCAATGGTACCAGCGACGTTGAGGAGGGCGAGGACTGCGGCGACGTGCTGATGGTCGACGGCAGCCAGGATGGCGACCTGGCTGATGAGGATGAAGATGCTGCCGCCGATCGAGATGAAGACCTGGCACATGACGAGGTAGCCGACTGATTGGTTAGGGCGGCGGAAGTAGATCATCAGGCCCTGTGAGAATATGTACAGCGGGACCGCGATGTAGAGGAGCCACTTATAGTAACCCGTCCGGCGAATCATGTAGCCGACAAGCAGGAGGAGCATGCCGGACACGACGTCGAAGGTGTTACTAATATATCCGGCCTGGGCGATGGTCACATTGTTGACAGCTTGCAGGAAGGAAGTGAAGAAGTTGGCCCAACAGTAATAGGAGATCTGGTATGTGATGCTCAATATACACGCGCCGATGACGGTTCGATCGGTGAGAAAGCTGAAGTTGAGCATGGGTGTCGGAGCCAGGTACACCTCGAAAAAGCCAAAGGAGGCGAGTGCGACAAATCCTATGACTAGCATGGCAATGATATAGCCCGAGGACCAGCCGTTGGGAGCGCTGTCGGCGATGGTGAAAGGTAGCAAAAACACGGTGAGGCCAACAGAGAACAGGAGGACTCCACATGCTATCGAAGGTCAGTATTTTGCAATGTCTCGTTCTTAAAAGGCTGTGTTACCCACCATCAAACTCAATGGCGTAATACCAGATATTTTGCAATAATGTCCGGCCGCTGTTGTCGGTGACCACGAGGCCTCGTTTCTCGGCTTTCTTGAGGTTGACCTTCAAGAGAATGTATAGAGGGGCAGCGACGATGGGGAAGATGATTGCGAAGCAGCCGAAACCCCATCGCCAGCTGATGTTGTAATAGAAATCCTCCGATGCTTTCGCTCCCGCGAATGCCGTAATCATATACGGCGAGGACGTGAAGGCGTATGCCAATCCTCGATTCTTCAGTTTGGACGCGTCGGCCGTGATGACGTCCACGCAGTAAGTCATACCTCCGAAGCCAATGCTGTAAAATACCTAGCATCCAACCGTTTAGCATCAACAGAATATTCCACGTGTTGCCACGGACAGGGAAATAACCTCACATATGCGGCGCAGAAGGTGGGAAGGTTATGGCACGTAGCCATAAGAACCAATCCCAGCGTGGAGAAAGTTGCCATGACAAGGAAGCCTTCAGCACGACCCCAGACATCGAGAACCTTTGACAATGGAATATACATCGCGGCCGACATGGCGCTTGCGACAATGTAAATGACATTCAGCAGCGAATGCGATTCAAATTCGCTCGTAACATAGGGAAGCAAGTTAGAGAGAATCGAGGATTGGAATGCGTTGACGAAGTAAAGTAACCAGATGCTGTTGACGCGCACTGTTAGACAGGCCTTGCCAGAGACAGTCAGCGGTATGAATAGCAACGTACTTGACGAAGACTACGACCAGCGTCGTCTTTGTCCAGGTCAGCGTCACGGCCTCTACATCGTGGACGCCGCGTTGTGCATCTTGAGCGGGACGTTGGTCCTGCTCCTTATCATTGCTGTCGGTTCCAGTTGTGCCAATGGCCGGATCTTCTCTGTTTTTCTCATTGCCTTCACTGATAGGATCTTGTCTGACTGCATCTTTCTTTTCATCAACCATCTCGACGGGGACGGAAGCGACTCCATCATCGGTCGCCCGACGACCGAAGACAGACTGGATCTTGGGAAATAATGCCATTGTTGATGGCTTTGGAAAGAAGCAAGACGACAGCGTGCCAAGAACTCGAAAAGGATAAATACAATGGAAATCCCTACGCTTATAGCTATATCTTCTAGCGCATGCAGATTCATATAGTGATAAGATTGATTTGCCCCCGAGGTCGGCTCATTATTGCCAAGAAGCTGGTGTGTGCCAAGTATTGACAGGGACTCTGGGCTCTTTCTTAATGGTCGTCTGCGTCACTGCCTAGGGTTCTCGGTATCTGTAGTCTCTACCGCCCGTACGAGTATCTAACCCACGCACGTATAGCAGCCCCTCTAACCCACGCACGTAGCCCCTCTAACCCCACGGACACTCCACCATCACATGCAGAGGGGAGGCAGGACGGACACTTGCCGATTATCAAATCTAATCAGATGGCGTGATAAATATTGTGGCCGCTCGACATCTCGTGGGTCTGGGGGGAGATTCTAAACCGCAGAGAAAGTAGAAAGTACAGCATCGTGAGTACCAGAACTACAAGTATAGGAGTACTCTATGGAAGGAGCGAGCTAATAGCTAGCCCATGCTACTTGGCAGGATTATCACTTGGGCCGAAGCGAGGGCCAAGACACCGGAGCAGTACTCCACTAACATGTACCCAGCTATGAGGGTTAATCGCTCATGCAGGATCTGATAAGATAAGAATTTTTCACATGGGTTTCGCTTGGAGGAAACCGGGACGGGACAATTTGGGACGATTGGGGGAAGCGAGTACAGTCCTACGAGTACTCAACTGGTTGGTACCGACTAGTGGCGGTTAGTTACGCCCTAAGCAGGGATAATCACACTAGTACCATCTGATAAGATGACCCCTGACGCCACCATGTTAACGACGACAAGGGAGCAGTCGAGTTGCATCCAACAAGACGCAAAGACGCAGACTCCACAAGGGAAAACAACTGGGCCCGTTTCAATAGTTTAGATTAATTTGTAGTTCCTTCCTCTATCCCGAGGTTTATCCTATGCCCTACATTGCATTTCAGCCGCTATCCCTTCTCACAGCTTCGAGTCCGTCCACTTAGGTTGTCGCTTCTCCACAAACGCCTGGATGCCCTCTGCGAAGTTGGCGCCCTTCACCAGGTGGGGGTACCAGTCATCCGCCAGCGTCGTCACCGTCTCCTCCACGCTCCCTGCCTCCCAGCTCATCCGCACTCCAAGGCGCCCAACTATCAACGCATCCGGGCTATTCTTGCACATCTCCTGCGCCACCTGAACTGCTGCCCGGGCAACATCGGATCCAGCATCCACCAGACGCGTAACAAGGCCCCATTCATACATCGTCGCGGCGCTCACGCTCCTGCCCGTCAGGACGAGATCCATGGTTCGCTGAAGGCCAAGGGTTCGTGTCAGCCGCGGCAGACAGCCAGCCACAGGGACGATTCCACGCTTTGCCTCGGGCAGGGAGAAGATCGCCGAGGAGGATGCAATGACGAGGTCGCAGTTAGCCACCATCTCGAGGCCCCCGCCCATGCATATCCCGTTCACTGCTGCGATGATCGGCTTCTTGCCACTCCGGCGGGGCAAGCCAGCGAGACCTGGTGCGGCCATGTCGTTGACCACCCCGGCCTTGTTCATGGCGTTCCATTCTGCGCGCGTCAGTGGCCAGTTCTCTGCAACGGAAATTTCCATGTGCCACAGAAAATTACAAGCTTACCTTGTAGATCGGCCCCAGTGCAGAAAGCCCTCTCGGTGCCAGTGATAATGCCAACCCACAAGCTCTCATCTTGGTCGAACAGCTCCCAGATCTTTTGGATTTCCCGGCTCGTAGGTAGGTCGATGCAGTTCAGCTTGTCGGGCCTGTTTAATGTGACCTGCACAATCTTGTCATCCGGGAACGACACATTAAAGTGCTTGAAATTCAGGGATCTTGACCGGAGAGACATCTCAGGAGTGGATTCGAACGGGGGTGGTTTGTCAGCCAATCGATGGGAGGAAAACGTCTCAACGGTATTGTGTAATCTGACCAGCCTCTCCCATTGACTTTATACTTTGCAAGCTGGTTCGTGCTGCCGGCAAGCCTGCCGCCGGCATTCCTAGTGCATCCGCTTGCGCGAGGTCTGAGGAAACTAGGGTATATACTACGTTGGTAACGGTAGGGATGCGGAGTAACAGATGCCGGCGGACTCTCTCAAATATGTGGCCTTGTCCTCCGTCGGCTTTTCTGGGTCCCTATCTACAGTAACTTTGATCTTCCGTTGATACTCTTCCCAGTCCAGCACGTTTTGCGTCGTTACGTTGTTGATAAAACCGCAACCAAGATGGCATCCAGCTCAACACCACGCAGATATCCTCTGGTAAAACTGCCACACCCCTTTCTCACCGAATACAGAGTGCAGACTGTCGCCGAAACTACGCCCGCTAAACTCACCTTAGCACCCCTTGGCCAGCCTCCAGCAGGATGCCCACTTGCACAACCTCTTCACAATGACACTCTCTCGTGGATGGAACTATCATTAGCACCTAAAGATGACCGTCCCCCGACCTCAAATAACAGCGCATGGGCACGCGCGCGCCGAAGCCCCCAAACCACCTTCCACTGGACAGGCAACGGCACTCCATCTCTGGGCCAGATCTGGAACATAATCCACGCCATCTACACAGCTCACCCAACACATGAGTACTTCCGCGTCACCCTTGTCGGCACCGGCAACGACATCATTCGCGCCGAACTCCTCACAACTGGTCTCGGAATCGAGCACCCTGCCCAATGGCACCCGAAGTTCAAGACCACCACCCGCCCCGACGACTTTCTCATTCTCCGCAGCGCATTCTGGCAGGGTGCTGCATCACCTGCTGGCCCGCGTCCCATCTGGGCAGTGGGAGATGGCACAGACGGACCCCTCCGCGAGCCATTGGCCCAGTACCCCATCATGCCCGAGAACTACGAGGTCACGATGAAATTCCCCGACGAGCCAGTCTACACCCGCCACCCCACACGCCGCCCCAAGCCGCACCCAGGATCCATCGTCTACAGTCGCTACATCCCCGAGATCGCAGAGCACTTCTCCCTCGAAGTCGTCAACTACGAAGACACAACCCACCTCGCGCTCTTCAACAAATGGCAGAACGACCCGCGCGTCGCGCAGGGCTGGAACGAGACAGGCACACTGGACGAGCACAGGAATTACCTCCGCAAACTCCACAATGATCCCCACGTCCTCTGCCTCTTCGGTCGCTTTGATAACACCCGCTTTGCATATTTCGAGCTCTATTGGTCAAAAGAAGACCAGTACGGTGCCCACTACGACGCCGCGCCCTACGACCGCGGTCGCCACTCCCTCGTCGGCGACGACTCCTTCCGCGGCGCCCAGCGCGTCAACGCCTGGTACTCCTCGTGCATCCACTACTGCTTCCTCGACGACGTGCGGTGCGGGAATGTGGTCGGCGAGCCGAAGGCGACGGGGGGGACGATTCTGAGCTATGAGAATGCGCAGGGGCTGACGATTGGGAAGTATGTGGATCTGGGACATAAGAGGAGTGTGCACTCGGTTTGTAGTCGTGAGAAGTGGTTTCAGCTTTGTCCGATCTTTTGGGATGGGAGGGAGAGGCCGTTGGAGAGTGCGGATCGGGCGGCGTGGAATGCGAAGCTTTAGGGGGGGTTAAATTGTCGATGATAGAGGGGGGACAGCAGAGGGGTTCAAAAGCAAGTAAAGGAAACTATAGGGGGGTGAATGTGCCATGGGGATTGGTGTTCCGGTGGACATTATTTTACGGTTGGCTATTTGTGGTTTATTTCTTGGATCAACTGGCAATAGACCGGGACTCCCCAAGTTGGATATAAAATCTAAACTGTCTCAAGAGACAGGCTTCGCGCTCATCCATCATCTATCCTCCCCGTATTTTTGAAGCAACTATTTCAAAATGATTGTCAGATACCCTCCAACCACCCGATCTTCGCTGCGACCACTTTCCGCCATACCCGTACCCCCAACCTCACGCACAGCACATGCAAATGCAACCATCACGTCCATCCCACGCACCCATCCATCCACTCCCGGATATTTTAAGCGACACCCATCCCACCCAACGCCCCACTGTAACTTAGGCTAAACGGATCTGATAACTTTCTTTGGGGCCTCCTCCCCCCCACTCTCCACTGCCCAGCCGGTTATTCGGCCCGATTTGTTACTTATAAGATCATCTGATTAGATTGGGTTCTCACATCAGATCAGTTGCCTTAGCGCATCTTGGCGCGGGATAGGGGCAAAGAAAGCTTGTGAGGAAGGAACGATGGGTGGGTGGGTGGTGCTTTCCCAAGTTTTTATTTCTTGGCTAACGTCGTTCCTTCCCCTATTTTCGGTTTTGGGGTCGCCATCGCTCCTTTCCCTTCCTTCAATACTCGTAAGGGTTCTGGGTTCTTAGCTTGGCCATGGCTATTACGTATATTCAACATGTCGTGTCGCGAATTACTGCAAGTAGTGCATGGCTTCGTGGTACATGCATTGCTTGTACCGTAGCATTGGTTGATCCACGGGGTCCACCAGTACATGGCAGCAATGTTACGACCTATCCAAGGGTGTATTCTTTGAGAATACGTCCAATGGGTTGTACAGCAAAGAGGATAAAAGAGTGGGATACCGATGTCGGTATTACCCTGGCCTGTGCCCAAGAGTTTTGTTATCACTCCATGCATCTCTGCTCATACACTCTGTGACAAGGTTGCATGCTGCGCCAACTTGGAGTCGCAATGAAGACCATCAAGAAGCTTGCAGGCTATCACCAGCTGCTTCTAGCTGGGAATCCTACGAAACTCGATATTGGCACTCTTCTACTAGGCATAGTCGCTGCAATCGCATCCGGTGTTCCTTTTCCACTAATCGGAATCGTCTTCGGCCAGCTCTTGGACGATTTCAATGCCGTCACGTGTGATGCTGTCCATACGACAGACTCGGGCCCAGAATACCAAGCCAGCATCAACAGCAAAATCCTCCTCATCGTGTACCTGGCTATCGCTCAGTTCGTCACTATCTATGTCCACCTAACATGCTGGACTCTGAACGGCGCTCGCCTGGCCCAGAGGCTGCGGGAACGATATCTCCAGAACTTGCTCCGACAGGAACCGTCATACTTTGATAAGCTGCCTCCGGGAGAAATTGCCTCGAGACTCAATGGCGATATCCAGGCCATCCGCTCGGGCACATCTGAGAAGGTGGGAATATGCCTCTCCAGCTTGTCGTTCTTCATCACGGCATACATTGTGGCATTCATCAAGGACTACCTCCTCGCGGCAATGCTCGTCTCGTTGGTCCCTGCCTTCTTCATAATGTCGTTTGTGGGAGGATATTGTATCGAGAAGTACTCTGGCCTTATGTCTGATTATGCCGCTACCGCCGCGTCCATTGCTTCGGAGGCGCTCTCCAACATTCTCGTTGTTCAGGCCTTTGGCGCGAACGTGAGGTTGGAGGATAAATTCTCGGACTCGCTCAAGGCGTCAGAGCAACAGGGCTTGAAGAAGGCTACTGCTGTTGGCATACAATCTGGTGTCTTATACTTTATTGCGTATTCGGCGAATGGTCTAGCGTTTTGGCAGGGGAGCAAACGTATTGCTATAGCTGCACATTCAGACTCTCCTACCACCACTGTGGGTGCTACGTTTACAGTCATTTTTATTCTGATTGAAGGTGAGTCGACTCCAATCCTACCACAGACGTATTTTAACGTAATTAATAGCTACATTGCTCCTGAGTCAGGTTGCGCCCTTCCTCCATCTATTCTCGGCTGCCGTTGCCTCCTATCAGAAGATGCGCGAGGATATTAATCGCGAGTCGCTCATTGATGGCACCGGTGGTTCAGGCCTGTGCCTCACGCAAGCAGAGGGTGGCTTTGAATTTAAGAATGTGTCATTCACGTACCCCTCAAGGCCAGATATCACCGTCCTGGATCAGATTAATATATCCATGCCCGCCAATAAACATACCGCCATTGTCGGCCTGTCTGGAAGCGGAAAGTCGACTGTCGCAGGTCTTATCACAAGATTATATGATCCCATAGCGGGACAGATCCTCTTTGATGGCCACGATCTTTGTGATCTGAATGTCCGGAACTCGAGAAGTTTCCTCGGCTTGGTGCAGCAGGAGCCTTCTCTACTCAACCGCTCGCTCTTGGAGAACATTGCACATGGATTGATCAACTCCAGCAACCCTGATCATACATCTCTAAAGACGGCACTTCTGGGTCCCGAACTCGCGGACCTAGCAGCCGGTCTCAGGGAGGGCGAAGACCTTACGGCTGCAGCAGAGAAGCGAGGCGCGGAAGTGGTCAAAATTGTTACTCTCGTCCGAGAGGCTGCGGTGCTTGCAGATGCGGACACCTTCATCACTGCGTTGCAACATGGATACGGAACTACCGTGGGTTCGAGCGGTCGCCTCATTAGTGGTGGGCAGAAACAACGAATTGCCCTTGCCCGCGCCGTTGTCAAGAACCCCGCGGTCCTCATCTTAGACGAAGCCACCTCGTCTCTGGACTCGCGGAGCGAACAGCGTATCCAGCGTGCTATCGCAAATATTGCTAGCGGCAGGACTGTTATCACCATTGCGCATCGTCTGTCGACTATCACTGGCGCGGACAATATTGTGGTCATGGACAAAGGGCGCATTTCGGAGCAGGGAAACCATGCGACCTTGATGGCTAATAATGGGCCGTACGCTAATCTAGTCAATCTACAAACTCTCGGATCCGCATCTAGCAAGATTGGAAGAACGGCAAGCTTGGACAGCGCCAAGACTCTTCAAGACTCTGTGACAGAGGTTGATATCGCGAAAGAAGCTCTGGCAAAGGAGGTTTCGAATGCCGAGGACACTCCAGCCATGGGCACCGCAGAAGAACAAGAGCCTGAGACGCCATCCAAAAGTCTGGGAGTCCTCATCCGAGGGTACTCCCCGGCATTGAGACCTCACTTGCTCGTACTCGTTATGGCTCTTTTCGGCTCCATCATTGTCGGCGGAGCCTTCTCTGGCGAAGCTGTCATTTTCGGAAATACAGTGGGCAGTCTGAACCCCTGTAATAGCGCGGATAGCATTCGGTCTCGCGGTAATTTCTACGGCCTTATGTTCTTCGTTCTCGCTATCATTGAGTTCTTTGCGAACTTGGTTAGTTGGTCTGCATTCGGATGGGTTTCGGAGAAAATTGTCTACTCGGTGAGGGTCTTGTCGTTCCGGTCGCTATTTGAGCAGGATCTCCAGTGGCATCAGTCGAAAGGCCGAACCCCAGCGTCGTTGCTCTCTTATATCACTAGAGATGGCAGTGCCTTGGCTGGATTGAGCGGCTCAGTTATTGGCACTTTGTTCTCTATCACAGTCAACCTCATCGCGGCAATCATTTTAACTCACATCATTGCCTGGAGAATCGCATTGGTATGCCTGTCATTGGTACCTCTTCTACTTGGAGCTGGTGTCATGGAGCTCCGAGTCCTCGGTCAATTCGAGGAACGCCATGAGAATGCGTATACCCAGTCCGTTGATATTGGCGTTGAAGCTATCACGTCTATTAAGACAATCGCGGCCCTGTCGCTCGAAGAGGAGACGCTGAACATCTACCGCCGATCCTTGAAGGGGCCTCGCAAGGAGACTCTCAAGGTCACTGTGCAAGCAAGTCTCTGCCAGGCAATAACCTACTTCCTTGGAAATCTTGTGAATGCGCTGGCGTATTGGTGGGGAGCAAAGCAGATCATTGCGGGCAACTACACGCAAACGCAATTCTTGATTGTTGTCTTCTCCCTTCTCGTCAGCGCGCTATTATGGAGTCAGATGTTCGCTCTCGCGCCAGAGATTTCTAGCGCCAGAGCGGCCATGGCGAGAATCCTGGGCCTGATCGAGGAGGGATCGGACGGAATGCAGGGGCGCATAACTCCTAGAAATGTCCTTGCTGAGACCTCCGAGAAGGATCTCGAAGGGACAGCTGAGACAAAACCCCCTCTCCCATCCGGAACCACCGCCTCAAGCGTCCAGCTCCGCGATATTCACTTCTCCTACCCCGCCCGCCCCGACATGAAAGTCCTAAACAGCATGAACATCAACATCAAACCCGGCAGCTTCTGCGCCCTCGTCGGCCCTAGCGGTGCCGGGAAATCCACAATCATCGCCCTCATCGAGCGCCTCTACACCCCCCAATCCGGTGCTATAATCATCGATGGCGTCGACGTAACCACCCACCGCGACACCTCCTTTCGCGACTCCATCGCCCTCGTCCCACAAGAGAGCATGCTCTTCGAAGGTAGCATCGCCTTCAACATCGGTCTCGGCGCTCGCCCAGGCCATGAAGTCACTGCGCAAGAGATCGAAGACGCGTGTAAACTCGCCAACATCCACGATGTCATCGTCGCCCTCCCCGAAGGTTACGAAACCCTCTGCGGGCCGAACGGGAGCCAGTTCTCTGGCGGGCAGAAACAGCGTCTTTCCATCGCTCGGGCGCTGGTGCGGAAACCGACGCTGTTGATTCTAGATGAGTCCACCAGCGCGCTTGATGCGGAGTCGGAGCGCTTGCTGCAGGAGGGACTAGATAAGGTGGCGAGGGGGGTGACGGTGATTGCGATTGCGCATCGGTTGCATACGATTAGGAAGGCCGATACGATTTTCTTGGTAGAGGGAGGGATGTGTGTGGATCGGGGGGGACATGAGGAGTTGTTGGAACGGTCGGAGAGTTATAGGGTTAATGTTATGCATCAGACTGTTGGGGAGTGAGGCGTCAGTGTTGCCCGAATACCACTCTGAATACTACTCGAGCATCCTCGAGTAGAATACTCATAATTGAAGCTCGAATACCAGTACTCGAATACCCTGAGTAGTACTCGCATATAAAATAGAAAATAGAAGATTGATATAAACTAAATCTAACTCTCATTATCTGCATCGTCGCCGCTGTCTTCGTCGTCGCCTTGTGATATAACACCCCAATTCCGTAAGCAAAGTAGATATCTAAGTATAGAAGGCGATAGCCGGTTCCGTTTCTTTGTGATAATATCACCGCCGACACTAAATACTAGTTCTGAGTCTGCTGAGGTAGCTGGTGTTACGATGGTCACGGAGGTTAAGAAGCCAGTCCGGAGAATAATAAGCTAGATTGAATCTAAAGAGAGAAGGAGAAGAAAAGGAAGGTGGTGAGGCTATTCCTCGTTATATACAGTTGTGCCCTTAGCGGTTCCCATAGTTGCTAACGGCTGTGAGCTGCAATTGTAACACCACCAGCTCGAGTAGCTTCAGCTAATATCGTAACAGCTGGAATAGCTAGGTGGTCCTTCGCTATACAAGCAATCAATGGATATTGATATTGCTTACTCTGCCAATACTTGAGAATATCTATGTCCCTACCAACTGTTGGCTCCTTCATCCATCGCTTCCATTCCGGCTCAGTATCGTGATGGCTTTGTGATACATATAACTCGTCTTCTGAGTCTACATCGATATTCATAGCTTGCTCTGTATCTAGATCCTCATCTTCAATACTATTAATAACGTTTGCTGCTCGAATATCAGACTCGCAGCCTGAATATCGGTAGAAGCAGTCCTGCCACTGTGCTTTCGCCCTGTTCCTTTTGGTTGACTGTGTGCTATCTTTCCATATAATATTGAAGACGTTAAAATTATACCGAGGATCACAGATTGTTGATTTGTTGCTAGAGTATAGTAGTCATTAAGCTTCTTTAATGCAATCAACGTGGCATTGGCAATTGGGCTTCGTTCTGGTAGCTCACTTCTCATATCTTAGAGCTTCTTAATCATTCGCATATACTGCGGAACAGCGTAGTTGAGAGTTGGATAAGAAGAGCCTTGTAACTTCTCAGTTAGGCGGATAAAGATATAGAATAGCTTTAACATCGGATGGATTTCCAAAACCACGCAGAGAGGTTTCACGGAACTGTGTCGCGACGACCGTGCAACTAGATGTTTGGTTTTATGGCATGTCTAGGAAGTGATCAGATAGCATGAGGCGTCTTCTAGTTTAGGCGTATGGATTTCCGTCCTTGTGAATTTTCTCGTGCAGGGTCATCTACCCTAGAAGTAGTTTTAGAAAGTAACAGACCTGACTGGATAGTGTTCCGCACTGTTTTTTTTAAGGTACATTTACTTTATATATACATTGTACTCTATGGCGGCATATATTTCCTGTAGATTATCCCACCTCATTAACAATCACAAGTTCGAAGATGGTAGCCTAAATTATTGAAGCCCAAGTGCGACCGGGGAGTCCCCAACTATGTGTTTCCGCAAATCACAATAGCTTCATCAACGCCCTTCAACGCAAGTGACGCAGAGCAAGTCTCGCCATATTTTCCACAGCACAGCGACAGATATATTCGTCAGATTCATTCCCTCTCACACCGACGCAGCCCAGCTGGAAGGACCAGCCTCTACAATACTTCTCAGACAGGGTGAATACGGCACGAACCCCCCCATCCTCCAACATCTTCGCCTTGCCCAGAAACGCTATCTTTGAGCGTGTGTGCGAAAACTTCAAGCGCACCACAGCCGCCCCACCAAAAAGCTCGAAATCCGTCAGGCGACTACTCGGTGTTCCACCCACTCGCTTCGCTCGTAGGTGCGATATGTGCATGTACACCGCCACTTTGATACATAGATGAAATAATAATATTTGTCGTAACAACAACCCTCTACGATGCCTTTGAATAGCGATCCAAGTCGAGCTGACCGTCTTATTGAGGCCCGGCAGTTCTACTTGAAACAACCAGATACTTATACAATTACTTGGGTTGCCCGCAAGTTTAATGTCAACCGTGAGACACTCTGACGACACATTACTACCCCTCCCCTTCCCCGCGGGGGTCAAAACCGAGTTTTATCTCAAGAACAAGATACTGCAGTTTGTCAACTTATATATGACCAACTTAAGCGTGGGGTCCCTACAAACCGATCAGTGGTTTTACGGGCTGTTGCGGACTTGCGACCCGATCGTACGATCCCATCGCAACGGTGGTTACAATGCTTCCTTAAGGCACACCCTGAATTCCACTCGATTCATACGAAGACTTCAAATACGCATAGAAAGCAGGCACAAAAGAAAGAGGTGTTTAAGGAATTTTTCCTTACATATAACGCACTTATTACAAAACACAACATTAAGCCTTATAACTTATGGAATGTTGACGAGACCGGCTACATGATTGGATGTTATAAATCTACAGCTGTTATTGTGCCGATTGGCGTAAAGCAATGGACTGTTGATAATCCTGAGAATCGGCTATCTGTTACTGTGATTGAGGGAGTAAATGCAAGTGGTACAGCAATTGCAGAAGCCATTATCATTCCAGGGAAACTTCATATGGACTCATGGTATAATGATAACCTTGAGCCAAATGCTCTTGTTATCATTAATGAGAGTGGGTATTCAAACGACGACATTGCAATTCAATACCTCATGCATTTTATTCAACTATCTGCAGAGCATATGGCACCAGACTACACCCGCCTCCTATTACTCGACGGCCATGACTCTCATAAAACGGAGCGCTTTCTCACATTAGCAGAAGAGCATAACGTTGTTATTTGCTGCCTTCCTGCTCATACTACACATCTACTACAACCTCTTGATGTAGCAGTTTTTAAGCAGTGCAAACACTTCCATCAAAAGGCACTTGATCAAGCAGTACGTAGCTATGACTATGAGTATAAGCTACGTACGTTCCTTTCCGAATCCACAAATCCGACGGCAATCCTTAACTGTCCGGACAATTCAATCGGTTGGAGAAATACAGGACTATATCCATATAATCCTCCACTACTCGTGCGGCCCAAAAGTCTGTACAGGGTCTGTGCACAGGAGGTGGGTCATTGTAAGTACTTTCAAAAAATAAATACATAGAAATATACATAGTCTACCCTAGTTAAGCAGTTTTCCCATCCATTTTCCTCCCCCATTCTTCCTCAAGAAATACCCTTGCATGAGCTTTCTCAAGCTTACCTCCATTTAAAGGTATATATTCATCAACTCGATCTTTCAGATAATCAAAAGCATTCTCAATAGGATGTAAATCAGGAGAGTTTGGAGGCCAGAATCCTACTCTGTGAATTCCTTCTCTTTTCATATAATCTTCAAGTGAACGGTGTGCTTTCAAATGAAGACTAACATTGTCATCTACAAACCAGAGTCGTTTTTCTGGATGTAATGATTTGATTTTCTGAAAATAAGGAAAGAGAAGTGGGAGTAAAACCATTTCATGGTATAAAAACCAATCAATCCCACCCTTTGAAACTTCTTGGTTTTCTGAAACTCTTCCTCTACTCCAACTCTCCATGTCTCCAAATTCTTGTGATGGTCTTTGTGGCCGTTTCCATTTGCTTTTCCCTTCTTGGATATCTCTGTTTAAAGTCTCCATATATTCATATTCAAGAGTTCCAACTGTTCTTGCCTGTAAAAGCTCATCATCTGCCTTTTTTTGCCAGTATGTATTTATCTCCTGAAGTTTTAACACATTTTGCCACTTTTCTTCAAGGCTTTCAGGGATCCAGGATAGTGATGGGCGTGAGACAGAGATTTCAGAACTCATTGCGCCCCAGAACATAACTTGAAAGAGAGATTTCTTCTGTTGAACTGCCATACTTTCTGCTGTTTGACCTTGTTGGACTGTAATTCAGTGTTTCTTGTGTGGATTTCCTCCAAAGTTGATATATGACTCATCTGAGAATATGAAGATAGAACCAGCTTCAAGTTCTGATAATGCCCATTTGCAGAATCTCAAGCGTACTTCAGGAATAATATTATCAAGATATGACTTGAGACAGATGTTTTTGCATACAATTGGGTGAGGGATCTCTGCACTTGAGTGGTTCTTTGCAACTCGTTCAACAATAGAGCGTGAATATAGTAATTTCTCCTTATCAATAACTTGTTGGAATGTATCGAATGGATTTGCCAGAAGTAAAGAGCGTACGCGTAATGACTCTTGAGAATCTTTCTGTATCGTTTGAGGTCTTCCGCTCCGAGGTTTGGGTTAAGATGTTCAAGAAAGTTGAGAATATCTGTATTTCCTGCCTTTTCCACAGTTTGTTGCCATATACGTGCAACAGAATTAGCTGAGATTCCAAGCTTCTTTTCAATTTCTGCATATGAATCATTCATAAATATGCATAGGGTAATGATTGCTGCATGTAGTGGAATTGAAATTTCGGCCATTGTACTTGAAGATAGTTGAGAGTTGGGTATTATTGTTGTAACTGAGTACTTATGCTTCCTAATTATTCTAGTGTTCTAATTGGCTGGAGTGCACAGACCCTGTACAGACTTTTGGGCCGCATGAGTAGTAATTTTAGTAAAATCAACCCTTCCTTGGGTGGCTAGATTCTCACATCTGGTGCACCCACCATTACATTATCCCTGAGTTCTCAGACTCAACATTTGTTACAACTTGTCTAAACCTCTCCACTACATCATACACCTGATTGCTGTGTTGTGGAATAGTCTAAGCTACGACCCTTTGGCTCTTTTTCCTAAGACAGTGTGTTGTCTTAGTAAAATCATCCCTTCCTTGGGTGGCTAGATTCTCACATCTGGTGCACCCACCATTACATGCCATATAATAAGGAGTCGCTCTACTTCTGGCCACTGCCCAACTCGTAGTCGTGATCCCGTAGGTTGTATAGCTTTGTCTAGATCTTCGAAATGTGAGCTTAAAGACTCGGAAACTGTCGACTGACTGAGTTTATGGCCGTAGTTCTGAGAGAACCATTCGATACATTGCTTTTGAGAAGGCTTCGGGTGTTGTTGATGTGCCCACTTGCGTAGTGTAAGGATGCCTCCTTACCTAGATACTCGAAGAACCTGTCTCAGAACTGTTACGGTCACTACAAGCATGAAATCTGATTCGGTGTGGTTTCGAACCAGTAGAGGAGCACATAGCGAGTTACACTATAGTGGGGGATAGTAAGGGTGTAGGGTTCAGGGTTGATGCTGACCTGTTGCGGTGGAAGGATCAGGGCTAGGGTTGGAGTAACCGAGTCGGGCCCGTTTCGGGTACTCAAGGAAACAGACTCAACGGGGTTCCTCCTTCATCTTTTTTGTATCCTTCGTAGTAGACCTATAGGATAGCATCCGTTTAGCCTCCGACTCGCACTCTCATATGCTATTACTGTGAGCTGGGTGCCCTGTGTCCTTACATTATACAAAAAAGATCACGCCTGCCGGGGACGGCCGTGTTACGACGGAACAAGAAGGCTGGCCAACTACAGGACAGGAAGGAGGGAGGTCGCATGAGACCGGCCCTGGTACCTGGAGGGGCAGCGGGGAATAGTAGTTCCGAAAGTATCACGTGACGGACTCGCAGGATGATGAGAAGAGTCCTAAGAGTCCAGGACTCCGAGGACTCGAGTGAGTTCCCAGGAGTCCACTAGGCACGTGATGGACTCGCAGGATGATGAGAAGAGTCCTAAGAGTCCAGGACTCCGAGGACTCGAGTGAGTTCCCAAGAGTCCACTAGGCACGACGCCACTATATAAGTAGATAGTATTTCCTTAGATAGGAGCTTCGTGCTCAACTCAATACAGTATTTGTTATATACTAGTAACGTGTTACTTGAAGCCTTTGTGTCTGATCCCCTGCCTCCTCTGATAAGTAAACCTTTACGCAAGAGAACCTCTGTGTCTTCTATCGTTTAGAAGTCAGCGTTACACTTTGAGCACCACTTCTACGAGGTACCGGCTTACACACAAAGCAACATGTCTGTCGTCAGTTCGAAGGGGAAAACCCCCACCACGCCAACTTCGTCTCAGAGGTCTAAGCCTGAGAATGAAGAGATGCCCGATGCACCCACCGTCAACGAACTCAAGGAAACTCTACGCGTCAAGTTGCCCGACACTTACTCCGGCAACCGAAAGGAACTTGAGGTGTTTTTGCTACAGGTCGAACTGTACCAGCACTTCAATGATGAGAAGTTTCCCACCCAGGAGAGCTATGCCCTGTGGACTGCGTCCTACCTTAGGGGGGAAGCCCTGCGATGGATCGAACCATTCCTCAAGGACTATTTCAAATATGAAAGTACCAATGGAAGCATGACAACTACGCAGACTATGTTTGGCAGCTGGAATGGATTCTGTAAGGAAATCCGACGCATGTTCGGAGACATCGATGAGATTAAGACCGCAGAAGACCATCTGTTTGCACTTAAGCAGACTGGCAGCGCCCTCACATACTCCACAGAATTCCAGAGATACGGCAATCAGACAGGATGGGACGCCAGCGCACTCATCAGCCACTACCGACGTGGGCTGAAGAGCCATATACGTATGGAACTTGCCCGTTTGGAACAACAACCAACGGACATGGTAGCGCTAATCGAACATACGGTCCGAATCGACAATCGACTATACGAATTCCAGAAGGAACGTCGGACCTATGACAAGCCCAAGAAAAGTTACCCCTACCGGGGAAACGAGGGCAGACGACGGGATCAACACCCGCGAGACAACCGTTGGTCGGACCCAATGGAACTCGATGCCACGTTCAAACCTGGACGACCCCGTGACCCTAAGAAAGACAGACAATTCAAGGAACGACTCTGTTTTAACTGCGACAAGCCAGGCCACATGGCCCGAGACTGCAGACAGCCAAAGAAAGGGAACGGCGGACGCAAAGTCGGCAAACAACTCAATGCCACCTGGACAGGACAGTTGAACGCAACGTTTGTGAGCAAACAGGACTGGGGAATAAACGGCGAAAGCACCCCAGAAGACGAGAGCTCAGATGAAGGGTCGGAGGCGGAATCGTTCACCGTCTCGGAACAGGAGACCTTCGATGAACTCGCACCTACAGAACCAATGAGTCCACGGTGCAAGAGCGTAGTAAGACGCATGGCAAAACACGCCCACGCGAAGATTAGGGCCGAACGAGACAAGCCCAATGGCCAGAGGAGAATCCCCATGCTTAAAGACCTCTACGGGAACCTGTTACAGGAACTTCCGTTAAAGTGCAAGGTGGACGACTGCAAGGATGACCTCTGGAGATACTACGACCAACTAACGAATACCCGCAGGCTGCTTGGCACGTCCCAAGACGTAGCTAAGTTGGAAGCCCAAGAAGCGGAAGAACTGGAGAAGGATGTCGAGCATATGGCTAAACTGAAGTATATGAAAAGCGTCAAACTTTACTACCAGGACCGCAGGAGAGCCCTGAAGAAGTACGACGAGAAAGCCAGAGATATGCTCCGACGGGAAAATGCGAGACCCACTCCACGCATCGAAAGGAGAGCCATGGAGCAACTAGACACGTTCTCCACGCCTCCGAGGGAAGATAGTGCATGGGTGAGAGGACAGCAGGAACTATCAACGACAGACGCAACAGAGACTGATCATCCCTGGCACGCGTATGTCTACTGGGAGTATTGCAGCGAAGATGACTGCAAGCTCCACTGGAAAAAGAAACACCAGAATCAGTTGTTTCCCCGATCCTCGCCCAGGATACACTTCAGAGACGCAGAGGAAGTTCACGCCCTCAGGCGAAGCCAGTCTGAAGGAGACTTGCCTATCAAAAGCGAACAGGTATACAAGAAATACCCACATCTGCTAGACGAAGCAGAAGAGCGAGGGAAACGATCTCCCCAAGGACCACCATTGGAAGCGGATGAATACTATCCTTCCTCGGACGAGTCAAAAAACTAGGAGTCCTCGACGGTAGGCCACCGGCGAGCGACATGAAGAGGCCTAGTACAGACCAGCTATGCGCCACGACGGGCAGCATGCAACTATATGTGGTCGCTAAGATACAACAGCGACACCTCCGAGCAATGATTGACTCAGGAGCGACGGGCAACTTTATGACAAAGAAAGTAGCAGACACGCAAGGTTTCAAGACGCAATTGAAAACCGAACCATACCCGTTAATGGTCGTAGATGGAGAGCCCATCTCGACTAATGAAGGAATGGTGACCCACGAAACGGTCCCATTGGAAATGGTCATGCTACACGGGCACAAGGAAACGATTCAGTTTGACATCGTGCACATGGACAACCATGCGTGCATCCTTGGTGTGCCATGGCTCAAGAAACACAACCCCCAGATCGACTGGTGGAACGAGAAAGTTGTGATGAGCCAGTGCGCGTGTGAACAACGGACGGACACGCGACAACGGGAGAAACCCTCCCAGGGCCGGAAGGAGTTATGTGCAACCTCCGAGCTCGATGACCTAGCCCAGGCATCCTCACCGACGAGTATACCGGTGGAGTACAAGGAATACGAGCAATTATTCCAGGAAGGCCCTAAGAACGAGGCGCTTCCTAAGCACCAACCATGGGATCACGAGATACCTTTGGAGAAAGACAAGAGTCCACCGTTCGGACCAATATATCAGCTATCGGAAAAGGAGCTGAAGGTACTTAAGGAGTACATCGATGATAACCTAGCGAAAGGATTCATCAGACCATCCACATCACCAGCAGGAAGTCCGGTGCTTTTCGTACCAAAGAAAGACGGCTCCCTACGGTTATGTGTGGACTATCGAGCGTTGAACAACATCACAATCAAGGACAGGTATGCCCTGCCGTTAATCAACGAACTACACGATAGATTTCAAGGAGCAAAGATCTTCAGTAAGCTAGATCTGCGAGGAGCATACAACCTGATCCGAATCAAGGCTGGGGAAGAGTGGAAAACAGCATTCCGCACCCGCTATGGCCTATTCGAGTATCAAGTCATGCCCTTTGGGCTAACAAATGCACCCGCATCCATGCAACGACTGATGAATGATGCTTTGCACGAATACTTAGACATCTTTACCATTGTCTACCTAGACGATGTCCTGGTGTATTCAGCAACCAGGGAGGAGCATGTCAAGCATGTCAAACTCGTCCTGAAGAAACTAAAGGAGTACAGCTTACTCCTCAAACCAGAGAAGTGCGAGTTCCATAAAAACCAAGTCGAATTCTTGGGTTACATTATTGGAACGCATGGCATCAAGATGGACCAAGCAAAAGTAACGGCAGTGTTGGAATGGCCAACACCGACCACGGTCAAGGAAGTGCAAGCCTTCCTAGGCTTCGCCAACTTCTACCGAAGATTCATCTCGGGATATTCCAAGGTAGCTCAACCACTCACGGAGCTTACCAGAAAGGATCTCGAATTCAAATGGACGGACAAGGCAGAGGCTGCTTTCCAGGAACTTAAGACGAAGTTCACGGAAGCACCTATCCTTGCTACATTTGACCCTGCAAAGAAGATCATCCTCGAAACGGACTCTTCTGACTTCGCAATTGGAGCATGTCTGAATCAACCAGACGAGAACGGTAAGTTCAAACCAATCGCATACTACTCTAGGAAACTGTCACCCGCGGAACTCAATTACGACATCCACGACAAGGAGCTACTGGCTATTGTCGTTGCCTTTGAGCAGTGGCGAGTATATCTTGAGGGACCCACCTACCCTGTGCAGGTATGGACGGATCACAAGAACCTCATATACTTCACCACGACCAAGGTTTTAAACCGCAGACAAGTCCGCTGGGCAGAAACCCTCGCAGCCTACAACTTCATGATAACCTATCGCAAGGGCTCCGAGAATGCAAGAGCAGACGCTCTCAGCAGACGGACCGACTACGCCGGCCCAAAGGAAGAAAGACCTAGAGCAATTCTGAAGAAAACAGATGCAGGAATACAGTACAACGAGTTACTAGCGACGATCTCAGTCATCGAAGATACAGAACTCGAGGAAAGACTCAAGAAAGCTTACGCAACAGACGAATGCGCCAAGCGAGTCTTGTGCAAAGTCGAAGGTGACTTCGCCATCGATGAACAGGGATTGATTTGATACAAAGGGTTAGTGTATGTCCCAAGTCAAATGAGACGCCCGCTGGTGCAAGAACAACACTCGTTACCAGCACACGGTCATCAGGGAGTAACACGAACCTTCGAACGAATCACCCGACACTACTACTTCCCAGGTATGAGGAAGCAGGTAGAGACAGTGGTAAGAGAGTGCGACATTTGCAGCAAGTCAAAATCCAATAGGCATCTGCCATACGGACAACTCAAGTCGACACCAGTACCAAAAGGAGCGTGGAAATCAATAGCTTTGGAGTTCGTCGTCAAGCTTCCACCCTCCAAGGACCCGTTAACAGGAATAGAATACGACTCTATCCTCGTCATCACGGAAAGACTCACGAAATATGGGAAGTTTATACCATATCTAGAAGCTAGCGACGCCGAGGCGCTCGCATATACCTTCATTTGAGTCATATTAGCCAATCATGGGATGCCAGAAGAAATCATCTCAGATAGAGACAAGCTCTTTACTTCGAAATTCTGGAAATCATTGATGGCGCTACTGGGAACAAATCATAAGCTGTCAACAGCTTTTCATCCCCAGACAGACGGCCAAACAGAAAGATTAAATCAGACCCTTGAACAGTACCTACGAAGCTATGTCAATCATCAACAGGATAACTGGGTTCAGATCTTACCCATCGCACAGTTTGCATATAACAGCGCGATGACAGAAGCAACGAAAGTCTCACCATTCTTTGCCAATTACGGCTACCAGCCAGAAGCATATAGGCAACCAAGACCGGATGAATCACGAGCTTAACAAGCCCTGATCGTGGTGGAACAACTGAAATCGTTCCACGAACAACTTGCGACGGACATCCAATTCTTAAATGAACGATCCGCCGCATACGCAAACAAGAAGCGCAGTATGGAACCTGCCTTCAAGGAGGGGGATAAAGTATACCTACTCCGGAAACATATCAAAACGAAACGACCAAGCACAAAGTTGGACTTCAAGAAATTGGGACCATTCAAAATATTGAACAAAGTCAGCTCAGTTAATTACAGACTGCAGCTACCCAGGAAGTCTAGACTACACCCGGTATTTCATGTCTCACTACTGGAACCAGCAAGAGGAAATACCCCAATTGCGACCGACACCGAACTCCAACCCGAGAATGAGATAATCGAATATGAGGTCGAAGCGATCCTAGACAGAAGGTTAGTAGGACGTCGAGAAGAGTTTTTGATAAAATGGGAAAATTACGAACCTACGGATAATTCGTGGGAACCAACAAGGAACATCAGCAAAGAACTGCTGGAGGAATATCGACGCCGCCATCCGCCAGCCATTGATCCCAAGATGCAGGGGAGTAGGCCAGTGGATCGGAGGAAGCGGGGGTCCCGGTCACAGACGAGGAGGCAGCGCTAACTGCCTGTTCCTCGGCCTCAACAGCGTCACGCTTCTCAGCAGCCACACGTTCGGCCTCCTCTGCCGCATCAAGCTCGTCGAGGGTTTTCAAACCTCGCCGGAGCATATCTTTACCACGGGTTCGGATGAGGCGTTTCTGCTTCCGCAGACGAAGTAACTTCGAAAGGGTTTCTTCCTCTTCGCGATCCAGGCGATCCTCCTCCCGTTCGAGCTTCACCCAGTCGGGATGCTCAGGACCCATACAGTCACACTTTTCTTTCAAGTTGCGACGAACGCACTCGGCGCACCGCCGTGAATCATTTGGAGACGACATGCAAGTAATGTTTCGCCTCACGCAGTTCGAGCAAGAATCCATTTCGGGTAGTTCGTATCCGTGGTTCTTTATTCGACGGACAAGATCGTTGCGTTCCTGGAGTTTGCGGGCAGTGTCAGTAGGCATGTTGCATGTTGAAGGACTCGCTGAGGAGCAGCAGAGTCCCGGGAACATGGACGTACTTATAGGATTCGAGACGAATGCCCAGGGGAAGGGAGCGAGTGTTACGACGGAACAAGAAGGCTGGCCAACTACAGGACAGGAAGGAGGGAGGTCGCATGAGACCGGCCCTGGTACCTGGAGGGGCAGCGGGGAATAGTAGTTCCGAAAGTATCACGTGACGGACTCGCAGGATGATGAGAAGAGTCCTAAGAGTCCAGGACTCCGAGGACTCGAGTGAGTTCCCAGGAGTCCACTAGGCACGTGATGGACTCGCAGGATGATGAGAAGAGTCCTAAGAGTCCAGGACTCCGAGGACTCGAGTGAGTTCCCAAGAGTCCACTAGGCACGACGCCACTATATAAGTAGATAGTATTTCCTTAGATAGGAGCTTCGTGCTCAACTCAATACAGTATTTGTTATATACTAGTAACGTGTTACTTGAAGCCTTTGTGTCTGATCCCCTGCCTCCTCTGATAAGTAAACCTTTACGCAAGAGAACCTCTGTGTCTTCTATCGTTTAGAAGTCAGCGTTACAGGCCGTACTTAAATAATATCCCACACCGGAACGACTCAGGAGAACTACCGTTACACCATCGACTGCGACTCGGTGACGTTTCGGAGGAGAGACCCGACGACTTCAAATAGCTGTGATTCCAGAGATCTCACGGACAGCCAGTGGATCAGGGTTTGATTCTTGAGAACAAGCTGGTAAAGTCGCTGACACGTTGGCGCCAAATAGGATACGAGATCCTTAAGAACCCCCTCATAGCACAGAGGAAATTATGGACAAGAGCATTGATAGCTACGAGCTACCGGAAGTCAAGCTCTTTCGTATCAGTACCAATACACACCCGAGGCAATATGTCGAAAAAGCCGACATCAAACATACCCCAAGACAACGACGGTCAACTGCCCAGAATGACTACCTGTCATGACACTCCTTCGATATTTGTGTCATGACCCTTCGATTCGCTTTAGTCTCTAGTACTTATTTCACTATGTCATTCACTTCACCTGCTTCGCTCACTTCGCTCACTTCGCTTCACTTGCTGACCTAGATCAGCCCAAATGTTGACTACTGGCTTAGGCTCTCTTGTTATTGGCTTGCTGCACTAGGGCTCGCTTAGCTAGGGTTCGGTTAATTAGTGCCTTCACTTATTTGGCACTAGGGATTTTTACTGTTATATAAGCACTTATTGCTCATGTCTCTTATTGATCTTTAGACCAGGAACGGCGCTGGAACAACGAATTGAATCTGCTACCCACTCTCGCAAGGACGTCCACACGTACCACGGATACGGCAAAGGCGTCGTCAGCGTCGAAGCCGACTCGAGCCACACCCGCTCTGTTCACCCGAACCGCATTCCTCCCCAAGCCAGCCATACCGGAATGTCTGAGAACCGCAGTCCCTGCGCCCTCAGGAAACTGTTTCAAGTGTGGCAAGCCCGGCCATTTCCAGGACAAATGCCCCCTTAACGCTACTATCAAGGAAATGGACCGTAACGACCCTGAGGCAGAAGAACAATGGGAAGAAGCCATGGAACTTCAATCGGATGCGTCCCTCGAGGAAAATGACGAGGCCTAGGAGAAGGCTCCTTCCTAGGTCTACGCAAATGTGACCTGCGAGGACTAGACTTACGAGAACTCCTGGGAGGCACCCAGTTCTTAGTCGACACGACCCTGAGTATGAATGGACTCGGGGTGCAAACGAAGTCCCTAGCAGACACAGGAGCAAATGGCTACCTAGTCATTAACAAGCCTTTCGCAATATGACTGTCGAAAGCACTTCAGAGCCCCATACGGAAACTACCCTACTCTGTACCCATACGTGGATTTCAGCACAAAATCCAAGGCCACGTATCGGAGTATATTCGGTTACACTTAACAGTCGAAGGACGCTGAATATATAACTGCCCCTTTGTACTCCTGGACCTCGGAGCATAAGATGTGATAATTGGGAAGAAGCTTTTCAGCCGCTTCCGAATACTACTCGACTCTGCAAAGAGCCGGTTAGTATGGCCAAAGGAGTACCCGCCAACTCCTAGCTGGAGCAAGGAGATCACCTTGCCCTACCATTCATGCGAAACGTCCATTAAACATCCTGCATACCAGTCGGATGCGAATCGCCGGGATTTCGCAATCCGCCGCGAAGACAGACGCCACGCAGGCGGACGCTCGATGGAAATGAAAGTGATAACTTCCGACTACGAAGAGATCACCGATACGCCATCGAACCCACTACGAAACCAGGAGGTTTCTCCCCCACCGCAGAAAACCCTAGCACATAGGTTTACGCCCATGCATATATGCGAAATCAGTGCAAATGCTTTCCACCACGAGATGATGCGAAACGACTCCAAGTTTTTTCAGACTAGCATCTACGAAATCGATCAGATCATTCATGAAAAGGAGTTGGTAGAGGACGAAGAAACGCTCCACCTCATCCAGCAGAAGCTTCCGCATATGCACCGGAAGTACACCGATGTCTTTTCGAAGTTGGAATCGGATCAAATCCCCCCACACCGCATATATGACCACAAGATACAGCTCGAAGCCCCTTTACCAAACGCTTTCTCGCCGTTATATTGACAGGGCACCAAAGAGCTTAAGGCTACCAAGCAATATCTGTTAGAGAACCTAGAGAAAGGCTTCATCATCAACAGCAAGACCCTATCCTATTTGTAAAGAAAGCGGATGGCAAATTAAGATTTTGCATCGATTACCGGAAGTTAAATGGTCTCACCCGGAACGATCCCTACCCCATCCCGCGTATCGACGAACTACTAGGACGGGTGTCGAAAGCAAAAATCTTCACGAAGCTAGATATCAGACAAGCCTTCCATCGTATACGGATGCACCCCGACTCGGAAGAGTACACAACCTTTCGGACTCGCTATGGATTCTATAAGTGCAAAGTGCTGCCATTTGGACTGACGAATGGTCCCGCAACCTATCAGCGGTATATGAATGACGTCCTGATGCAATACTTAGACGACTTCTGTACCGCATACTTAGACGACATCCTAATCTATTCAGAGGACCCTACGGAACACATAGAGCATGTGCATAAGGTCCTACAGTCTCCGAGAAGCTGGACTCCAAGCCGATTTGAACAAATGCGAGTTCAACGTCACCAGGACAAAATACTTGGGTTATGTTCTCACTACCTCCGGTGTCGAAGTGGACCCTGACAAAATCGAACCCCTTCGTAACTGGATCCGACTGACCACTGTTACTGGTGTGAAGTCCTACCTGGGATTCTGTGGCTTCTATAGACAATTCATTCATAATTTTGGCAAAATAGCAAAGCCCCTCACCACCATCACTAGTCCCTCGGAGCCGTTCCGGTGGACAGACGAATGTGAGAATGCGTTCGAGAAATTGCGATGACAACTTTTAGAGGTACGGCACTTCACCACTTCAACCCCGAATTGCCTATGAAACTGGAGACCGACTCCTCCGATGGAGTCGTAGCTGGTGTCCTCTCTCAAGAACACCCTGACAAGTGATGGTACCCCGTAAGCTTTTACAGTCATGTCCTATCTGGACATGAGATCAACTGGGAGATCCACAACAAGGAACTATTCGCAATAGTAAAGGCCTTCGGAAAATGGAGGCCCGAGTTGGCTTCGGTGCGCAACTGAGTGGACGTGTACACTGACCACCGTTCGCTGGAATATTTCATGTCTACCAAGGTTCTCACCGCGAAGCAGGTTAGATGGATGGAGCTACTCTCTGACTTCAACTTCTGCATTACGTACACCGCGGGCAAGAATAACCAGAAGGCAGATATTCTGAGCCGAAGAGACCAAGACTTGGTAACGCAGCAGAAAGTCAAACTTGATAGTAGGGCGAGGGTATTGTTAGGTCCAAGCCGCCTGCACCCCCGAATCAGCACCGAACTCGCCGAGAGCTACATAGAATCCATTAATTCGATGGACACCCCCAAGCCCCAGGTGCCCTTCAATTTAATAGAGGCGCTACGTACGGACAATCGGAAGTCGTTCACTGAGACTCACGCAAAACAACCCCTACCAGACGGATTCGCGATGAACGACCAGCTCCTCCTGTACAAAGGCCGCCTATGTGTGAATCGCCACACCGACCTATGTACGAAACTGATCCGAGAAGCGCACGATCAAGTGTCGTCAGCACATCCAAGTGGAAGGAAAACCTACCAATTGCTTGCTCCAAAGTATCATTGGGTCGGGATGGAAGCGGACTGTTTGCGGTATGTACAAAACTGCATGATATGCCGGTTTTCTCACACCAATGTCACTAAGCAACAAGGATTCCTACACCCACTACCCGTACCCGAATATCCTATACAACACCTCACCATGGACTTCAAGGAGTTCCCAAGGGACAAGCATGGATACGATAGCATCTTAGTGTTTATGGACCGACTCGGTAAGAGTTCAGTGACCATACCTTGCTACAAAACCACAACTGCCCGGCAGATGGCGCAATTGTTCATCGAATGGATATACCGATTCGGACACACTCCGGAGTCGATTGTAAGCGACCGCGGACCCCAATTCATATCATCCTTTTGGCAGGAGTTCTGTCGAATTATCGGCGTTAAGGTTAAGCTGTCGACTGCCTATCATAAGCAGACCGACGGGCAGACAGAAATCATGAACAGATACATCGATCAGAGGTTGAGGCCTTTCGTATCCCATTATCAGGATAACTGGAGTGAACTCATCCCCATAATGGACCGCATGCAAATGACACTCCCCCACGCATCCATTGGCATGACCCCCTACCGACTCAAGTACGGAACCGATCCACGTACGAGTTGGGATTGGAACACTCCGAAAAGCACCAACCCCCGGGAGACCCTAAACCGAGAGGAAGCCAAGGCGGTTGCAGACCGAATGCATACCGCATGGGTCCACGCTAAGGAAAACATGGCAAAGGCACAAGAGGAAATGTCTAAGCACACGAATCGACGCCGAAGGGCCATCGACTGGGACGTAGGAGATAGAGTGTACCTATTGACCAAAAATTTGAAAAACTCTCGTCTTAGCCGCAAGCTGGGTGTAATGGTGGGTGCACCAGATGTGAGAATCTAGCCACCCAAGGAAGGGATGAATTTACTAAGACAACACACTGTCTTAGGAAACAGAGCCAAAGGGTTGTAGCTTAGACTATTCCACAACGCAGCAATCAGGTGTGTGATGTAGTGAAGTGGTTCAGACAAGTTGCAACAAATCTTGAGTCTGAGAACTCAGGGATAAGTCAGAGGTTAACACCTCACTGACTTTTCAGAAACAAGGAGTAACAAGATGAATGCTTGGAAGCTTTGAAAAGACGTGGAAGTATGTGATAGTCGATTTACTGTATTGCCTGCTTGCCCTTTCTTAAGGAAAGGGCAATCCTATTTATGCTAAAGGAGTGTAGTTCTCTCATTTTCCAAGACTTTCCATGACTTACCAGGCTTGGTAACTGTAGTCGACATAAGAGAATCCCATAGAACCATCTCTTAGGTTCGTAGCCTATAGGAAGTAAAAGGAGGTCCAAGGTCAGAGTACCCCTATAGACAAATTATGTCATAGACAAATTATGTAACCACTCATGTGGGTAACTAAAGAGCGATGACGTGTAATGAATCATAGAGGTTCGTAGGAGCTTTTAGAACTATCGTTCATGCTCCTAGGCCTCTAGTTGGTAGAGATATGTCATGTGGTAGTATGAGTGATGTCATGTAATGAATCATAGAGGGTTGTAGAGATATGCTATGTGGTAATATCGGCCCAGTAACTAAGGAGTGATGAGGTGTAATGAATCATAGATGGTTGTAGCAATCGTTGAGTAGTATTGCTCTGGTTGTTGGTGTGATAAGCCAAAATATGTATAGTGACTTGTAGGTTTGAGGAGGAGATTTCCAAGTTTGCTCTTGAGTTTGATAGCAAACTGAGTGCAACGAATGTCAGTATGACAATGACGCTACAGTATATTCCATACTGAAGCCCAAGGCAGCCAAATGGAGTGGAAGTGAGTTTGGTATCACGTCGTCAAAATTGAGTGATCGGTGCGACTGGATTTCTTCAGCTATTTCCTTTAACAACTGATGCCTAGGAGAATAACCGCTAATTGTTAGGTTCTTAATCCACTTCAGAAATATCGTCTCTTGGGCGCTGGATAAACTCTGCTTTTGCTGACGGGCTTGAGAGCGTATCAAACCTCAATTAGTGCGACGCGTCACAGAACTCGTAGGTAACCCTAGCACTTTCTCAGCATGATATGCGCTCTTATACTTCCTAGATTTGACGTCTAATACTGCTTGGGCTATTAAAGTCTCATGTTCAGCAATACCTAGGTATTCACGACGATTCATTGTTGAGTTATTTACAATTATCTGAAGTTGGTGGGGTAAATCCACCGCGTTACCCAGTCCCCCGCATTACACCGTCACTTACGTTATTGTTTGTTCAGTAATCTGTGTATTGTTCTGTCTAATTGTAGCTGCCTGAAATTACGGTGAAGTTGAGTTGGGTCACGTGACCATATTACAACACACCCCCCACGTATCCCAGCTCTACAGTAGTAAATTAAAGGGGGATTAGGAGAAAGGTTGCTCCCCAAGCTACCCGGCAAGACCGTATGGGTATAGAGCTTCGGCTTCGGGCCTGTCGGCTCCATTCTTCCTACACAACCACGCCGAACCCGACCCCTCCACCCCGCCACCGACCACCCCCCACAATCAATCAATCAATCAATCAATCAATCAATCAATCAATCAATCAATCAATCAATCAATCAATCAATTAATCAATCAAGATGCCAGTCGTTGGCGAAGTTACCGAGGGCAACCTCAAGATGGTTCAAGTCCGCGAGGACTTACGTGACTCTCTCGCCTACGACTTAGGCTCGGCTCCCTCCTCGGAGGATGAGGTTCTTATGGAGGTGGAATTGGAGCGGGGCTACGAGGGCCCAGGCGAGGTGGTGGTTACGCACCCCCAAGAGCTTGCAGCTTGGTATATCCAAGCTTCAGGCCGTACCACCTCCCCGGAGTGCGACCAGTGTGTGCACGCGAACGGTAGTAACCGTGCGCACCCCTTCTTCCTCTTCTGTGTCGTCTCCGGCGCCCTTCAGGGTGGCGCCTGTGGCTCTTGTGTGCTCAAGCACAACGCAGCAGGTTGCTCCTTTAGTAAGTCTTCCTTTCCTAGTATTGTACGTAGCTTGAATTGACTTTCTGGATAGGCACCACGAAGACCTGGCGCCCGGCCACCCCACCACCCCCCCAGCCACCAAAGGCTGGCAAGAGAGCTGGCACCCGTGCCCACGCTGCCCAGTTGGCCCGCCAGGCCGCAGCTACGGCTGCTAAGAACCATGTTGTGGTGGATTAACTGGTGGATATCTGGTTTGTGCACCTTGGGTGCTTAGATAGTCGGAAATGGCAATGGATTTCGCTTTGATTCTTCTTTTCTAGTTGTGACATGTCCGTACGTAGTAGGAAGTGTGAGAATCTCCTGGATTTGTATAGTAAAAGTTGGGGATTTCTCCTGTTATCATCTTTCTTCCCCCTTTTTTGAAATGGAATTAAAATTTCGAAAAATGACTGTGAAATATTGGTGCATAGTGTAGTATCTGTATCGTACGGAGTACTACTTGTGCAAAAATGAGTGTTAGAAGGTTTCCCTTCGAAATATCTTCATGAGAAACTTGACGATTTTATGAAATAAGAATGCGTAGTAAGATGTAGCGTATGGTAATAGGGGCTGCTGATTTGGAGAGTACTAGCTTCGTATGGAGCTATATAGCTTCGAGTACTCGAGTTGTCCTAATACCTGCCGACTGAAATAGATTTGTAGATCTAGCTAGTTGATAGCGATCTAGAGGGCTGCTGTCCGAGTTTAGAAGGTTGCCAATGCTTCGTACGGAGTTGTTTTCATAGTAGCACACTCCTAAAGGAGGTGCTTAATGTCCACTAGGTTAAGATGCTTAATGAACTCCTTATGCTTCTGGTGTGGTAGGGCTTTGGTGAATCCATCTGCTGGCATTTCATATGTAGCTATCCATTTGATATTGAGGTTCTGATGCTCAACCTCCTGTCTTAACCAATGTGAGTGGACGTCAATATGCTTCAGCTTTGTAACTAGCTTTGGAGACTCCTTAAGTAAGATCCGTACGGTCTGCAAATTATCACAATTAAGTGAGTATTAAATTAAGTGAGTATTGCTCATTTAGATCGAGTTTGATTGTGTTGAAGAAACGCTGCCACCAATAGAGCTGTTTCGCACTGTGGGACAAATCTAGAAGCTCTGCCTCTGTTGTAGAGGTTGACACAGTCTTCTGCTTTGAGCAGCGCCAGTCTATTGCCCCTCCAAATAAGGTAAACAAATAACCCTCTGTGC
Organism: Pseudogymnoascus destructans; assembly: GCF_001641265.1. Taxonomy (NCBI): domain Eukaryota; kingdom Fungi; phylum Ascomycota; class Leotiomycetes; order Thelebolales; family Thelebolaceae; genus Pseudogymnoascus; species Pseudogymnoascus destructans. Next base: position 923,287 of record NW_020167533.1, on the reverse strand, counting down.
TCTTTCTTGTTGATTCGCAGTCTGCGTACGAAGCGTCACTAGAGCATTGAAAGCGAGCCTCTTGAATATTAGGTCCAAACTGAAGAGCTAGGGTCTTAGTATCCTTAAGGTAGAGTAGAAGTCTGTCGACTGCAGCCATGTGGTCTGGGCCTGGATTGATGAAAAATTCAGATAGTTTCTGTGTCGTACGGGCTATATCAGGTCTCGTTACGACTGCTGCGTAGTTTGCTGATCCTACTTTCTGTTGGTAAAGATGGATTTGTTGCTTATCTGCCTGGCCGTCAAATTGGGTTAGGTTGTCTGTAACCATTGGCGTTTGGGTGGATCGAATAGAGGCTACTCCATACGTAGTTGTGATCTTGTCGATATAGGAGTCCTGGCACAGCCATAGGGTTTTCTGGGTGCGGTCCCTCACAATTCTTATGCCTAAGAACCATTGAAGTTCTCCTATTTCTTGAAACTCATATGCTTCCATCAGTCTCGTACGGAACTGTGTTGCCTCCATTTTGTGGCTAGGATGGTTAAGGATGCAAATATCGTCAACATAGAAGAAGACAATAATCTTTGAAGATACAAAGAGGCACTGTGCTTCTGGGACCTGTACGAGGCCTAGAGCCTTGAGTGTCTCTGAGAAGTCTCGAAACCAGAGTAAGGGGGACCTTCGAAGTCCATAGAGTGCCCTGTTAAGTTTCCAGCATTTTCCTTGCTCCTGGTAGCCGTCTGCACACCGTACGTAGACCTCCTCATCAATACGGCTGTTTGTGAATGCGTTTATAGCATCTAATTGTTGTGTATCCAAATCAAAGTAGGCTGTGATTGCCATTAAGGCTCGGAAGGTTTTCGAAGCAAGCGTAGCTGCGTACGTCTCATCATGGATAGAATAGCGTTGTAGGTAGCCATTGTCATTGAATTTGTATGTGAAAACCCACATAAGGGGTATCACAAAGTTCCGTACGGAGCTGTCGTTGACAGATGTGAACGTTCCTTGCTTTCGAAGGTCTCCTATTTCCTTTGCAGCTGCAGCTTGGAATCCTATTCGATGTGGATGAGTTTGGAGTTGATTCCAGAACTTTGGAGCAGCTGGTAGGTCCGTACGGTGTATGCTCTGTCGATTGAACTCCGTTCCTACTAGGAAAGCTTGGTGTAAGCTTAGCTTTGCTTCTGGTATCGCTATTGTAGCTAGGTAGACGTCGTGTCTTCGTACGGTGTCCTCAGGGCGTTCCGGTGTCATTTCAGGCGTTTGAAGTTGTTCCTGTAGCTCCGTGGTCTTTCTGAGTAGGCGGCTCTTCTTGAGGAGAGGAGGTGTTTGTTGCCTCTGATTCGTATGGAATTGTTCCGTTCTGAGGCTGTTGTTCCCCCTCAAACTCCTCATCTTCTTGATCTTGAATATCTGGTATTTCAATGACCTGAACTGTCTTTTCGAGCTCTGTTTGGACAAGCTGAGCCTCGTACGAAGGGTCATAAGCCTTTGTCTCATCAAAGGTAACGTCTCTTGTAACTATAACCCTTTACGAGACCGATTCGCACCTACTCAAAGAGCTAGAATCGGAGAATGGAGACTAGAATGGCAAAAGGCTGCGAAAATGCAAAGAGGCAAGGACCTTGAAGACTGGCTCCTAAACTGGGAGAATCTATACACTCAAGGCCGTACGCTACAGGCAACAGAGGTTATCGACCCTCACGACGCTATCTATACCTTTCTTGATGCAATAGGACCTTGCGAATTCCGAGGACCATGGAAACACAAGCTAGAGAAGCAGACAAAGTCGTACGAATTTGAGGAGGTCCTACGACAGTATAGAACCAACCGTAGGCAAGAGAGATTCACCCAGAAACCTAGGGGGGAACATGGAGTTTTTGCACTACAAGAGGATGACAATAGCGACCTACAGCCAACGCTCCAAGGCCGTACGAACAACCTACAACAAGGTCAGCAAGGTCAGAGAGGCAGAAAACAGAAAAATCAGGCTCGACTAGACTGCCCTTGCGGAACAACACACAAGTGGCGGGACTGCCTCTATGTGATGAAGTCAAAGCGTACGAGGCAATGGCGCCCAAATAAAGAGATTGAAGCTAAAGTAGAGGCCTATATAAGTGACAAACCAGGATTCCAGTACGTTATCCAAAAGGCAGAAGAACAGAACAATTTCAACAACCCGAATGGAGTACAATCCCATACGAATACAGATCCACCTATGTCTTTCACTACAGTCTTCCAAGTCTCCCAAGGACTAAAGCTGAAAACCTCAGCCTATGAGCTCTCTAAAAGCATAATTCTCGACTCTGGAGCTACAATTCACGTCTGCAACGACCGTACGAGGTTCTACAATATCCAAGAATGTCAAGATAATAGCTACCTCTTAGCTGGAGACCAAAGGGTGAAGATTGAAGCGTTTGGGTCTGTAGATATTACAGTCCAAAACGGGGAGGATAAGAAGTCTCTACGGACTATCACCCTTACAGATACAGCTCTCGTTTCATCCTTCCACACTTCAGTCGCTTCTCTTAGACGATTCATCCAAAAGGGAGTTCATTGGAATACCGCTGCACAAGGACTTACGTACGGAGATCAACCGTTCTGCAACACTCCAATGCTTCATGGACAATGGGTTCTTGAATACATAAAAAATGAGCCTACCCGAGCTGTTTATAGCACTCAGGATCAACAGGACAACGTTGTCCTATCTTCGTACGGACCTCGTAAGGACCTAAAAGGCACTGCAAAGGAATGGCATAACCGCATGGGACACCTAAACCAAAACGCCATTAGAAAACTCCAAGAGAAGACCGCCAGAGTTATCGTCACAGACCTAGACTCGTACGATACTCAGTGCGAAGTATGCCGACTTACGCATGCTACAAGGCAGATTTCTAGAAGATCTACACCACGCTCAAAAGTGCCATATGAGAAGGTCCACCTTGACCTAATCCAAATGCCAGAGGCGTACGATGGCAGCACACAAGCCTTACACTTCCTATGTGATAATTGCCGCATGAACCACGTCTATACTATAAAGGATAAAACACAAGGAACGCTCCTACAGACGATTAAGGACTTTGTGAGCTACGTACGGAGAAGATGGGGGTTCCAAATCTGCATATTCCACCTAGATGGTGAAGCCTCACTTGGAAATGAATGGGAGGGTTGGATTAAGGACGAAGGATATGAAATCCACATCTCTCCACCCTATACAGCAGAGCCGAACGGAGGAATAAAGAGGTCATGCCGTACGATAATCACACGATCACGTGCACTTAAAGAATCAGCCAACTTACCAGAAGGAATGTGGCCTGAGATTTTCAAAACAGCAGGGTACCTCATAAACCGCTCACCATCGTCAGTCATAAATGATGAGACCCCGTACGGACTTCTACTCCAGTCCTTACCTACAGAGAGCCAAAAGCCAGAGCTACTTAAGCCATTACTCTCTCATATTCGTGCTTATGGCTGTAGAGCCTATGCCCTTATTCTAAACAAGCCAAAGCTTGAGAGGATACAGAGGAATGCCCAAATAGGCTACCTAGTTGGCTATAACTCTACAAACATATTCCGCATTTTGCTTTCTAAGCATATCGTACGGAGTATCGCAATTGTAGGTATAGGGTAGGAAGTCGCGTTTGATGGTTTCTTGGATCTTAGAGCGAAGCCCCTGAATTGCTTCCTCCTGCTTTTCCCACACCTTGCGCTCATATTGGAAATCAGCTTGTAGGTTTTGAAGCTGTTCCTTCTGATCTTCTGTAAGAGATGCGTACGTAATTGGCGTTAATTGCTGTTGGCCTTCTACTGAAGGTTGGATGGTCTGGCTACCTGAAGCTCTTGTTGACACTCCAGGTCTTGTTTGAGCAGTAACACCACCACCAGCTTGCGTGGCACTCCGTACGAACTCATGAATAGGTCGAACGGGATAGGAGTGTAAGAGGGTCCTCGATTGATGGATCGATATACCCCCATACTCCTGCCTTCATTGAAGCAGTTTTGATAGTCTCTATCCACTCGTCCCAGTCTCTAGGGCTTGTGAGGACCACCCCCGCCTTCTGTAGGGTCGCCATAATGATGGGTTTTTTTTTTTCGACTCCTAGGAGGGGTATTAGGTCCGTACGGGTTTCTATAGGCTTCAAAATGCGTCTTGGAGTTGCTCCGGGCTCATAACTGTTTAGTAATCTGTGTATTGTTCTGTCTAATTGTAGCTGCCTGAAATTATGGTGAAGTTGAGTTGGGTCACGTGACCGTATTACAACATTGTTTGAGTTATCACTCTATAATCACGTGGTTATGTAGCGAAAAGGGTGCCATGTGCCCTAATTGCCAACATACCTCGGGAATTACCCCTGTAGCACTTCCCCCGCACAAATGCAGGGAGTTAAGGTGACTTAACTTCATTCTTGTGGTAGACCAGGATGTCATCCACGACGACTCGATTGATATAATGATGTGCTACCCGTGGCAAGGTAAGCTAAATACAAATCCTCCTACGACCCCAACAAAACCCTGAATCGCCACGATGAACTTTGATATCCCCCCAGATCTCAAAGAATTCCTCTCCTCTCTAGACAGCTTCATAGAGAGAGAAATAGCTCCGCTTCAAGCTCAGGACGACAACGAGCGCTTCTTCGACCATCGTCGAGAGCATAGCCGTACTGACTGGGACAATGGTGGCCTTCCACGCCCAGAATGGGAGGCATTGCTCACTGAAGCCCGGCGCCGGGCTGACAAAGCTGGCTTCTACAGATTATCACTTCCGGTCGAGTACGGCGGGCAGAATAAAGGCAATCTCTGGATGAGCGTCATAAGAGAACATCTGGCAGCGAAAGGTCTAGGTCTCTTCAATGACTTGCAAAATGAGCACTCCGTCGTAGGCAACTTCCCCACTATTGTCATGCTTCTTAGCTTCGGCAATGAGACTCAGAGAAAGGAGTTTATTCCCAGCCAGCTTGGTGGAAAAGTGATCATGACATTCGGCCTGACAGAGCCAGATCATGGTTCTGACGCTACGCATCTCGAGACTGTGGCGAAACCAGAGACCAGAAATGGGGTGAAAGGTTTCGTTCTCAACGGTTGAAAGAAATGGCAAACTGGCATGCATGTCGCAACACATTGCATCCTCTTCGCACGGACCTCTGGGAGTGCTGGCTCAACTAACGGCATTACAGCCTTCATCGTGCCTGCTAAAACCCCAGGCATCAAAGTCGAGAGCTATGAGTGGACGTTCAATATGCCAACAGACCACGCAACCGTCTCACTAACCGATGTATGGGTGCCATCGATGGCAATCTTTGGGCCACCAACATCGGGCCTCAGCGTTGCTCAGGCATTCCTCCACGATAACAGGATCAGACAGGTGGCGAGCAGCCTTGGTGCTGCGACATTCTGTATTCAGGAGTCTATCAAGTACGCCAAGGAGAGGAAGCCGTTTGGAAAGGCGTTGGCGTGGAACCAAGGGGTCCAGTTTCCGCTCGTGGAGCTGCTGACGCAGACGGAGATGCTGAGGTTGCTGATCTGCAAGACGGCGAATGATATGGATAGTATGCCACATAGGGACGTGGAGAAGAAGTTGATCGACAAGGTGAGCATGTGTAACTATTGGGCGAACAGGCTGTGTTGTGAGAGTGCAGACCGTGCCATACAGGTAAGTTCTCCTAGTCTGGAAGATAAGATAGGAGCTGATTGAAAGAAAGGTCCATGGTGGTGTCGGCTACAGCAGGCATAAACCCTTCGAGCATATCTACCGCCACCATAGGCGCTACCGTATCACAGAGGGTTCTGAGGAGGTCCAGATGCGAAAGGTGGCGTTCAAGGTTTTTGGGCTCTCAGAGTTGGCCAAGGGCCAGAAACAGGCCACGAAGCTGTAAGTGTGGAAAATATGCAATATTGTATGTCCCGAATATATATAGAATTATTGTAGGTTACAATGATGTACGATGAAATTAATCGAGGTGAAACGAGTATGGAGGACTCGGATATTTATTGATGTGGGGTAGATGTGACGATGCTGGGGCTAGGGAGATCGCGTACAAGTACTCAAGGACAATATTTCCTAACAATCATTTTAAGCCTTTGATAACGTATTTCACAAGCGAGTAGCCTACACAAGTGAATTGCCCACCAAAACACCAAAACGCATCAACTTGACTACAGACAACATGCCACAACCAACACAAGCGCAATCATCTATTCAAGAGGGTAGACTACTTCTAGCTATCTAGGCACTAAAGGAACATCAATTTAAGAGTGTCCGAGCTGCTGCATTGTCATTTGACATGCCACATAGGACCCTAAGCAACGAATGAATGGAATAACTTCCTAATGCGACTCTACCCCTAAGTTAAAGAACTTGACTTCGTACAAGAGTCAGCTCTTGTTTAGTACATTCTCAACCTAGATTCACGTGGATTTCCACCCTAGCCACAAGCTGTACAAGAAATGGCAGACCTTCTACTCTCTAAACAAGTCGAGAGCCCTATTAGGATCAACTAGACTACAAACTTCATAAAGTGTTATATAGAAATCCAAGCAAAGTTCAGTTAGAAGTACAATTAAAAACGAGCAAAATTCGAAGATCTAAAGATAATTCAAGGGTGGTTCTCTCTTGTATGAAACACAGTTGTAAAATATGGCATCTTACAGCAGAATATCTACAACTTTAATCAGGCAGGTTTCGTAATGAAAGTAATTGCTACTGAAAAGGTAGTTAGAAGCTTAGAAGCAAAGAGCCATCTAAAGACTATATAGCTAGTGGGAGTAGGTGTCAATTATCTAAGATGTTAATTCGTACAGATGGGCACTCCTGCCGTTCATCATTTTTAAGGCATAGAATCACCTCTTATCTTAGTATAAGGACTTGGGATTGCTAGACGATTAGGTAATTACGCTAAGTGGGAATGGGTAGACTTCAAATTCAATTAGGTACAAGTGGATTCAACACTTAATCGACATACAAATAGTCGTTTGATCAGAACCTATCGCCTTCCCATTCTTATGGACATAAGAGCCACCTCTTAGCTCAATTTCAACACTACTATACAAAACAGAAGATAATCACCCTCTGTATGCCACTATACTCGTTACACATTCTTTAGCCACTTGATGTTAGTGTTACGGCTATAGTAACATGATGTCATGGTTACAGGGCCAGGGCCTAGTAACGTGACGTGTGAGTCACATAACGTGACGTGTGAGTCACAGTGGGAAGCGGGGTAGGCTGCCATGTGACAGGGCTAATGGATAGTTGCAGAAACTAGTGGATATTGGATAGTTGAGCTATCCACGAACTATCCTGAATATCTAGCTATCCGCCAACTATCCAGATTATCCATGAGGCACGACGCCACTATATAAGTAGATAGTATTTCCTTAGATAGGAGCTTCGTGCTCAACTCAATACAGTATTTGTTATATACTAGTAACGTGTTACTTGAAGCCTTTGTGTCTGATCCCCTGCCTCCTCTGATAAGTAAACCTTTACGCAAGAGAACCTCTGTGTCTTCTATCATTTAGAAGTCAGCGTTACACTTTGAGCACCACTTCTACGAGGCACTGGCTCATACACAAAGCAACATGTCTGTCGTCAGTTCGAAGGGGAAAACCCCCACCACGCCAACTTCGTCTCAGAGGTCTAAGCCTGAGAATGAGGAGATGCCTGACGCACCCACCGTCAACGAACTCAAGGAAACTCTACGCGTCAAGTTGCCCGACACTTACTCCGGCAACCGAAAGGAACTTGAGGTGTTTTTGCTACAGGTCGAACTGTACCAGCACTTCAATGACAAGAAGTTTCCCACCCAGGAGAGCTATGCCCTGTGGACTGCGTCCTACCTTAGGGGGGAAGCCCTGCGATGGGTCGAACCATTCCTCAAGGATTATTTCAAATATGAAAGTACCAATGGAAGCATGGCAACTACGCAGACTATGTTTGGCAGCTGGAAAGGATTCTGTAAGGAAATCCGACGCATGTTCGGAGACATCGATGAGATCAAGACCGCGGAAGACCATCTGTTTGCACTTAAGCAGACTGGCAGCGCCCTCACGTACTCCACAGAATTCCAGAGATACGGCAATCAGACAGGATGGGACGCCAGCGCACTCATCAGCCACTACCGACGTGGGCTGAAGAGCCATATACGTATGGAACTTGCCCGTTTGGAACAACAACCAACGGACATGGTAGCGCTAATCGAACATACGGTCCGAATCGACAATCGACTATACGAATTCCAGAAGGAACGTCGGACCTATGACAAGCCCAAGAAAAGTTACCCCTACCGGGGAAACGAGGGCAGATGACGGGATCAACACCCGCGAGACAACCGTTGGTTGGACCCAATGGAACTCGATGCCACGTTCAAACCTGGACGACCCCGTGACCCTAAGAAAGACAGACAATTCAAGGAACGACTCTGTTTTAACTGCGACAAGCCCGTACGGTCTTCAAATTGAGCACTTTATTAAGGCTCATATTAATCATATCAGCAAGGTTGAGTTCTTTATCGCGTTCAAGTTGATATACTTCTTCTATAGCTTCTACAGCTTTATATTTATCTTGTTGTGTATAATGTAGCTTACTTAGCCCTATTTTCTTTAAACGAGGGTCTAGTAGTAAAGCTATAAATAAAGGTTTATTCTTCTCTTCATAATGATTAGGAGAGTAGTATTTCCTTAATTTAGCAGTACCTTTCTTAATAGCAATATCTATTTTAAAGCCCTATATTAATATTAGTATAAAGTTAGATATAAAAGGGATATAAGACTTATGTTACTATTTTATCTTCTAACGTAATGTATGGGGTAGTCGGACATACGGGGTAGTCGGACATACGGGGTAGTCGGACATACGGGGTAGTCGGACATACGGGGTAGTCGGACAAAAATGCCCGACTACCAACTCAGAACCTTCATACCTTCCACCATGAACATCCCACAACCATACAGTCGTGCTCAGATTGAAGACAACATCCAAAAGGCTGTCATTGCGCTCCGATTGAAGGAATTCAAATCAATTAGACTTGCTGCAGACTACTTTAGAGTTCCTAAGTCAACTCTTGCTGATAGGATGTCCAGGAAGAAAACGTGTGCTGTAGATCACAAAATTGAACAAGCTCTCTCAAATGCAGAAGAAAATACACTAGCATGATGAATTACACGTCTCACTGCCACGGGTTTTCCTGCAACTCCTATGTTGATCAAGGAAATGGCTGAAGAAATTCGCGTACGACACGTCCAAATCGCGTCTTCTCAAACAACTCTTCAGACCAATCCTACCCCCATAGGCCATGAATGGATCTATAGATTCTTAAAACGACTTCAAAACTTTAAAGGGGTCTACTCAAGACAACTAGAGTCTGCACGACATAAAGAAGCCACTCCTATAAAGATTTCAGCTTGGTTTGACGCGTTTAAAGCACGAATTGAAGAGTGAAAGTACAAGCCATGCAACATCTATAATATGGATGAGACAGGTTTTGCGTTGATTCTACCTTGAAATCCAATTGGAAGGTCACAGCTGGGAAGCAGGAGTGGATAACTGTACTTGAATGCATTGATGCAGACGGTGGTGCTTTACCACCTATGATTATATTCAAGGCTAAGAATACCAATTCAAGTTGGATTCCAAAGGACACCCCTACAAACTGGCACTTCTCAACAAGTAATAGTGGCTGGACTTCAAACAGTCATGGATTTCAGTGGTTGCGGAAGGTATTTGAGCCTGAGTCACGCAAAAAGTCTGGAAATCACCCGCGAATGTTGATTATGGATGGCCATTCTAGTCACATTACTGGCGATATGATTGCACTGTGCATTGAGAATGACATCGACCTTCTTATTCTACCACCTCATTGCTCTCATCTACTCCAACCACTTGATGTTGGGGTGTATGGACCTCTTAAGCGATTTCATGCTCAGGAAGTAGATCGGTATACTCGAGCAGGAATAAAGCGAATCCAGCACTCCCACTGTGTTGAAATCTTCTGGTGTATTCGAGAGAAGGGTCTTATACCTCAAAGTGGGTGGAGGGCAGCGGGTTTAATACCCTTTCTCCCAGAAAGAGTTCTGGCTAACCTTCCACTTCCACAACTGAACCACCTCGCATTCCTCAAAACTCAACCAATATCACTACTCTGGATCTCTCAATACTCCAAAGTTCTCCAGATGGAACTGAACTAAGGCATGCAAATTTAGTATTTAATTCAAGTATGGCAACTTGTGACTCTCCTGCTTCACCAACTTGATGCTATGCCAAGAGAATGACTAGGCTGGTTGAAAGTCAGAATGCTGAACTCAGCATCCTTCAGAAGGAGGTGAAAGAGTACAAAGAGATACTTGAGACACGAAAGAAAAGAACTACGGGCAGGAGAATTAAGTTGCAAGGCGAATTTGTATTCAGTACCGAGGAAGTGTTGAAAATTGTCCGGGAGGCAGAGTTGAAGTCAACTGAGAAAAGACCACGTGGAAGGCCATGCAAGCGGCCAATTGAAGAAGTAGACGAGGAAGTTGAAGAGGAAGAGGTAGAGAACGATTCAAGCGACCCAGAATTGGAATTGGAGGAGTGTGTGGCATGTAGGACTCGGTCAACTAGAGTAGAATAAACTTTTTGTCCGACTACCCCATATGTCCGACTACCCCATACGTTACGTTATCTATAAATGTTAGTATTATTATATAACTAAATAAGGATAATGTACATGTATAGCGAAAGCGCCAAACAAGCGAAAGCGCCAAAATTATCTACCCTCACGACAAACATTGCGATAAATCTACCACAACATTAGAAATCAATTGAAACTACTCAGAGTCCTCTTCCTCAGAGGTGTCTATTACAATCTGACACGTGCGCGCATTGTGCCCAGTCTCACCACACTTGCCACAGCGACGGGCACGGGTTTCTTCCCTTGGCTTCCGACCACGGCTTGCCCTTATTTCCTGCTCTACCTGCTGCACAACATCCCTCTCATCCTGTAGCTCTTGCGCCCCTTGTTGACTAAGTGATCCTCCTTGCTGTAGTCATGTTTTCCTAGCTCTCCGGCGCTTGCTTAGTACTTCATTTGCCTGTCGTAGGTTTTGGTTCTCTCCCTTTAGCAGTGCTAATTGATGCATTATTTGCGATGCACCCTTTGTAAACTGGTCAACAGCTGCATAGATTGAGGTTGGAGAGCTATTTTGATGGCGTGAAATCCGAGTTTTAATAAATGTAGACTGTGACATAGCTTCAATTGGGTTGTTTGGTGTCTGAGAAACCCAAGGTTGAGCAGTACCTGGGCGGGAGCTTGGAGGCGTTGGTGTCCTTAACTTAAGATCAAGTGTAGATATCACTCTCTCAGGGTCAAATGGAAGAAGCCCTGCCCCTCGGAACCCGCCTCGAATGTTACTTTCCGTCATTGTAGTGTTAAATGCAGCGTGGAAGGCAGGAAAGAAGTCATCCTTTGTAATATGAGAAATATGAGCCTGCATCATATCTTCAATTTGCCGACCATAGGCCTGCTTTAACGGGCCGAAACAGCCAACATCAAGTGGCTGGAGTAGATGAGAAGAGTGAGCAGGCATACAAAGCGTAATAATGTTGTGTTCCTTGCAGTACTCCTCAAACTCATCTGAGTGGTGGCTCTCATGACCATCAAGGACTAACAAGCGATAACCACCAACACTCCGGGCCTTTGTATGCTTCTCAAAGTGCTGAATCCAATCCATGCCTCTCTCGTTTGTAGTCCAGCCATTTTCAGTAACAGAAATCACCCAATCGCTTGAAAATCCACTATTCTCATACCAAGATGTAAGGTGGTTTTTGCCAGCAACAATGATAAATGGTGGTACTGCCCAACCTTGAGAACTAACGCCTTGGATTACTGTAACCCATTCCCGATTACCAGGCTGTACCTTCTTTGCTTTTGCCCGCCCTTCTGAGCTTGTTACAACCATAGCAGTTGAGATAACGCCCATCATAAACCCAGTCTCATCAAAGTTGTAGATATCTGCTTCATCGATACCATATTTCGCAATTGTGTTACGCACAAGCTCAAACCAGCCATTAATAACTTCTGGATCTTCGCACTTAGCCCTCTGGTAGTCGTATTTGCGCTGAAAGCGTGTCTGGAGCTCTACACGCCGCTTAACAAAGTTTGAAGCCCAACGCGACCCAACGCGTGACGCGTCGCGTGTTGCAAGTAGTCGACTTGCCATATCTTCAACAACAGACAGCCGAGGAGGAAACCCTTTGGCAGCTAGGTCGAGTATATACTGAACAAGGACGGACTCCTCTAGGTTAGTTAATTTCCGTGAGTTGGCTTGGATATCGCGTCGTGAAGGTACACCTTCTAGACGACGACCTAGCTTGCGGTGGTCCACAGAATAGATCCTAGCAGCAACTCGAAGGCGTAACTTTGGGTCGCTTTGCATAGCCTGGATAGCTAGCACTAATTGGCTTTCATCGTTTTTATGGGGCATGTTTTGTTGTTGAGGAATTTAACATTTAGTTGGGGGGTTTGGTCACCGCATCATTTTGGCGCTTTCGCTTGTTTGGCGCTTTCGCTATACATGTACGTTATAGATATTAGCTTACCTAGTTGTATTTTTTTAGGCCCTTGTATATCTTTAGTATGCTTTGCTAATAGCCTTATATTCTCTTGATTATATTTAAGGCTATTAATAATCTTCCTCATTTTAAGCCATGGTGATAAATTAGATAAATGTATTAAAGTTAGTATATATAAATATTAAGGGGATATGTAAACTTACTAATATCATTATCTTGCTCTATTAATATTTGCTCTTCTATTTCTGTTGAAATAGATATACAGTTGAACCTGGATATAAGGATGCCCTCGGGACTGGGCATGGCACCCTTATAGCGAGGATATCCTTATGTGGAGGTTCACAGAAATCTGAGGAATATATGTAAAAAAAAAAAAAATTGTATGCTACTTTGACACGCAGCCATCTAGTAAACATTGGGTACTCTTCGCGACTTTCTCTTGCGAGATACCCTTGCCAATCTGTTCTAATGCCTTTATTACTGAAATCCGACCTCCATCTTCAGCGAGGGAAGCAAATAATTGAAGGGTATTCAGCACCTGGCTAGCCATTCGACCATTTCAGTTCATTCCTATGAATAGTATATTGTGGCAGATGGTCCCAAAGTTCGTGCGCCTTAGTTTTTAGGATGTCACCAGTAATGATTGCATTTTTCTTTTGCATGCATTGTTGCCAGTCGAAGAGAGCTATCTCAAGTTCACAATATTCTTCATTACTTTTTTTCTTTGTGCCAAGTTCAGTCTTCTTCCACAGCGTACGAGCAGTCACTTTCAGTCCGAAATGGTCAGGCTGGATTCCGCGGAGCTGGATTAATACCGTTTAATCCTCAAGTGGTATTATCAAAGCTTGATGTCAAGTTACGGACTCCAACGCCTACTAGACCCCCCTCTGCCGACACCGACCCTTGGATTTCTCAGGCGCCTCATAACCCAACCGATGCTCTTTTGCAAACAACTTTGGTAAAGAATCGTATTGCACGTCATCAGGGAAGCTCGCCAGCCCCTATTTTTGAAACAGTTGCGGCGTTGGCGAAGGGTATAGAGCTGTTAGCCCATGAATTGACTTTAGTACACGCTGAAGTCCGTACTCTTCGCAAGGCAAATGAAGCACTTAGCAAATGCCGTAGAGCTAAAAAGACACGTATTCATCAAGGGGGTGTACTTACTGTCGAGGATGCGCACGATATTCTAAGTCAAACTGAGGTAGACGAGCAGATTCGACGTGATAGGTGTTTAGGAGGGGGTGTTCAAGGCAAAGGGAATCTGACCGTACGACGCTGTGGCACTTGTGGAGAGACTGGTCATAATTCAAAAATGTGTCAAGGTACTATTACTATATAACCTTTAGTAGATCCGCAATTAGTTTAGTTAAATTTACTTCGTTGTTGTTATTTAATATTAATTCTTCGTACGAAGGTAGGAAAAAGTTAACTGGGTACTGATATTAACCGGGTACTGATAAACCACGTTATATAAAGCACCCGACATCAAGTGGCTGGGTTAAGTGAGAGGATCAGGTAAACAAAGGGGAGAGGATCAGGTAAACAAAGGGGTATAATGTTGTTGGTCTTGCAATATGCTTGAAATGCAGCTGAATCATGACTTTCGTGTCCATCAAGAACCAACATTCGATAAGGGCCCTTTGCCGTACGAGCAGTGTGCTTGTCGAAGTGCTTTAACCACTCAAGACCCGTCTCATTGTCGGTCCATCCATTGCTTGTTGGTTTGATAGCCCAGCCGTGTGGTAAGCCACCTTCAGTATACCAATGTGCAAGGTGATTAACCCCTTGTACGACAAGAAATGGAGGCACACTTCTGCCCTCACCATTAATGCACACGATTGCTGTAGCCCATTCACGATTGCCAGGCTGAACTGCCTTGCCTCGGCCATGTCGATCGGAGCGCATAACTACCATTCCAGGACAGATCACGCCCATCATAAACCCTGTCTCGTCGAAGTTGTAGAAATCACAATCCAACACCCCATATTTAGCTCTCATGTTTCGTACGAGCTCAAACCACCCTCCAATAAGCACAGGATCTTCGCATAAGGCCCTTTGGAAGTCATAAACACGATTAAAACGTGTCTTTAGTTCTGGGCGTCGTCGTACGAATCGATGCGCCCAGATTCCCAACGCGCTTTCCCTGACGCGTTTCGAGGAGATAGTTGGCCATATCTTCAACACCAGCCAACCGGGGTGCAAATCCTCTTGAATCTAAGTCAATTATATGTTGACTAATTACTTCCTCTTCAAGTTCGGTCAATTTTTGGACAGCTGGTCGTCGCTCACAAATATTCGTACGACCGTTCATTCTACCGGTAAGTGTAGAATAAGGTACGTCATAGATCTTTGCTGCACGAAGACGAGTAAGATTTTTAGTCGTACGAATAGCCTCAATAGCTAAGATGATTCTAGCTTCTTGAGTATGAACAGACATACTTTATTATTGAAATAACGCGTATTGAAGCTAGGGGGTAGAGAAAACGCGAAAAGTTAACCGGGTACTGATATTAACCGGGTACTGATAAACCACGTTATACTAATATGTTAATAGAGTATTAAGAGAGGAATTTAATAACGAATTACCTCTAACACAACAACAACTACTACATCAACAACAACAAGAGAATGAGGAAGATAATTTATTAGATGATTTCGAAAGATGCCATAGTGCTCATTACGCCAAAGTGCTCATTATGCCATTACAAACATTACTTGTTACAAACATTATTTGTTACAGATCACCCTAGCATTAGTATAATGTTAGGGGAAGGATTAGGGAGTTTCTATGATCTAGGATGATCTAGGTCATATAGGATCATGAGGGATTGAGGAGACTCATAATGGCTTATAATAATAGTATGATCTAGTATAGGATCATGAGGGATTGAGCAGACTCATAATGGCTTATAATAATAGTATGATCTAGTATAGGATCCATTTAGCACGACGCTATAATATAAGTAGATAGTTAGTTCTTAGATAGGAGCAAAGCTCCTATCTACTTAACTTAATATAGTATTCTTTACATACTATAACGTGTTACTTAGAAGCCTTTGTGTCTAATCCCCTCCTCCTCTATCGAGTTAAACCTTTACGTAAGAAACGTCTATGCATCCTATCGTTTAGGAAGTAGCGTTACACTATTACCATTCGCGGTTAGGTTGGCCTATCTGCGAATTATGACATTCGTGGTTTAGTCGGCGTATCCGTGAATACAGACGGCAAGATTTTAGACACACTTCCGCCAAAGTAACTTTTCGACTTTTAGCGTTGCGTTGCATTACTCTGGGTAGGTGTTGGTTGGCGCAGTGTGCAGTCACCAACCGGACCGAACTGAGGAGTCGCGTTCGGGATGCAACAAGTCTCAATCGTAATGGTATGTATTGCACGCCGAACTGTAAGAGTTCGGCGATAGCTACAGAATATATAACTAAAGGAGTATAAAAAGTTGAGAAGTCGAAAAGTTACTTTGGCGGAAGTGTGTCTAAAATCTTGCCCTAGAATACAACCTATTCGTGGTTGAGCCGGAGCATATTGATCGTGTGAGCAGAGTAATCGCAGGATCGTAGACGGACTAATCGTCGGTGTTCGCACCGACCACCGATCATCTTACAGGTGGTCGACGCGAACATCGACGATTAGACTCCATTATGAAGCTCGGGGCTTTTACCTGGTTTTCAGGTTTGACAAACTCAAGATGCACAAGAAATCCTTTGTGAATGAAAGATGATCTCCTTCCTCACCCCGCGCCCTGATCCACCAACGGGAAGCCCGCCGTCTGGCCTTACCCGTGATGGTGTCACATTGGCATAGTCTTGGCAGGATCTAGTTCCGAAGTCAGGTGCTCGGCACTTGGCAGCTGGTGCTACAATCAGCTTCATCGTCACCGACAGATCGGGGCCTTGCAGATATCAATACTTACCTTCGCCGGAAAACTGCAAAGTACAGTATAGTATGCAGTGCAGAGTAAGTGAATACGAATACGGCGTTGCTGGCGACTGGACTGCGTGGGAATAACGTGAAGGAAGCAAGCACCCCCCTTGCCGAAATCCGGAGTTTCAGAACCAACTGCCAGGTCAGATACGGCATTTTGTTTTGCAAATAGAGTTGTTTTCCCCCACTTGCAATGCTCCGCCAGCATCACGAAAATGTCAGCCTCTAATTCAACCCACGCGACATGCAGTACCATTCTGTTATTCTGTTCAGAGGATTGAGATCCCAGAAACATGGGTCATCCGGTAAGTTTCAAAGGAACAATGCAACACATCGTCAGGCGCAGATTGCTGACGTGGTACGGCGGTACTACACGTGTGATATTATAAGTAAGCGCAGCGCGCATCCTTCAGTACTTATTATGACAAGGCTTCCCTTGACCGACTTTTAATTTCCTCATCTCACCTTGAGACTTCTGACTCGCTCTGCTTGTGCGAAAGACAAAGCCAAGCGCAGCCTCTTGTCGCATATCTGAAAGAGACAGCATGAAGGTCATGCAGTTTTCAATTGGGAACTCGGCAGCTGTACTGGGCCTGGTTGGCCTAGTTTCGGCCAACCCCACTGGCAATGTAGAAGCTCGCAATGAGGCTGCAGCTGCGGTTGCCGCGACGGCCACATCGCCGGGGTCGACTGCGTAAGTGCGATGCAATGTCTCAATATTCGTAGCCGGTGCTGGGAGTAAAGTTAACAAATCGTTTCCAGTGCCAAATCCTGAAGCTTGGACTGGGCTCCAAAATCTCCTTCCCAAACAGTGCGCCTTACAACGCATCTATCGGCTCGTTCTTCTCTGAACAGAACAATGTCATTACACCAGCCTGTGTCGTGTCCCCGACAACAAGTAAAGATGTTCAAGAAGCTGTTGGAATCTTGAGCACGCTCTCGCTGGTAGGACAATTCTCGGGTCTCACGTGCCAGTTCGCAGTCCGAAGTGGTGGTCATACTCCATGGGCCGGATCGGCGACGATCCAGGATGGAGTTGATATTGACCTGAGTGCTCTCAACCACGTCATCCCCGCAGAGGACAGGAAGACAGTTTCAATTGGACCAGGAAACAGGTGGATTGATGTCTACTTGAAGCTTGATGCTCTTGGACTAGGAGTATCTGGTGGCCGTGTTGCGTCCGTCGGCGTCGGTGGACTCACAACCGGAGGTGGCATGTCCTTCTTTGCGCCACGTTATGGCTTCGTCTGCGATACCGTCACCGAATTCGAGGTAAGACATAAATCCCGAATATATGTTTTGAAGATTGTTGTGCTCACATGCCAAGGTTGTTCTTGCATCTGGTAAAGTTGTCGTTGCAAACGCAAAGACCAACCCGACCCTCTGGTCCGCTCTCAAGGGAGGCAGCAACAACCTCGGCGTTGTCACTCGCATTGAACTCGAAGTTTTCGACCAAGGTAAATTCTGGGGTGGAACCGTCGTTTATCCAATTTCCACAGCTCCGCAACATCTCGCTGCCTTTGCCAACTTCAATGGCCAGAACAGATTTGACGAGTATGGTGCCATTATTAATAGCTATGGCTACAGTAAAATCCAAGGAGGGTGGTTTGTTGCTAACAACTATGAATATACGAAAGCGCAGCAGTACCCACCAGTTTTCAATGAGTTCACCAGCATCCAGCCCCAGCTATTCAGCACCATGCGCATCAGCAACATGTCCGACTTTGGCATAGAGATGGAGGACTCCATTCCTTATGGGAGAGGCCAAATCATGTACACTCAGACATATACAAACGACTTGGAAACTATCACCAACCTATTCAACCAAGCCAACACTTTGCTGCAACCTGTTGCCGACGTTGAGGACCTGGTTTGGTATCTTTCGCTTCAGCCATTGCCGACCCAGATCACGAAGTGGGGTGATATTAAGGGCGGGAACTCCCTCGGCCTCCATGAATCGAGTGGCAATCTTGTTCGTAAGTTGCACCGTTTTCTTGTGTCTTTGCTGGAATCACCTGACATGTAACTAATCGCATTATTATAGTTGCACTTATGAGTGCCTCTTGGCCAAACCCGGCCGACGAGAAGGCAGTCACTGCGGCTATAATTGACACGCTTGCCAAGGCCAACGCCTTCGCCGAGAAGAAGGGGACCTTAAATAAGTACGAGTACCTAAACTACGCACACAAGACCCAGACCCCGATCACAGGATACGGAGCCGAGAATGTGGCGAAGCTAAAGGCGGCTAGTCATAAGTACGATCCTCTCCAGGTGTTCCAGAAGAGGGTGCCCGGTGGATTCAAGCTGTAGAGCGGGATTGGCGAAAAAGATGATTTACTTTCTTATATGGCTTTATGTTTGCTATATTTGTCACAGACAGAGCGTTAGACGCGGAGCTTTACACTCGGAGCGTTATACTTATGGCTTATCGATGTTTGTTGTGAATTACAAACATCGATAAGCCATAAGTATAACGCTCCGAGGGCTCATGACTTTGCTAAGTGCTGAATTTTGATTTCAGCACTTAGCAAAGTCATGAGCCCTGTTTTAGTCGGCCGACTGTGCGACAGAATGTGATGATGGTAGTGAACCTATTTCCACCGAGATGAACATAGGGCGTATGAAACATCGGCTGGAGACGGCTGGCAACGGTCATGTCTCTCTGGGGCTCGCGAGAGAGCTGGAATATAGAAAAGGAATGCAAGGTGTGCAGCCCTAGAGAAATAAATATCGTGATACCACTTTATGGCTGTCATACTTGAGCTCAGCCATCGCAAGGGCCTCGACCCATCTTATTTCAGCCAATTCTCCGTTTTCGCTCTGTGCATTCCACCTTCGCTCTCTGGTATCTTTCTCTGCCATCGCATGAATTTTGGCGATTCTAGCTTGCAGTACCAGCTATTTACTTGGGATAAGTGTTGATCTGATATTATAACTCATGTGATAAGCATATTATGAAGCTCAGATAACGTACCCTTAGGTCCGGACAGCGCTAAGTAGATCTAGGCCTGTCAAACCCGCGGAGTTGCGGCGCTTTACGTCTGGAGTTGCATGCCAAGACATGTAGTTTGACGGAAACGGCGATGTTTAAACGATGGCATTTCGTCATAAGCCTATGGAATGGAACGAAGCATACCAACACTGTGCTCCTATCGGACCTATATCTGGCTGCATATGGCTGCATGCCTTGCATGGCGTTCCTACTGGACCTTACTTCAGAGGCCGAGGTGACGACGTTGAAGGGGATGAATCATATAATACACGCGCTCTATTGAGATCCTTCGGCCAATATTTCGTCTTGATCGGCACAATTTATTGTGTCCGGTGCGAGTTTTACCCCACATTGATTAGACCCGCCGGCCCCACTAATACAAGGTCAGAATTAAGCTTGGTACAACCTGACCTTCGTCGCCAACTCCGAACATTACATGCGGAACCAGTTAGCTGCTGACAGTAACTGGTAGGTCACGAACAGACTATGCTAGTAGGTCATTAACATCAATGTGATAGATTACTAGGTAGGTATTTAATTAGGTGCGTGCCTCTCGTGCCTTGTTCGATGTTTTGTGATTTTGTTTCTTCAGGAGTTGTTACCAGCGTCTCTCGTTCGTGATGTTAGCGGCTATTTTGTATATACTGTCGCTATTTACTGTCTCTGTGCTTGCGCTTCCAGCTGAGCTAGATGTCAACATTGTTGATCTGGGTTACTCTTCGTATCAAGGGACCTCTCTCGAGAATGGTGTATCGCGGTGGCTCGGCATACGATATGCAGCACCTCCAGTAGGAGACTTGCGATTTAGAGCGCCCAGAGATCCCCTTAAGACCACAACTTTACAAAAGGCAGACGCAGTAAGTCTCTTGCGCCGTCCTTCGATTTTTGAGAAACTGACGTAAGTGTGTCTTTACAGTTTGGCGATGTATGCATCTCGACGACTGCACCTCCCAATACCCCCGGGTACTCAGAAGACTGCCTCTTTCTAGACGTGTACGCCCCTACAAACGCCAAACAAGGGGAACCACTGCCGGTTTTTATTTATATCCAAGGTGGTGGTTTCAATTCGAATTCCAATCCTAACTATAGTGGCGTGGGTCTTGTCAAAGCCTCCGACAAGAATATTATCGTCATCACTTTTAATTATCGCGTTGGCCCCTACGGATTTTTGGCTAGTGATGAAATTAGAAAAGAAGGCGATTTTAATGTTGGATTGAAAGACCAGAGGAAGGTGTTTGAGTGGGTGCAAAGACATATTAGCAACGTACGAATATTTCCATTCTTTTGGCCTCTGGTAGCCCAGCTAACGGATGAGCAGTTTGGTGGAGCAACTAAACATGTCACGCTCGGAGGAAGCAGTGCCGGGGCAGCATCTATCAACCTTCATTTGACTGCATATGGCGGTCGTGATGATAACCTGTTCCATGCTACGGCTGCGGAGAGTCCGTCTTTCGGAGTCCAGTTTACGGTTAAAGAGAGCCAATACCAATACGATGCTCTAGTTGAACGTGCTGGTTGCAAGTCGGCGTCTGACACTTTGGCTTGTTTACGAAAGGTCTCGGAAAGAGATTTGCAGGCTGTAAATTTCAATATTCCAACACCAGGGGGGACGGACGATCTTCCGCTCTTCATGTACTCAAACGTTGTTGATGGAGATATCACAACCGATTTTACCTATAATCTTTTTGGACAAGGAAAATTCATCAAAGTCCCCGTAATTTTCGGGTATGTTCCCTCGTTCATAGTTTCATTCTCGCCCACTGACGAAAGAGTAGTGATGATACGAACGGAGGTACAATCTTCGGCCCTATGTCGGCCGACACCGTAGCCGCGATGAACTACTTTCTCCGCACACAATTCCCCCTACTTACAAAGGAGCATCTCGCGCGCATCGATGAGTTCTATCTACAGGGCATGAAATACCCAGGTGCTGGTCGCTACTGGCAGTCTACCTCCGACGCCTACGGCCACATGCGATACATGTGTCCCGCAATGTACCTCAGCGCCGTGTACGCCAAGAAATCGATCCCTAGCTGGAACTACCGCTACAACGTTGAAGACCCTGTCAGCAAAGCCAACGGCCTTGGCGTCTCGCACACGGTTGAGGTGAATGCGATTTTTGGGCCCGAATATTCGCGCGGCGTGGCGCCGGCATCGTACTACTCGATAAACAGAAATGCTGTTCCCTTGATGCAGGGATACTGGACAAGCTTTATCCGGACCTACGACCCGAATGTGTTTCGGATGGAGGGGAGCCCAAGGTGGGAACAGTGGGGCGGGGGGGAGGGGATGAATCGGATTCGGCTTGAGACTAATACTACGGCGATGGAGGTTGTGAATACGCACATGCAGGCGAGGTGTGAGTTTTTCAGTAGGATTGGCCCGTCGATACACCAGTGAGAGGGAAATAAATTTTATTAATGGATTTTTAAATCATCTGATATTGTCTACATGCTCCCAGGGGTCCATATTCAAGTATCGTTATCGTGAAAACTAAGCATTATAGTTAACTATGACAACGACATAATCAAGCTACAGACGGCATTCTAAAGCGACCTCTAAGATGCCGTATCTCAAACTGACTCGAAGCGACAATCTAAAACACCAGTGTATTTTGGGAGCACGAAATTACTAGACCAATTGAGATATCTCGATAAGCCACACGAAATGTCTAGCACCCTCTCGTACCACTCGCGCCCTCGCATGCGGGACCTGTGAACTTATGGCTGCGCGTATTAGAGACACTCGAACTCAAAAATGAATCGGTCTTAGTCCCGTTCGACTTCAATAGAAGGTGCTCATCCGTGAATCTTAATATCGTGCCTAGGCTTGACGGCGCTGTATTGGAAACTGCTAACCTTGGTGTGCTTGGTGGTACCGCGGACAGAATGGACGTTGATACCGGAGATCTCAAATTTCGAGGGGGGTGCAGTTTCCGGGGCCAGCACCACCTTTGAATATCATGCACTGGGAAATGGTGGAGGGTGGGCCACGGCCACTTCCGGACCGGTGTCAGAGAAGTGAAGGCCCTTTGGGGCCTAGAATTTGTGTCAGTAGTGCATGTTAGAGACAATGTGGTCTAATAATAAATGCATTGGAGCGAAGAAACGGAGAACAACTACTTACATCCGTAGCCGCCTCCTCCCCAATTTAGAGGGCACCCAACCTGTTCACCTGTCTATGTTTTAAAGTATGCGACGTGTAGCTTGTTTAAATGTCAAAACTCAACACGTTTATCATCTTGAGTGGTATCTGGGACGTATTGTGACATGATATCCTCAAGAATAGCATCCCCCCCTGAAAATCGTCCCACACCTCTAACTCTTGTATATCCTCATCGACTGATTTAAAAAGCTCAAAAGATCCATAGTGTTATGTACATTCCCAGCTTGTTGTACTCGTTGATAGAGATTGGTAATATCAGGAAGAGGTTGTGAGGGTAGTTGAACTGGCTTTTGAACAATCGTACTCTTTCGAAAATTGTTATAGATTGTCGAGTTTGTAAGGTCGTGATTCCAGGATCAAAGAAGCCATTCAATAGCAAGTGGTATATTCATCGTTTGGACAGGATCTTCATTCCTTTCAAAAGTGTCAAGGATGTAAAGGAGCCATTGTCGACGGTAATGAGCTTTGACAGAGGCAATGATACCTTGATCTAGGGCTTGAAATCGACTTGTTGCATTGGGAGGAAGCCAGATATATTCGCAGGGGGTGGTGTCGATTCGAGGGCCTTGATATGTGCTGAAAAGTTGTCCATGGTGAGAAGAACCTCCCGTGTTGTACCAATACGAGCATAAAAAGCCCTTAACCATTCTGCCATAATAAACTGATTCATCCAAGCCTTCTTATTCCACCTCCAAACCCCTCCCATTGCTATGACGTCGATGTTTCGTAAAGCTCAAGGCGTTTTCGCCTTGCCAATAAACCAAGGAGGACATCGATCAGTACCAGCAGCATTACAACAGAATACAACAGACATCCTTGCCTTGTCCATCTTCCTTCCTACTCGAGCCTCCATTGTAGAAAGCCCACGAGATGGCATCATCTTCCAGTATAAACCCGTCTCGTCCATGTTATAAATGTTGTCCTCTAAATACTCCCCAGCCACTGTCTGAATAGCCCTCATCTCGTCCTCATCTGTCTCACTGACTGATGCCCCTTCTCCTTGCCTCTTTCTATTCCGGATGTTGTGACGTAGTCAAAATTTTTGTATCCAAGCAATGCTAAACTATGGCGAAGGCTTCCCTTGATATTGTGGTAGTTGTGATCAAATTCGCTTTGCCTTCTCTGGTAAGATCTCCGCAGTTGTAAAACCTCCTTTTGAATCGATTCGTTCTTGCCACTCAAAAAGAATAGCCTCAATATCTGGCCAAGCCACTTCCTGTTGACGTATATTCATATTGTTCCTCTTCCCTATTGTTGGTGTATTAATCGGATCATTAAGGTTGATAAATCGGCTGCTAAGGGATTCCGAGATGTAGATTGACTAATTCGAATGTTGTACTTCTCAAAAAACCAGGCAATACAATCTTTTTGGGAAGGTCGAGGTGTTTTGTTGACGGTCCATTGTCGAAGAGCACGACGCTGTTCAATAGTCATCAAATTGAGCTTTCTTGAAGGCATTCTATAAGATTCAAAAGATTAGCATAAGTCGATATTCAAGGAGGATCTCACGATATCGGATGTATTGTGTTTTGTGTAATGACACAGGGCACCCAGCTCACAGTAATAGCATATGAGAGTGCGAGTCGGAGGCTAAACGGATGCTATCCTATAGGTCTACTACGAAGGATACAAAAAAGACGATGGCGGAACCCCGTGAGTAGATTGTCTCAAGTACGCGAAACCCATCCGACTCGGTTCCGACTCGGTTAGCCCACCCAAATTATGACACGTGATCCTCAGCTACCCAGAGTCTACTCCCTACAATGAGAGACGAGAAGGCATGTGTACATTATTCTCTTATCGTATACTATTTCATTATTACAGCTATCAAATATGCCACAGAAACAGCAGATACGGCTTGAACAGCGATGTGCTTTACGGGCTTGGGCACATAAATAACACCCACGACCTTCGCAAAAGGCGTGTATTGAGTGGTTCCAACAGCAGTATAACCATAAGATCAGTGAATCAAGTGTTCCTGAGTCTCTTTCATTACACTTTGACAGCATTGATAATACTACAGACAGCAATCGACCACGCCTTCACCTTGGGCAGTGGCCAGATCTTGAGAAGATCTTAATCCTTTGGCAGCACCACATTGAAGAGAACGGAGGAGTAACTAGTGGAGAACTTCTTTGACAGAAAGCCCAGCAGATCTGGCAGCAACTACCTCAATATGCCAATCAAACTTGTCCCGAATTCAGTAATGGGTGGATCCAGAAATTCAAAAAAAGACATAACATCAAAGAGCACACACAACACGGCAAGGCAGTATCTGTTCCAGCAATAGCAGAAGAGGAGATGAAGGCCCTACGAACATTGGCAGGGGAGTTTCAAGAGGAAGATATATACAATATGGATGAAACAGGATTATTTTGGAAGATGACACCATCGAGGGGGCTTGCAACTTATACACAGCCAGGATTGAAGAAGGAAAAAGCACGAGTCTCTTTAGTACTCTGTGTGAATGCAACTGGAAATGACCAACTAAATGTCTAGATTATTAGCAAAGCAAAGACCCCAGGAGCTCTAAAGAATATCAATGTTGCAACTATAGGAGAGCAATGGAGATGGAATCAAAAAGCATGGATGAATACAACAGTGATGGTCGAATGGTTCCAAGCTTTCTATTTACATATTGGAAGCACAAGGCAAGTCCTCTTAACAATGGACAACTTTTTAGCACATTATACAGTATTGGAATTAGCACCTCCACCTACATTATACGAATCTGCTGGGTACCTGCTAATTCAACAAGTCGATTCCAGCCTTTAGATCAAGGAATTATTCAGTCATTTAAGGCCAACTACTGTCAGCAATGGCTGTCTTATATGCTAGAATGCTTTGAGGCAAATCAAGACCCTCTTAAGTCAATAAATATACACCTTGCAATTCACTGGATTGTACGAAGCTGGAACCACTTCCTCACAAATACAACTATATAAACCTGCTTTCGCAACTCTTGTCACTTCGCCAATCTCTCTTCCTACACCACTCAATCCACCAAACATATCAGCTCTCTATGATCAGGTAGCAAGGGCTGAGAATATACATGATGTGATGGCAATTTCAAACTTCCTGAATCCAGAAGAGGAGGTTGAAGTAGAAAAAGAGGGCGAAGCAGGTCAAGAACAAGTCTTACAAGACTTGATAGCAGAACATTTAGGTGTCTGCCAAACACAAGACGATGATGAAGAAGAGCAGCCTGAAGAGCCTGCTACTATATACAAGAAGCTCGAAAGGCTATGCAGGTTCTTATTAAGTTTACTGAAGGTAGTGCTGAGCTCCATACAGCTCATTTAAGAGCAATTGAGCGTCTAGAGCATGAATTAGAGGCACTGTACCTGAATAGGCATGCTCAAAGCACTTTAGATACATGGATTATATAAGCTCTAATAATACGATTTATTCGATGGACCAATAATATTTGGTAGCACCAATTCAATCATCTTAAAGAGCTTATACTGTATAGAAAGATCTTGTTGGAGCCAATCGAGCCAGATCTCTCCTCCTTAGGTATAGTAATGGTGCTATCTGTATTCTGCGTCGCATACGAAATGCTTCCACTGCTCACCTGTTGTGCATATTTGATGGCACGCACCATGTTACGCACGATGAAAAGCACGCACATGACATACAGGCCCCAGAAGTACTTCCTGCTCATGGGCCAGTGTGATGGAACAGCCAGATAGACTTCATGCTGGGCATTGTGCACATGGATAGCCATTAGGACGAAGAAGGCAAAGGCAATAAGCTGAAAGATTAGGCCCCAAAAAGAATGGCCTTATTTCCTAAGTCGATGATATTAAGGTCACCTGAGGCATGGATGCCTGCACCCATGAACTGTTTGCAAATAACATTGATAAGGCTGTAGATGCGTGTGATCCAATAGAGCGATTCAGCAGTTCAACAGTCGTCGGCTTGACACTGCCTAATCCAGTGATGCCAAGCAGTACTAGAGTACTACTAGATTATATTAGTATTAGAGCAATAGAATCCTTGTTTAGTACTTACCATACCTCCTAATTAGGCAATATCAAAAGTTTGGTGATATTGACTGTATTGATCGGTGTAAAAAAGTTGGATTATGATCGGTCGTTAGATAATTCTCCCCTTCCAGCCATACCCCCTACGGCGTTCCCCTGGTTAGTCATGGAAAGTCTTGGAAAATGAGAGAACTACACTCCTTTAGCATAAATAGGATTGCCCTTTCCTAAGAAAGGGCAAGCAGATAAGACAGTAAAGCTTCCAAGCATTGATCTTGTTATTCTTTGTTTCTGAAAAGTCAGTGAGGTGCTAACCTCTGACTTACCCCTGAGTTCTCAGACTCAACATTTGTTAGAACTTGCCTAAACCACTTCACTACATCATAGACCTGATTGCTGCATTGTGGAATAGTCTAAGCTACAACCCTTTGGCACTGTTTTCTAAGACAGTGTGTTGTCTTAGTAAAATCATCCCTTCCTTGGGTGGCTAGATTCTCACATCTGGTGCACCCACCATTACATTAAGGCTCTACAAGTAGTAAATGAACAGAAAAAGAGGAGGGAAAGGAAGCACAAGAGGCGTATAATGCAATGAGGTAGTGTCTCTATACAAGAGGGACAGGATATCCTTTAGAGTGCTAAGGTTGATGCTTAAGTCTGTATAGAGGTGGCTAGTAAGAGTAGTTAGTAGGTGGGCTCTAAGGGATGACAGAAGCGCTATGGCTTATGTGGTATTATAGGCTATAATTCCTGTATGTGCGAGAGGCATGAGGATTTAATTACAATTAATTAAGAGTCATTATGTAGGGTGGTATTATGGTAAGGTAGTAATAGTCAATTCTAGTGGTTTTGTAGGCAACTTACTTGTGCAGGCAACTTGTGTAATGCT
Source organism: Pseudogymnoascus destructans (assembly GCF_001641265.1). Classification (NCBI taxonomy): domain Eukaryota; kingdom Fungi; phylum Ascomycota; class Leotiomycetes; order Thelebolales; family Thelebolaceae; genus Pseudogymnoascus; species Pseudogymnoascus destructans. The sequence goes on along the minus strand of NW_020167533.1, from coordinate 895,798 downwards.
GACTTCTAAACGATAGAAGACACAGAGGTTTCTTACATAAGGTTGACTTGACAGAGGAGGCAGGGGATTAGACACAAAGGCTTTCTAAGTAACATGTTACAGTATTGTAAAGAATACTATATTAAGTTGAGAAGCTCCTATCTAAGGGAATACTATCTACTTATATAGTGGTGTCGTGCCTCATGGGTAATCCGGATAGTTGATGGATAGCTAGATAACGTAAGTCGTGGCATACTGGCGGTAATGGCATACTGGCGGTAGTGGGGTTGGAACATCGTGAACAACAAAAATAAAATTATATATACTCTAATCCTCAATTAAAATACAATTAGATACTTCTCCTAAGTCCTCTTTAATAGATTCTTCATCTCCTTGCTCAATTATAGCCTTGTTTGCAGTTCTACTACCTGTTGCTGTTGACTTCTGTCGAATAGCCTCCTCTGCTTCAACGACCTGTAGCTGCAATTCCCTTGTAGAAATATGAAAATGACCCTTTAAAATTGCTCGCTTGCCTTTTTGCTGTACTCTCCGAGCTTGAACAATTGATCGTAGATTGTCAGTATCACGTTGTTGTAGAAAATTGCGTGTATTTAGTCGCTCTGTTGCATCTGCTAACTTTTGAATGTATCACTTTGTAGGTGTGTTTAACACTGTATGGGCTTCAAGAATAGTAGAGAGTACTGTATTTGCTTTCTGTAGTGTTGTAAAGTCAGGTGGGCTACTATTTTGAAAGACAGTATCAAAAATATCATGTCGTTGTGGTGTTTGAGGCCATTGTTCAACTTCAATAACTTCTTGAAGTGTCACTGATTGTAGTCCTGCTCCTCTCCATGCTGAAGTGATATTTTGAGTTGAAAATTCTAACTCTCTTGCTGTTATATATGCAGATAGCCACTCTGCTTTTTGCACACATAGGAGTTGTGCTTCATTTAAATGTGAAAGAGCTGTTGTAAGCCTCTTTTTCAATGGTCCAAAAATTGCAACATCAAGTGGCTGTAACACATGTGAAGTATGTGGCGGTAATATAAGGATTGATATGCGATATTGTATACAGTGAGAAATGAAATTCCCACTTATGTGTCATACTGACATTCGTTGCACTCAGTTTGCTATCAAACTCAAGAGCAAACTTAGAAATCTCCTCCTCAAACCTACAAGTCACTTTACATATTTTGGCTTGTCACACCAACAACAAGAGCAATACTACTCAATGATTGCTACAACCATCTATGATTCATTACACGTCATTTCTCCTTAGTTACTGGGCCGATATGACCACATAGCATATCTCTACAACCCTCTATGATTCATTACATGACATCACTCCTTAGTTACTGGGCTAATACTACACATGACATATCTCTATCAACTAGAGGCCTAGGAACATGAACGATAGCTCCAAAAGCTTCTACAACTGTCTATGATTCATTACACGTCATCGCTCCTTAGTTACCCACAAGATTGGTTAAGTTATGACATAATCTGTCTATAGGGATACTCTGGCCTTGGATCTCCTTTCTGTCATATAATGCAGTTCTTAATGTGCTCTGTTTGAAAGTTAAGCTCCCTTATTGTTTGTGGAATCTTTGAAGTCCAATTGTCACTATCAACTATAGGAGGAGTTGGAGTTCTTAAGTGTAGATTTAAGTAAGAAAGGACATTCTGTAGCTTGTATAGAACTCATCCTGTTGCTCAGAACCCACTCTTAATTTTCTGCTCTATAAATGCAGCTTTAAATGCTTCTTTAAATATAGAGAGAAACTCAAGCTTTGTGATATGGTTTAGCCAGTTCCGTATGAAGGTTTGAATCTAGCGCCTATATGAAGGCTTTAGTAGAGCAAAGCAGCTAACTGTAACGCTGACTTCTAAACAATAGAAGACACAGAGGTTCTCTTGCGTAAAGGTTTACTTATCAGAGGGGGCAGGGGATCAGACACAAAGGCTTCAAGTAACACGTTACTAGTATATAACAAATACTGTATAGAGTTGAGCACGAAGCTCCTATCTAAGGAAATACTATCTACTTATATAGTGGCGTCGTGCCTCATGAGTAATCTGGATAGTTGGCGGATAGCTAGATATTCAGGATAGTTCGTGGATAGCTCAACTATCCAATATCCACTAGTTTCTGCAACTATCCATTAGCCCCGTCACATGGCAGCCTACCCCGCTTCCCACTGTGACTCACACGTCACGTTATGTGACTCACACGTCACGTTACTAGGCCCTGGCCCTGTAACCATGACATCATGTTACTATAGCCATAACACTAGGTCCTCCTCCAAAAGGCCTAGTCCCTTAGGTCTTGCTGATTAAGGAATCGCTTACTTAAGTAGGGTGATGCCCACTTAATTGTCGAGCAGGTTGCGCTGCTTACCATGTCTTCTAGTAGACACATAAAAATCAAAGAACGTCATCTTCTTGCAGACCGTATTGAAAAGAACGGCAACCTAATGTCGCCATGTTCCAGCTGTCTTCACAACAATCGATTCTGTATCGTTGTTGCTGGTAGTCATCGTTGTAGTGAATGTACTCGTCGCAATTCCAAATGCAACGCTTGCGCCCCTTCTCCAACTGATGGGAGAAGCTTCGAAAAGAAGAAGAGCGTCTTGAGGTAGAAGAGGAAGCGGCGGCATCTCAGGAGTGAGAGGCTCACCTCTGCGCTCAAGAAGCATATGCCCGTCGCATGCGTCTTCGCAAACAGCAGAAGGCTCTCAAAACCCGCGGTGTTGAGATGCTGCGTCGTGGTCTGAAATCTTTGGACGAATTGGATGAAGCAGAGGAGAAGGAGTGTAGGGAGGCAGAGGTCAAAGGGACTCTCTTGCACAGCCCTTCTACTGCCGTTTCCGAGGGTGCTGCCCCTGACCAGGACCTTTTTGTGGCCCTGTCTCCTGGCTTCTTTGATCGCTTGGGTGTCGACGGCGAAACGCCTCCAGTAGCTCTGGACAGCTAAGGTTTCTGACCGTTTCCCATGAATTGTCCGTAGGTTCATAACCCTTCCATTTTATCAAAAACTCTTCTTTGCGTCCTACTAACCTTCTGTCTAGGATCGCTTCGACTTCGTATTCAACAATCTCATTCTCTGGTTGAAGTTCTGTATCTGTCGCAATTGGGGTATTTCCTCTTGCTGGTTCCAGTAGTGAGACATGAAATACCGGGTGTAGTCTAGACTTCTTGGGTAGCTGCAGTCTGTAATTAACTGAGCTGACTTTGTTCAATATTTTGAATGGTCCCAATTTCTTGAAGTCCAACTTTGTACTTGGTCGTTTCGTTTTTGTAAGGACACAGGGAATACGGCTCTCCGTAGGTGCATATGGGAGTGCGAGTCGGAGGTGATGCTGTATTCTATCCTATAGGTCTACTACGAAGGATACAAAAAAGATAAAGGGGAAGCTTACAGCTTCCTACCCCTTAAATATCCGTCTCGGGTCCGACTCTAATCAAGCTTAGCGTACCCTCGGTACTACTTAGTCGGTAATCCGAATCGACCCCGACTCCAACCCCTTTGTTGCTGTACTACTATGTTATCTACTGCGCGTCCCCTTAGGGGTCCGAATGCACCCCGTGTAAGGAGGCATCCTTACATTACCCCCCGCCTTAAGGAAGTGCTTTGTCCTCAATGCACGTGGCATAGTATCGCGACCGAGGAGTGTCCGAGTGTAGGCCCTAACCGTAGTCTTTGTTATGGGAAACGTATGGCTGAATGCGTAAATTGGGAGTGGTGCTTTAATCGTAATAAAGGGTATTTAGGCAGGTCCGAATGCACCCCGTGTAAGGTGTCCGAGGGTAGCAGTAAGCGTCGCGAATTTCTCAGTTACTGTGCGCGCGCTAATCCGTCTCAGAGATTCATTGTTGTAAGCGGATGTTATGAAGCAACCGGTTCCGCCCACATTTCGAAGCTTCTTTTACCACAACAACGCTCACGAACCCCCTCCCGAGAACAGTAAGTGGCCCCGTCTGTTCGAATATTGTATACTAACTGATTGTTTCATAGAAACAAAACCAATACCCAGACGATCGCGTAGGTGATGGTTGCGCGTCGACGCGCGGGTGATAACTCCTGTGGCTTGGCTGACGGTTCCGTAGGAACCCATTCCGCGACGATGCCGGTGCCCCCTCCTCCCGGGGCCCTTACTGCAGCCTTCCGCACTTTGTGCATGCGCTGCGTCCGCCGCAAGGCGAAGGTGGGAGCGGGCGAGCCCGCCCACGACTGTGTTTGGAGCGCCTCGAGCTCCAAATGCAACCACTGTGTGGGCCAAAAGGCCAATTGTGTTCCGGTGAGTTGTCGGGTGGCCTACGGGCTCGTGTTTTGGTTTCTGTGGCTGACCTTGTGGGGATAGATGGCCTGGTTCCTAGCCGACGAATACCAGGCGATTGTCGACGCCGAAACGTCAACCAACCCCGATCCCGCCGCCGCGAAGGCTGCTGCCGCGGAGGCAGTTCGGGTGGCCAACCTCACGGCCGCCAATATGCCGAAGTTTCGCTCTCCGGCCGAGGCTTCGGCCTACATGGAGAGCATGGCTCTCCGCAACGCCGTCGAGGACGGCCTGCGCGTAAGTCTACCCCTTGTGTTATGTCTTGTTTTGGAACTGACGCTGTGAAGCGTGTCCGCCAGGCGGTGACAGCGGTGGGGAGGGATACGGCCGCGCTCCTCGAGGGGCAGGGCTCCTTGCTGGAGGGCCTGGAGTCCTCCCTGAAGGGGGTGGGGAAATCGGTGGTGGCGGCGGTGGACAAGGTGTCCGTGGCCGTGGCGGCGGGGCCCCGCGGCCAGAAGAGAAAGAGGGGGGAGGAAGATGGGGATGAGGCGGCGGAGGGGACGTTCTCCGCGCCCATTGGATGAGACTCTGTGTCGGAGGGAACTCGGGCTGGGCTCTTCGCGTGGGGTCGCTTCGACCCTTCGTCTCACATGGTGGTAGCCGCTTGTTGCGACGCCGGTGGGACGTTTGGGAAGGGTGGCTCCCGCAAGAGCCCGGGACGAGTGTGCCCTGGCTCAGAGGGTATTTAGTTTAGATTCGTGGGTAGCAACGAGTCTGTTTTTTCTGCTTTGCCGTGCCTTCCGTGACCGTAGCTTGGCCCGCCCGTCTCCCATGCCGTGATCCATCCGGGTAAGTCCTTCGTAAGGTGTTGCATAGGGTAGTCGGGGACCGGTAGGGGGTGAAGGAAACCCTGTTGCTTCGTGACATTGGTGTGCGATAGGCGGCATGTCATGCAATTGCGTACGTACCGTGAGCAGTCCGCTTCCATACCGACCCAATGATACTTTGGGGCGAGCAACTGGTAGGTCTTCCTGCCACTTGGGTGTGCGGTCGACACTTGGTCGTGTGCCTCCCGGATGAGTTTCGTACAAAGCTCTGTGTGACGGTTCACACATAGGCGGTCTTTGTACAGGAGGAGTTGGTCGGCTAGGGCGTACCCATCCGGTAGGGGTTGTTTCGCGCGTGTCTCGGCGAACGACTTCCGGTTGCCTACGCATAGTGCCTCAATCAGATCGAAGGGCATCTGCGTTTTCAGGGGGTCGATGGCATTAATCGATGCTACATAACTGTCGGCCAACTCGGCACTGATACGGGGGTGTAGGCGGGCTGGGCCAAGTAACACCCTCGCACGACTGTCTAACTTGACTTTTTGCTGCATTACAAGGTCTTGGCCTCTTCGGCTTAGAATATCCGCCTTCTGGTTATTCTTACCTGCCGTATACGTAATGTGGAAGTTGAAGTCGGAGAGTAGCTCCATCCACCGTACCTGCTTCACGGTGAGAACCTTCGTGGTCATGAAGTATTCCAGCGATCGGTGGTCCGTATAGACGTCCACCCGGTGTGTCACCGAAGCCAACTCGGGTCTCCATTTCGCGAACGCTTTCACGATTGCGAACAGTTCTTTGTCGTGGATCTCCCAGTTGATCTCGTGGCCGGTTAGTACGTGGCTATAGAAGCTTACTGGGTACCAGAGCTTGTCCGGGTGCTCCTGTGATAGCACGCCGGCGACGACTCCGTCTGAGGAATCGGTCTCCAGCTTCGTAGGCAATTCGGGGTCGAAGTGGTGAAGTGCCTGGACTGTTAAGAGTTGTCGTCGCAATTCCTCAAAAGCGTTCTCACACTCCTCAGTCCATAGGAACGGCTCCGAGGGGCTTGTGATAGTGGTTAGGGGCTTGGCTATTTTCCCGAAGTTCCGTATGAACTGGCGGTAGAAGCCACAGAAGCCTAGGTAAGACTTTACACCGGTGACGGTGGTTGGTCTGATCCAGTTACGGAGTGGTTCGATCTTATCAGGGTCCGCTTCCACCCCGGAAGTGGTCAGTATGTAACCCAGGTACTTCGTACGGGTAACGTCAAACTCGCATTTCTTAATGTCGGCTTGGAGTCCGGCTTCTCGTAGTCGCTGTAAGACTTTATGTACATGATCTACGTGTTCCGAAGGGTCTTCGGAGTATATTAGGATGTCGTCTAGGTAGGCAGTACAGAAATCATCCAAGTACGACATGAGAACGTCGTTCATGTACCTCTGATAGGTTGCGGGACCGTTGGTTAGGCCAAACGGTAGCACTTTACATTTGTAGGATCCGTAACGAGTCCGAAAGGTCGTGTACTCTTCAGAATCGGGATGCATCCGTATACGATGGAAAGCTTGTCGGATGTCGAGCTTCGTGAAGATCTTCGCTTTTGACACCCGGCCGAGCAATTCATCGATGCGCGGAATGGGATATGGGTCGTTACGAGTGAGGCCATTCAGCTTCCGGTAGTCGATACAAAATCTCAGTTTCCCATCCGCTTTCTTAACGAATAGTATAGGCGATGCAAAGGGGCTATCGCTATTGGCGATGAAGCCCTTGTCGAGGTGCTCCAACAGGTATTGCTTAGTAGCCTTTAGCTCCTCGGTGCTTTGTCGGTAGAGCGGTGAAAAGGCGTTTGGTAAGGGGGCCTCGAGCTGTATCCTGTGATCGTATATGCGGTGTGGTGGAAGGCGATCTGATTCCGACTTCGAGAAGACGTCGGCATAGTTTCGATGCACAAACGGGAGCTTCTCCTGGATGAGTGATGTCGTCTCGTCGTCCTCTTCCGATTCTCTCTGCCGAAGGATCTGATCAATTTCATATATACTAGCCTGGAAGAACTCGGCGTCGCTCCGCATCATCTCATGATAGAAGGCATTCGCACTAATCTCGCAGATCTGCACCGGTGCAAACCCATGCGTTGGCGTCCTCTTCGGTGGTCGTGACGGAGGATCCTCCTCCTTCCGAGGTGTGCTGGGTGGGGAGTCGGTGATTTCTTCGTAGTCCGAAATTATCACTTTCATTTCCATCGGGCGTCCGCCTGCGCGGCCTCTGTCTTCGTGTTGGATGGCGGCATCCCTACGATTCGCATCCGACTGGTGTGCCGGATGTCGAATGGACGTTTCGCGCGAGTGGTAGGGCAAGGTGATCTCCTTGCTCCAGCTAGGAGTTGGCGGGTACTCCTTTGGCCATACTAGCCGGCTCTTTGCAGAGTCGAGTAGTATTCGGAAGCGGCTGAAAAGCTTCCTCCCAATTATCACATCTTGCGCTCCGAGGTCCAGGAGCACAAAGGGGCAGTTATATATTCGGCGTCCTTCGACTGTTAAGTGCAACCGAATATACTCCGATACGTGACTTTGGATTTTTCGCTGAAAACCACGTATGGGTACAGAGTAGGGCAGTTTCCGTATGGGGCTCTGAAGCGCCTTCGACAGTCGTAGTGCGAAGGGCTTGTTGATGACGAGGTATCCGTTTGCTCCTGTGTCTGCGAGAGCCTTCGTTTGCACACCGAGTCCATTCAGACTCAGCGTCGTGTCGACTAAGAACTGGGTTCCGCCCAAGAGTTCTTGTAGGTCGAGATCTCGCAGATCACATTTGCGTAGACCTAGGAAGGAGCCTTTCCCTAGGCCTCGTCGTTTTCCTCCAGGGACGCATCCGATTGGAGTTCGACTGCCTCCTCCCACTGCTCTTCGGGTTCAGGCTTTCGGATGGCCCTGCGGTCGTGCCCGCTGTGGCGGTTTGCCTAGTTGTCATTCGTAGCGGTTGACCGTCATTGTCGGGTGGTGGGTTTTGTGTCGTCTTGCGCGACATCTTGATTCGGGGGTGTATCGAGTCGCAGTCGATACGGAAGAGTTTGACTTCCGGTAGCTCGTAGCTATCAACACTCTTGTTCACAATTGCCTCTGTGCTTGAGGGGGTTCTTTAGGATCTCGTATCCTATTCGGCGCCAACGCGTCGGCGACTTTACCAGCTTGCTCTGCAGGATCAAACCCTGATCCACTGGCTGTCCGTGAGTTCTCTGGGGTCACGGCTATTTGGAGTCATCAGGTCTCTACTTCGAAATGTCACCGAGTCGCGGTCGGTGGTGTTTCGACAGTTCTCCTGAGTCGTTCCGGTTGTGGGATATTATTTAGGTACGGCCGTCCCCGGCAAGCGTGATCTTTTTTGTATAATGTAAGGACACAGGGAATACAGCTCTCCGTAGGTGCATATGGGAGTGCGAGTCGGAGGTGATGCTGTATTCTATCCTATAGGTCTACTACGAAGGATACAAAAAAGATAAAGGGGGAGCTTACAGCTTCCTACCCCTTAAATATCCGTCTCGGGTCCGACTCTAATCAAGCTTAGCGTACCCTCGGTACTACTTAGTCGGTAATCCGAATCGACCCCGACTCCAACCCCTTTGTTGCTGTACTACTATGTTATCTACTGCGCGTCCCCTTAGGGGTCCGAATGCACCCCGTGTAAGGAGGCATCCTTACAGTTTTGATATGTTTCCGGAGTAGGTATACTTTATCCCCATCCCTGAAGGCAGGTTCCATACTGCGCTTCTTGTTTGCGTATGCGGCGGACCGTTCATTTAAGAATTGGATGTCCGTCGCAAGTTGTTTGTGGAACGATTTCAGTTGTTCCACCACGATCAGGGCTTGTTCAGCTCGTGATTCATCCGGTCTTGGTTGCCTATATGCTTCTGGCTGGTAGCCGTAATTGGCAAAGAATGGTGAGACTTTCGTTGCTTCTGTCATCGCGCTGTTATATGCAAACTGTGCGATGGGTAAGATCTGAACCCAGTTATCCTGTTGATGATTGACATAGCTTCGTAGGTACTGTTCAAGGGTCTGATTTAATCTTTCTGTTTGGCCGTCTGTCTGGGGATGAAAAGCTGTTGACAGCTTATGATTTGTTCCCAGTAGCGCCATCAATGATTTCCAGAATTTCGAAGTAAAGAGCTTGTCTCTATCTGAGATGATTTCTTCTGGCATCCCATGATTGGCTAATATGACTCGAATGAAGGTATATGCGAGCGCCTCGGCGTCGCTAGCTTCTAGATATGGTATAAACTTCCCATATTTCGTGAGTCTTTCCGTGATGACGAGGATAGAGTCGTATTCTATTCCTGTTAACGGGTCCTTGGAGGGTGGAAGCTTGACGACGAACTCCAAAGCTATTGATTTCCACGCTCCTTTTGGTACTGGTGTCGACTTGAGTTGTCCGTATGGCAGATGCCTATTGGATTTTGACTTGCTGCAAATGTCGCACTCTCTTACCACTGTCTCTACCTGCTTCCTCATACCTGGGAAGTAGTAGTGTCGGGTGATTCGTTCGAAGGTTCGTGTTACTCCCTGATGACCGTGTGCTGGTAACGAGTGTTGTTCTTGCACCAGCGGGCGTCTCATTTGACTTGGGACATACACTAACCCTTTGTATCAAATCAATCCCTGTTCATCGATGGCGAAGTCACCTTCGACTTTGCACAAGACTCGCTTGGCGCATTCGTCTGTTGCGTAAGCTTTCTTGAGTCTTTCCTCGAGTTCTGTATCTTCGATGACTGAGATCGTCGCTAGTAACTCGTTGTACTGTATTCCTGCATCTGTTTTCTTCAGAATTGCTCTAGGTCTTTCTTCCTTTGGGCCGGCGTAGTCGGTCCGTCTGCTGAGAGCGTCTGCTCTTGCATTCTCGGAGCCCTTGCGATAGGTTATCATGAAGTTGTAGGCTGCGAGGGTTTCTGCCCAGCGGACTTGTCTGCGGTTTAAAACCTTGGTCGTGGTGAAGTATATGAGGTTCTTGTGATCCGTCCATACCTGCACAGGGTAGGTGGGTCCCTCAAGATATACTCGCCACTGCTCAAAGGCAACGACAATAGCCAGTAGCTCCTTGTCGTGGATGTCGTAATTGAGTTCCGCGGGTGACAGTTTCCTAGAGTAGTATGCGATTGGTTTGAACTTACCGTTCTCGTCTGGTTGATTCAGACATGCTCCAATTGCGAAGTCAGAAGAGTCCGTTTCGAGGATGATCTTCTTTGCAGGGTCAAATGTAGCAAGGATAGGTGCTTCCGTGAACTTCGTCTTAAGTTCCTGGAAAGCAGCCTCTGCCTTGTCCGTCCATTTGAATTCGAGATCCTTTCTGGTAAGCTCCGTGAGTGGTTGAGCTACCTTGGAATATCCCGAGATGAATCTTCGGTAGAAGTTGGCGAAGCCTAGGAAGGCTTGCACTTCCTTGACCGTGGTCGGTGTTGGCCATTCCAACACTGCCGTTACTTTTGCTTGGTCCATCTTGATGCCATGCGTTCCAATAATGTAACCCAAGAATTCGACTTGGTTTTTATGGAACTCGCACTTCTCTGGTTTGAGGAGTAAGCTGTACTCCTTTAGTTTCTTCAGGACGAGTTTGACATGCTTGACATGCTCCTCCTTGGTTGCTGAATACACCAGGACGTCGTCTAGGTAGACAATGGTAAAGATGTCTAAGTATTCGTGCAAAGCATCATTCATCAGTCATTGCATGGATGCGGGTGCGTTTGTTAGCCCAAAGGGCATGACTTGATACTCGAATAGGCCATAGCGGGTGCGGAATGCTGTTTTCCACTCTTCCCCAGCCTTGATTCGGATCAGGTTGTATGCTCCTCGCAGATCTAGCTTACTGAAGATCTTTGCTCCTTGAAATCTATCGTGTAGTTCGTTGATTAACGGCAGGGCATACCTGTCCTTGATTGTGATGTTGTTCAACGCTCGATAGTCCACACATAACCGTAGGGAGCCGTCTTTCTTTGGTACGAAAAGCACCGGACTTCCTGCGGGTGATGTGGATGGTTTGATGAATCCTTTTGCTAGGTTATCATCAATGTACTCCTTGAGTACCTTTAGCTCTTTTTCTGATAGCTGATATATTGGTCCAAACGGTGGACTCTTGTCTTTCTCTAGGGGTATCTCGTGATCCCATGGTTGGTGCTTAGGAAGCGCCTCGTTCTTAGGGCCTTCCTGGAATAATTGCTCGTATTCTTTGTACTCCACCGGTATACTCGTCGGTGAGGATGCCTGGGCTAGGTCATCGAGCTCGGAGGTTGCACATAACTCCTTCCGGCCCTGGGAGGGTTTCTCCCGTTGTCGCGTGTCCGTCCGTTGTTCACACGCGCACTGGCTCATCACAACTTTCTCATTCCACCAGTCGATCTGGGGGTTGTGTTTCTTGAGCCATGGCACACCAAGGATGCACGCATGGTTGTCCATGTGCACGATGTTAAACTGAATCGTTTCCTTGTGCCCGTGTAGCATGACCATTTCCAATGGGACCATTTCGTGGGTCACCATTCCTTCATTAGTCGAGATGGGCTCTCCATCTACGACCATTAACGGGTATGGTTCAGTTTTCAATTGCGTCTTGAAACCTTGCGTGTCTGCTACTTTCTTTGTCATAAAGTTGCCCGTCGCTCCTGAGTCAATCATTGCTCGGAGGTGTCACTCGCCGGTGGCCTACCATCGAGGACTCCTAGTTTTTTGACTCGTCCGAGGAGGGATAGTATTCATCCGCTTCCAATGGAGGTCCTGGGGGAGATCGTCTCCCTGTCTCTGCTGTGTCGTTCAGCAGGTGTGGATATCTTTCGTATACCTGTTCGCTTTTGATAGGCAAGTCCCCTTCAGACTGGCTTCGCCTGAGGGCGTGAACTTGCTCTGCGTCTCTGAAGTGTATCCGGGGCGAGGATCGGGGAAACAACTGATTCTGGTGTTTTTTTTTCCAGTGGAGCTTGCAGTCATCTTCGCTGCAATACTCCCAGTAGACATACGCATGCCAGGGATGATCAGTCTCTGTTGCGTCTGTCGTTGATAGTTCCCGCTGTCCTCTCACCCATGCACTATCTTCCCTCGGAGGCGTGGAGAACGTGTCTAGTTGCTCCATGGCTCTCCTTTCGATGCATGGAGTGGGTCTCGCATTTTCCCGTTGGAGCATATCTCTGGCTTTCTTGTCGTACTTCTCCAGGGCTCTCCTGCGGTCCTGGTAGTAAAGTTCGACGCTTTTCATATTCTTCAGTTTAGCCATATGCTCGACATCCTTCTCCAGTTCTTCCGCTTCTTGGGCTTCCAACTTAGCTACGTCTGGGGACGTGCCAAGCAGCCTGCGGGTATTCGTTAGTTGGTCGTAGTATCTCCAGAGGTCACCCTTGCAGTCGTCCACCTTGCACTCTAACGGAAGTCCCTGTAACAGGTTCCCGTAGATGCCCTTAAGCGTGGGGATTCTCCTCTGGCCGCTGGGCTTGTCTCGTTCGGACCTAATCTTCGCGTGGGCGTGTTTTGCCATGCGTCTTACTACGCTCTTGCACCGTGGACTCATTGGTTCCGTAGGTGCGAGCTCATCGAAGGTTCCCTGTTCCGAGACGGTGAACGATTCCGCCTCCGACCCTTCGTCTGAGCTCTCGTCTTCTGGGGTGCTTTCGCCGTTTATTCCCCAGTCCTGTTTGCTCACAAACGTTGCATTCAACTGTCCTGTCCAGGTGGCATTGAGTTGTTTGCCGACTTTGCATCCGCTGTTCCCTTTCTTTGGCTGTCTGCAGTCTGTATCTGAGCCGAGATATTGGTACTTCGTGGAAAGAATTGAGGATATTTGGCCTTGGCTAAGTTGGCGACCTTGAGCTTGAGTGGCATACCAGATAAGTGCAGGCTGAGTTCACTTAAGGGGATATGAAGAGCTTGGAGACTGGGGAGTATTCTCTGTGCATGTAGGGCCTGACAGCCAGCTCTCTTGAGTAATAGAGGGGGACAGGTGTTATTATTCGTAGCTATCCAACAATTGTATTAGTGTGATATGCGCGCCAACCTTCATAGGTTTATCGATACGCTTCGCATTTTGCGGCGTATTAATGTGCTACTGACCGTGTGTGTGTGGGTGTGTGGAAGGGCTTTCATTAATGTGGGGTCTTGGTCCATGATGATAATTTGTGGTATTCTTGGTGTGTCTATATAAGCTCGATGAGGTTGTAAAGTGCCCTGTCACGAGCCACGGTCTAGATGACCCAAATAGAAAAGTGGCCTGTCTCGTCTGAAACACACAGACAGTGTGGTCTGGCCGTTCAGAATACCTGGCTTAGCTGGTACTTATGAGGCCTTATGGATTAAAAAATTTAGAAGAGGAGAGAAGTTGGGAACAATTACTGGTATGTTGGGATGGGTAGAGAATATGGGGATCCGCACCCAAAATCATGTGGTTTTCTCTATCACAAGCAGGATGTACGTACAGTACAGTATGTACAGTAACGTGGTTGTACACCGAGTCGTGAATGTCACCGAGTCGTGAAACTTTTTTATACCCACCACTGTAAGGTATAATTAAACAACCACAACATGTATTAAAACTAAAACTATTCAGAATCTGATGAGCTAAGTACTTCTATGACCTCCTGACAAGTTTGTGCATTATGGCCAGCCCCCCCGCAAGTGCCACAATGTCGTACACCTGGTTGCCCCTCATTCCTACCAACCCCTCCAGAGCGCTTCTCGCGATTTATTTGCTCCGTAACTGCCCTTTGGGACAAATCATCATGTGCATCCCCTACAGAAAGTGCACACCCTTGACGGACACGAGACTTTTTAGCCCTCCGGCGTTTGCTAAGAGCTTCGTTTGCTGCTCGAAGGGTGCGGACTTCAGCTGACAATAAAGTTATTTCATGTGCCAAAATCTCTGTCCCTTTAGCTAATGCAGTAACAGTAGCAAAAATGGGGGTTGGCGAGCTTCCTTGGTGCCGTGCAATGTGATTTTTAACTAGAGTAGTCTGTGAGAGAGCATCTATTGGGTTGCGAGGCGTTTGAGAAACCCAAGGATCAGCGTCTATAGAGGGGGGTCCTGTAGGTGTAGGAGTCCGCAACTTGACGTCTAGCTTTGAAATGATTACTTGCGGATCAAAGGGCACTAAACCAGCTCCGCGAAATCCAGCTTTGGCGTTTTGAGTTGTTATTGACTGGTTATAAGCTGCGTGGAAAGCTATAAAAAACTCAACCTTTGTAATATGGTTTATATGAGCCTTAATAAAGGTCTCAATTTGACGCCCATACATGCGTTTAAGAACACTAAAGCACCCAACATCAAGTGGCTGAGTTAGGTGAGACGAGTGAGGAGGTAGACAGAGAGTTATGATGTTGTTTGCTTTGCAATATTCCTGAAACGCAGCTGATTCGTGACTTTCATGCCCGTCTAAAACCAACATCCGATATGGTCCTTTTGCACGACTGCAAGTATGTTTATCGAAATGATGAAGCCATTCTAGACCTGTCTCGTTGTTGGTCCATCCATTGCTTGTTGGTTTAATTACCCAATTGTGAGGAAGGCCGCCTTCAGTATACCAACTTGAAAGGTGACATTTCCCTTGAACTACTAAAAACGGAGGGATACTCCCGCTTCAGCATTCACACAAACAATTGCTGTAGCCCATTCCCGATTGCCAGGCTGAACTGCCTTGCCTCTGCCACGTCGATCGGTGCGCGTAACAACTAAAGCTGAGCTAATAACGCCCATCATGAAGCCCGTCTCGTCAAAGTTGTAGAAATCGCAGTCTTGGATGCCGTACTTTGCTCTCATGTTCTGCACAAGTTGAAACCACGCTCCAATAAGCTCAGGATCTTCGCACAAGGCTCTTTGAAAGTCAGAAACGCGATTAAAACGCGTCTTTAACTCGGGGCGGCGTTGTATAAATCGATATGCCCACCGCGTCCCAACGTGCTTTCCCCCATGCGATTCAAGGATATAATTTGCCATATCCTCCACACTAGCAGGCCGAGGTGCAAATCCTTTTGCATCCATATCCAATATATTTCGAATAATCACTTCCTCTTCTAGCTCAGTCAATTTATGACTATTGGCTTTGGTTTCGCGTCAAGAAGGTCGGCCGGCCATTCTATCAGTAAGCGTAGAATAAGGCACTTTATATAGTATTGCTGCAGACCTGCGATTAAGCTATTTACATGTTTGAAGAGCCTCAATAGCTAGAATGATTCGCGCTTCTTGGGTTTGGATTTCCATTGGTAGTTGTGGAGGAAACGCGTGTTGAAGTTCGTAGGTAGCTAAGTAGGGAAAAGTTCACGACTCGGTGACATTCACGACTCGGTGTACAACCACGTTATATAGAAATATAAAAATCAATTGAATTATTTGACTATCTAAATAGGCTACGTAGTTACTGTATATAGGATATTCCTGGAGGGTGGCCGAATATCCTACATGTAGGTCTTGACCAGCTCTTCTGACTGGCTGGGTCAGCTGGCACCACACCAGCTCTCACAGAACGTAGGTGACCCGAGCATCCCCCCAACCTAGGCTGACCCACTCCACTTCCGGCAAAACCTTGGCTGACCCCCATAAATAAATCTTCAACTTCCGACCTTCGACCTTCCGTCAACAACAGCACCAACTCCACCACCTCCGCCACCATGATGGCGTCCATCACGATAATGTATGAATACATTACTAATGGATTGATAATTCTACTAACAACCACAACAGGCAGCCTATAAGGCCTACAAACTCCTTACTGAACGCCCACTCGGAATGAAGCCTTTTCCCCAAGATGTAAGTTCAATTCCAGTTCAACTTCACTTTCAACTTCACACTGAGATTAATACATTACTAATACATTATTAATGCATTAGGACGATGACCTCCTTATTGTTGGAAGCATTATACCTATGCAAATATAAGTCATCCTTTTACAATAAGCATTGTTAAGAACACTGCAGTGCATTGGCTTTGGTGGCTGAAGTCGTTTATGGCAATATTGGACCTATAATGCATTTATAATGCATTAATAATGCATTAAGAACACATTACCGAAGAACACACATTATTACACATAGCATCAACTGCTTCTGGTGTCATTGAGGAAGTACTGATGATATAGGTGACCCCATTTTCGGATGTTTCGGGGTATTCTGGTAAATCTGTTGTATAGTTTACCTTCATTACCCAGGTTGCTTTGTCGCTAACATGCTTGAAATAACTGTGGTTGTTTCGATATTAATGCATTGGTAATGCATTACTAATGCATTAAGTATAACGTGCATGTATAACGAAAGTGCCAAACAAGCGAAAGTGCCAAAATCATGCGGTGACCAACCCCCCCAACTAAATGTTAAATTCCTCCACAACAAAACATGCGCCATAAAAAGGATGAAAGCAAATTAGTGCTAGCTATCCAAGCTATGCAAAGCGACCCAAATTTGCGCCTTCGAGTTGAATGTCCGTATTTGCGGACTCTTGATAGCCCGTCCACGAAATTGGTAGAGACGTTACTGGTACGCGTACAGCTGCGAGTAGGCAGAAGCCCAATCTGCGAGATTTGAATATGAAGCTGGACCGAAATTCCCTCCTTGGGGGGTCATTCTTTCCCCGTTGGCTGGCCGTTCTTTCCTTCCGCACCCGGCGGTTGCCCTTTGCTCTTTCCCTTAGCAGCCAGTCATTCCTTCTTTTGATCTTCTTAATTTTATCCATTAGTCGTAGATAATATGGAACAGTAGTTAAGTGTTGGATACCCATCTGCTTGCACCTTTTCTGAGATACGCTTAAAAATCTCAAAGAACTCTGCAAGAGCATGAAGTAATTCCCATTCTTTCGAAGAAATCTGGATATCACGCATGCTTATATCAAGAGTCTGTGATGCACAAAGGGCTGTGATTGGTGCCTCCATTGACAATGCATTTTGAAGCATATGATATGTTGAGTTCCATCGTACTGGCATATCAATTGTAAGAGTAACAGGCTTGATTCCAGTGGCTATAGCATGAGAACGAAGACTATCCTTCCACCATCGACGATTCCTAAACACATAGATGTGCTTGCAGAGCTTTGTTAAAGTGTTAACAACTTCTTCTTTTTCGGAATAGATAGCATTAATCCAAGTATAAGCTAAACCCTCTTGAACTCGATAGCTCTCAAAGCTCTTCTGATGGTACAGCTTTCATCGTCATAAGAGCTGCTTGAACAGCTAGATTTATAATATGTGCCATACATCGTACATCGCCATCTTTAACAGTAAAGCTCCATGGCTGATTTGTTGTTGTTGGAACATCTGCTGCTCTTGATTCGTATTGGTTGAGCATTGCTGTATTATTTGACGCATTGTCTCTTGTGATAGTAAAGACTCCATGTGTAATTTTGAAATCATCTGTAACTGAGAGTAATTGCTGAGCTAGGTATTCGCCAGAATGAATAGGTTCAAGTAGATTTATCACATCTAGGATTCTTGAATGTTGGACCCAATCTTTTGATATCCAGTGTACGGTAACAGCAGCATGATCTGTTCCATTTATAGCAGTCCAAGCATCAGTCGTAAGTGATAATCGCCCACCTGCTTTAATATGATTATGCAGTTCCAGTTGTAGCTGCCCTCGATGATAGCAAAATTGCCTGTGTAGGTCCCTTTTCAAAGACGTTGAAGAAATACTCAAGACTGAAGGATTGAGGTAATGCACTAGCTGCCGGAATGAGAATTTATCTACCAATCTCATTGGTAGATTATTCATAATGATGAATGCAAGTAACAATTCTCGGAATTTGGTGCCTGACACTGGAGTTGTACCATGAGGATTTGGCTTGAAGAATCTAGACAAAGATGCATGGTTCTGAGGGCGGATATTGTCTTTATTCTGAAGTTTTCGAGTAGATTTTGAAGACGCTTCAAAGATAGTTGGATGCTTTAGTTCAATATGTCTCCATAAATTGCTTGTTGTATTTTGCGATACCGGTTTAGCTTCAGGCATATATGAACAGCCTTCTTGCGTACAAGCATATTGCATCTTATTAGGAGAGCCTCTTAAGATAGTACGAGAATATAGATTCTTTGTAAAAAGAGCAGAATGAGTGACTGGTAGCTGTAGTGTTGCGGTACTGCTTTGTGGTAATGATAGCGAAGACGATGAGAATACTCCATCATTACTGTTATCTTCATAAATAACATGATCGTCAAGATCCTCAGGGGCGTCAGACAACTCGGAATCACTCATAATGATGATAATTGTAATGATTGAATGTATTAAATGTCAATCTAAAAAGCTATATATTGAGGACGACAGTAAGTCCTCACTGCTAGACGCTTGGACATCTTAAACATCGGATCATTCAAATACTTGCCGAATCATGATTCGAATCATCAAGAAATAGCCCGAATCAGATCATGAATCGAATCTGATTTGGGGTGAATCATGCCGAATCACGATTCGCTGCACACTGGTGCACTGGGATATTTATATTATTCTACTCCTAACTGCTGGACAATTCCAAGGATGTTTATGCCCTATAACTAAACTACAAAAATATCCTCTAGCAACCTCTATAATAACATATCAATTTACAAAGAAGAGTGTAGCTAACCGTTGTCGATAGATTCGCGGAATAAATAGGCCGCTCCCTGGGGCAACATGACTCAGTGGCTTAACTACCAGCCTTTCTGAGGAAGGCATGACTGATTGAAGGGAAAGAAGGACCAGATACATACCAGACTGTTAAGCATACATGTATCAACGAAGCTTGTACTGCTGCATTCAACAAATTGGACGACTTTTCCCACTTGCAACAAGCCAACGGTCAAGCCATTCAACAGTTGCAACAATATGTGATCCTCGGTTTAATTTTAGTATATTTGACTTCTATTTGCCTGAAAGCTTTTATAACACAAGCAAAGAACGAGCAAGAGCACAGTTTGCAGCTTGTTATAACAAGTATAAAACACGGGACAATGATATTCGAGCAGAGGAAATGGATGCTATGCTTGATAATGAGGATGAGGATATACCTCAAGAAGTGGACTCCGAGGATGAGATGTTTAAGCATCGAAAGCCTATACTTCAAGAGGTTGAATGGAGACGGTGGCTTAATGAGCCAGGAGTTGATAAGCCTGAGACTAATATCCTTAAATATTGGCAAGCAAAGCAGTATCAGTATCCAATAATTGCACAAATAGCTCGAGACTATTTAGCAATTCCAGCAACATCAGCAGCATCAGAACGGGTCTTTAGCCAAGGAGCTGACATTGTCACAAAGAAAAGGAATAGACTATTGCCTTCAACAATTAGATATTTACTATGTCTACGGGGTTGGGGGATAATTGTCGACGATGAGGATGTCGAAGATGAGGATGTCGAAGATGAGGATGTCGAAGATGAGGATGTCGAAGATGCAAGTGAACATATAGGTTAGGCATAGTTAAATATTTTCCATAGTTTTCAATATTCTATACTCGGTGTTCCACCCACTCGCTTTGCTCATAGGTGGCGACAGCGATCTGTGCACGCGACAGCGATATGTGCATGTACACCGCCACTTTGATACATAATCGTTGGTTCTCAAACCACCGCCTGGAGGCAGTTGGCGAAAGCGAACTGGGACGCGAAAGCGATTGTGGGACACTTCGGGAGCGGACTCACGACGCGACACGACCGACCATGAACATGACCGACAACGAGCACAACTACAACCACAACTATGCCGGTAGTTGAAGTAAATAAAAATGAAGCTCTTTTAAATGCCATTGAATTTTTAAATGAAAACCCAACAGAGAAGAGTGCTACAGTAGCACAGATGTACAGAGTAAACCCAAGTACGCTCCGGACTATACGACTACGACAACGACGCGCATCACCACAACGCACCGCTGTGCCACGCGGAGGCCAGAACAGAGTACTGTCTGATGTACAAGTTACAGCTATACAAAGATACATCCAACGCTCGTACGGAAATGGGTACGGTGCAACTAAGCCTATGGTGTTCAGTGCCATCTGCCAACTACGTGCAGCAGAAACTCCAACACGTGCACCACCATCACAACGGTGGTTCCAGACATGGATTAAGACACAACAACACAACTTCCATACAATAAAAACCCGGCCAATTGAAGCAGCACGGGTTGCATCTCATGAAGTATCAGCTATTAAAGAATGGTTTTATGAATTTAAAGATGTGTGTAATCAACTAGATATTACTGCAGGTGATATCTACAACTTTGATGAAGTTGGAGGTGAACATGTGTTGGTACCATCTGCAGTAAAGGAGGTAAGTTGTTTCTACTTATCTTACTTTATATTATTCTAATATTTATAGCTTTATATACAAGCTCCAGAGAACAGACAAAGTCTTACAGTTATAGAGACAATTTCAGCTGCTGGCATTGCACTTCCACCGTTCCTTATTATACAAGGAAAATTACACATGGAAAGTTGGTACCATGACAATCTACACGGTGATGAGAAAGTTGCAGTATCCGATTCCGGATATACAAACTCTGAGCTTGCAATGGAATATCTACAGCATTTTATTCAACATACACCGTCTATAAGAACGAAATTGTTAATAATGGACTCTCATGTCTCACATGAAGTTCCAGAGTTTATAATACTTGCACATCAACACAATATACACTTACATGTGTTTCCGTCTCATCTTACGCATATTCTACAACCGCTAGATGTTACTGTGTTTGCACAATATAAACATTGGCACCGACGTGCAATTCAACAAGCAATCCGGAATTTTGATACAGATTATAATGTTATATCTTTCTTTAGAGACTTGTCTACTATCCGTAAGCAGACATTTACAAAGGGTAACTGTATCAAGTCTTTTAGAGATGCAGGTATTTGGCCACCTAACTATGAAAAGATTCAAGAGAAGGTTGCTATATATGCAAAACCAGAAGTTTTAGAAACACCACAACGCGCATTTCAAGCAAGTTATGATCTTTCAACATGGAGTCAAACATTTGATAAGATCCTTAGTTCACCGTCACGGCAAAAGTGGGCATCTTCTTATACTGAAATCCAAACTCAGTTAACAGAGGCTGAGCTGTTCCAGTCAGAGCTTGTACAAATTACTACTATTATGACTGAGCAACGACAGCGGGAAGGTTAGAAGTCGGAAATCTATTCAAAAAGGCGGTGCTATTACAGTTGAACATGCACGGCAAAGGATTTATGAGAAGAAGGTAAAGAAGCAACTTTTAGAAGAAGCACGGGAGAAAAGAGAGAGAACACGCATGGTGAACGTTGAGCGTAAGATGCAGCTCCGTGCTGGCATCGATGCACGGAAGGCAGAACGTACACGGAAAAAGGACCTACATGAATTTCAAAAAAGTAACCCAGACACGGAGCCACCAATTGGCTTACGTACAGAAATCATTGACCCGGACGTTACACAGAAGAAACGTGAGGAGGAGGAGGAGGCGGACCGACTGTTAGCCATCGAGGAGAGTGGGTACGTGAACTTTGCAGGCTTGGACTACGACATGATTCACGATGCAAGTGACGGTGGCTGTGATGATCAATCACTGCCTGACAATATTGATCCAAATCTTTTTTAATTATTTAATTCTATAACTTATATATATTTACAGCATTGTTACGTTGTCAGTCGTGTTCATGGTCGGTCGTGTCGCGTCGCGAGTCCGCTCCCGAAGTGTCCCACAATCGCTTTCGCGTCCCAGTTCGCTTTCGCCAACCGCCTCCAGGCGGTGGTTTGAGAACCAACGATTAGATGAAATAATAATATTTGTCGTAACAACAACCCTCTACGATGCCTTTGAATAGCGATCCAAGTCGAGCTAAATTCCTCAAACACCTCTTTCTTTTGTGCCTGCTTTCTATGCGTATTTAAAGTCTTCGTATGAATCGAGTGGAATTCAGGGTGTGCCTTAAGGAAGTGTTGTAACCACCGTTGCGATGGGATCGTACGATCGGGTCGCAAGTCTGCAACAGCCCATAAAACCATTGATCGGTTTGCAGGGACCCCACGCTTAAGTTGGTCATATATAAATTGACAAACTGCAGTATCTTGTTCTTGAGATAAAACTCGGTTTTGACCCCCGCGGGGAAGGAGAGGGGTAGTAATGTGTCGTCGGAGTGTCTCACGGTTGACATTAAACTTGCGGGCAACCCAAGTAATTGTATAAGTATCTGGTTGTTTCAATATATATGACCAACTTAAGCGTGGGGTCCCTGCAAACCGATCAATGGTTTTACGGGCTGTTGCAGACTTGCGACCCGATCGTACGATCCCATCGCAACGGTGGTTACAACACTTCCTTAAGGCACACCCTGAATTCCACTCGATTCATACGAAGACTTTAAATACGCATAGAAAGCAGGCACAAAAGAAAGAGGTGTTTGAGGAATTTAGCTCGACTTGGATCGCTATTCAAAGGCATCGTAGAGGGTTGTTGTTACGACAAATATTATTATTACATCTATGTATCAAAGTGGCGGTGTACATGCACATATCGCTGTCGCGTGCACAGATCGCTGTCGCCACCTACGAGCGAAGCGAGTGGGTGGAACACCGAGTACACTCTATTTAAGCCTCAAAGATTCGAATCATGACTCGAATTAGATTCGAGTCATGATTCGGCGAATACCTCAAAAATATGAATGAATCACCAAATTGCCGAATCGTATTCGGGAGGTGATTCGCCGCACACTGCAGTGCACAAATGTTTTAAAAATGAATAAATAAATAGCTGGCATTTAAATTAGACTAAGTTATGTGAACAATGTAACCACAATATTTCATGAAGAACAATAATTTAACAACGGCTACGTAGATTACCTTCTCATGATTAACAGTTTTGTATTCCAAAGCCATCATATCAAAATGTATTTATCGTTCCTTCCGTCCCTGGAATCCTACTCTTGGAAGTAGTGACGTCGGCGCTTGTAATCTTATCGGGCGCCGCTAAAAATATATGGTTTTGACAGGCCCTTCCCCAAAGCTCCAGCGCAAACCTAAGCACCTACGACCTTTCGCCCATCAATTCCTTCGTACGGGCTCAACCAACATGATGCAGCCTCTCCGCCATCTCCAACGCGCCTCTGTGCGTCCTAGCATCCATGAAATCGCCCGCTCGATCCTCTCCCCCAGCTCCCGCTGTTACTCTACCCGCCGCCCCGCGACCTCCCTCCCTACCCCACGAGCATTATCGTCACCTTCGCGCTCTCTATCCACCACACCAGTCTCAATGCATAAACCGCCATCCCGCGACCGCGGACCAGTTAGCGAAGAGAGCACACAGACCGACTTCTCCAACCTCGACGTCCTCGGCGGCACACCCGTGCCCAGCACCGCAATCGACGCGTGTCTCTGGGACGGGTTCCACCTTAATAACGGAGTGAAGATTACGAATGGGGCTGGCGTACTTCTGGTGAATGGGGAGGTGTTTTCATGGAAGCCGTGGAATGCTAATAGGGCAGAGGGAGAGGAGAACAAGAGACTGGCAAATGATAAAGGACTGTGGGAGGTTGGGGACGAGAGTTGGGGAGTTCTGGGAATGGTGTGGCCGAAACCTGGTGAGTTACCTCGAGGCTTGTGTTGTCTGAATGAGCCTGGTGCTTGGAGTTATGATGGGTGACTGACATGCCATAGACCTGTTGATCCTAGGATTGGGACCGAATATGATGCCGCTGAGTCCGGCGACGAGGAAGGCGATTAATTCACTGGGAATCCAGGTTGAGATACAAGATACGAGGAATGCGGCTGCACAGTATAACCTACTGGCCACCGAAAGAGGCCTGGGCAGTGTGGCAGCCGCTTTAGTGCCGCTAGGGTGGAGAGATGGTGTTGGTGCTGTGTCCGGGAAGGCGACCGCTGCGAAGCGTTGAATAGGAAGTCCGACCGTAAGATACGTGAACATCTCCGCTGTGGAATATATGGGATACCGTGTAAAATTTATTGAACCTCTAATATATCACTTTTCAAGTCATTGTATTGTCATGGGCCAAGGGAAAAGGCCCGAAAGAAAATACTGCTCCTGCTTCAACCTCCATAAATATGAGCTGCTTGAAAACCTTTACTAACGAATGCAGATGCCACGCCTAACCATTTTCACACCTTTCGAGCCCACAAGAGATCCCCAAATTTTCTACCAGCTATGGCATCCCATCTCGAACAACAACACCCCCCCTATCTCCACCCAACGCCAATCCTCTTCCCCCAAGCCGCATCCTCTGTTCCACATCCATATCTCCTCGCATATAGGGACCCCATATCATTCGAACACTCTACCAGCCCACAGCACTCCCCAACCCTCTGCTGCCTGATATTATTCCTACTCGGCAAGCACTGCCTCGGCATCTCGAATGGGACCTGATGGGCGTACGGTGAGGTG
Source organism: Pseudogymnoascus destructans (assembly GCF_001641265.1). Lineage (NCBI taxonomy): Eukaryota > Fungi > Ascomycota > Leotiomycetes > Thelebolales > Thelebolaceae > Pseudogymnoascus > Pseudogymnoascus destructans. Next base: position 871,406 of record NW_020167533.1, on the reverse strand, counting down.
TAATAGAGAGGGTCGTTGATGCGCTGGAGCTGTGTGTAGAGGTCGTAGCAGTTGCTGCCGGCCCAGAGAGAGGTGTGGCCGCAAAGGTAGTGCAGTAGGTGATAGTTGCACATTGTAAGCCGTGTTTGAGCTTTCAGTGTGCTAAAGCTGTATTGGCGCCCTTGATATCAACCTGACCCCGCTCCTAACAGAGAGTATAGACGAACTCTGTATGGAATTACACTTCTAGAGCAGATCTTGCAAGCATCCAGAGCTATATTGAAAATCTATTTTCAAGCATTAATCGTGCTTTAGTCTTGGAGGGAGGGCGCACTTCCAAAACCCAAGTCAGACCAGCAGCAAAGCCTCGATTCATATGGCATTTCACCAAGGGCCGCGTGTCATCTGGACTCCAAGCCTGAAATACTCCCATCTGCTTCATAGCAAAAAAAGTACGATATGACTCCTTACACAATCATTTCCTGTTTGAAATCACTTTTGCGTTCCATATCCCTCTAAAATTGTTTCGCCTCCCCGCCCAAACCTCTTGCTGGTACCAACCAGGCAACCTTCTGGGGCGATTGCCATGGCATAGTCATACAATTGTATGGTGCTCAGAGGTTGTTTGGTACTGAGGCTGACCTGCGGAGGCAAACCAGGGGGACAGAATAAGCTTACGGGAACATTGGGATTGTATGGCGGAAAAAAGCAGAGAAAAGACAGGCTTGTGTCCTAGAAAATGAGTTATAAAGACGTGGGATCAAACTACTACGTGGTCCACAATGAGTTACTACGGGTTCGTGAAACTCTGGGATGGTTTGTGAGAAGTTTGATGGGTCTTGCACCTATTGCGATCACGTGCCCGGGCACTGTGGTGATAAAGTGTTGAGCACATATTTGGAGTTTGACGACTTGATTAACTATGGGTGATATATACCGGTAGCAGTATACAATCTACGCTGTACAGCGTACTACTAGGAACGCAGTTCCAACATAAAGTTTGGTGTTATCTGTTGTAGAAGCGGCCCCCGCCATACCCCCACGGGCTCGTAGAACCAAGCTCAGCGGCAGGACGGGCGTGGGCTTGAGCAATTCCAGCGTCAAACGGAGTGCCCATCTTGGCCTACAAATAGGTAGCGTAGGCCCCGTAGATAGCTCTTTAATCCAGTCTATTCCTACTGCCTATTACTGCCTACTGTAGTATACTATAATTATTCCTATTCCAGTGAAGCGTTACTGTACGCACCCAAAAGTGAGAACTCAGTTTGGCTGTGAGATATTACCCGATTACCAGCCAAGATCACGAGTTCCTCAACGGGCGTACGGCCGCATTTGCAATAGGTTATGAGCCCGGATGCCATCAGGAGTTATATTATATTATACTACATATATATAACGTGGTTTATCAGTACGTCGGACATATCAGTACCTCGGACACTTTTCCCGAATTTCCTACCCTCTAACTTAACAACGCGTTTTTTTCCACCTTTTATTATGTCAGTGATTACCCAAGAAGCAAAAATCATTCTAGATATCGAGGCTATCCGAACACCAAAAAATCTAAGTCAGGACTAGAAGAACCAGTCGTACGACCCTGGAAAAGCCCTTTAACTGTCTTAGTCTGGAGCTCTAATTGAGCAGCGTTATGAGGTGTTTCAGGTACCCAACGGTCCTGCTCAGAAGAAATAGCCACGGGCGGAGTTGGTGTCCGTAACTGAGTATTTAGCTTCTCGAGTACCTGTGTAGGGTTGTATGGAACTAAACCTGTAGCTGCGAACCCATTACGGACTGTATTAACAGTCATAGACTCCTCACGGGCTGAAATGTAAGCCATAAGGAAATCTGGTTTGTCGATATGGTTGACCCCAGCCCGCATATATTCCTCAATTTGTTGTCTGTACGATCGCTTTAAAACTGCAAAACAGCTAACATCTAGTGGCTGTAAAAGATGTGACGAATGCGGTGGCATACAGAGCGTAATAATCAAGTGCTCTGAGCAGAATAAGTCGAACTCTGGAGTAGAATTGCTTCCGTGTCCGTCAATGATAATAAGTCAGTATACCCTTTTCGTACGGTCCTTTGTATGCTTCTGAAAGACGTCCGTAAGCCAGGTAAGGCCTAGAGAGTCGTCCGTCCACCCTTTATTACTACTCCAATTGTCCAATCCAAAGGTAAGGTATCTGTATACCAAGTTGATATGTGAACCTTACCCTGAAAAATAACCATTGGCGGTAGGCTCCATCCGTACGACGATATTGACTCGATAACTGTAACCCATTCGCGATTCCCTGGCTGTACGCAAAGTGGCCTGCCAGCTCTTTCAGAACCCGTAACAACCTTTGCATTGTAATAACCCCCATTTGAAATCCAATCTCGTCAAAGTTATATATATCCTCCTCTTGGATCCCATATTTAGCAATTGTATTTTGTACAAGCCAAAACCAGTTCCGAATAATCGTAGGATCTTCGCATTTTGCCCGCTGAAGTCGTATTTACGGGTATATTTGGATTGTAGGGAGTCATGTCGTCGTACAAAGTTATAAACCCAGCGCTGGCCAACTGTAAGCACATTGTCTTGAACCGCATCTGACCGTTTTTGAAGTAGTAGATTTGCCATTTGTCATATAGAAGTAGCTCAAAGTGGTAGGCCTCGTTTCTCCATAGATAATATCCATTGAACGAGTGTTAACTCTTCTAGATCCGTGAGCTTTGTGTTTGTAGGCCGTAAATCGCGTCGCGAGGGCCATCCTTTAACGCGTGATCGTAATGTCAATTCAGGGATATCGTACGTGTTTGCAGCACCCCTAATACTTGTAAAATGGCCATTTTTGTAGGCCTGGAGTGCTAGAGTCATCTGACCCTCTTTGCGGATCGGTTGGAGGTCAATTAGTGGAGGCATATTGATTTTAAGGAATATAGGTCGTAGAATTGGTGGGGAGTGCGCAGCTCGCATGCATGCGCAGCTCGCTTGTCAAGTACGTTATATGCTTTATAAATAATCATGATTATGATTACGACTACATAATCATGATTATAATTGATTTTCTAACCCTGACTTGTAGGTTTGAGGAGGAGATTTCTAAGTTTGCTCTTGAGTTTGATAGCAAACTGACTGCAACGAATGTCAGTATGACAATGAGCTAGGGACCTAGATCCCTAAAGAGAAGCCCCTGAGTTTTTTAGGGTCTTAGCTACATCTGCCTAGCTGACAGATTTCGGCCCTATAGAGGTAGCTGCTAGTAAGGGCTGGCTTCTAAGGCAGGTAGGGGTGTAGTTAGAAGTTTCTGCTATAGAGAGACAGTGAGAAAGCTAACTACCTTGTTGTAGAGGTCGTGAGTGAAAGTGCAATGCTCTAAGAGCTTGTAAGAGGACACAAACTTGTCTACTGTGCTAGCGAAATCATACATAACTATACGCTATATCCTAGAGTCCCTTTTAATGGCATTAAGTTGGCCACTAATGGCTGCTGTTGCTTTGTGACTGTTAGGCGTGCTTTCACCTAAGCTAAGGTGTGGAGGAGGCATAGTATTGGTACTAAGTGTCTTCTGCTGTCTCTTAGAAGTGCAGTTGAGGTTAGATGGTGATTGTGGTTCCTAGGGGCGAGTAAAAGTGCTGTCTTAGGGGCCTAGATCTGGCCGTTAGGGAGTTGAGGCCTCCATCACCACCTAGGGGTGCTCGAAAGGAGCAGAAATGGATGTAGATGGGAGTTATAATGCGTAATTGACTAGAAGTAGAGCCCTTAGGGTCTAGGGGGAAAAGTTGTGAGCAATTTGTCAATTTGAGAAAATAGTTGTAGGTGAGCCGGAGCCTGATGCGAAAATGTGAATTTAAGCTAATCTCAAAAGTAGGATATAATACGGATTGTAGTCTGTAACTCGACTACATGAAGAAAGTCTGCTCTGTTAAACACCAGCGCTTTCGGAGGATCCCTACAACCTCACGTCCCGTTGATAAGATAAATGCCCAGAGCATTAGAAAGTACTGATAAAGCAGTCAAACCTTGAATAAATCATGTCGTCCGAAGATATACCAGCAGCTAACATGTTCAGTAGACATAACCCAGTGAAACATTATTCCAACTACCCCTCTTTTCCCACCGCTAAAGCACCAACATTCTCTATCTTCTACCAACTTAATGCAACGAACGAAGAGTTAGCATTTAGATAATTAATACTTAATACCCGAAGTTGTAACTATAAACATTACCCTATTAGCTAAATAGGTTTGGAAACGCAACGTTGTTCATGCTAGCAAGCTAGATCGGGCGTCTGCCGTGCGCAGGAAATATTCTTCCTCCAATTATCCAGAACCATAGCTAGAATCATAGCCAGAAAGTAGGCACAGCTAATCGCTATCACAGGGAGATGCAAATTAATTATAGCAACGTATGTCATCCATTTCCGTCCGCGCTTCATGAAGACGACATTAGCGTAAGCTATGGAGTGGAAAGGCTGCGCAAAGCAGCAAACCGGCCTCGACCCCCTCTGTTTTAGCCACTCCCACCTCCTCGCATCCACCTACCGCCGCGCCATCCCCCGCTCCAACGACCCCCCCTCCACCCCCGCCGCCAAGCCAGCAAACTCGACGCCGAATCTCCTCCGCCTCCTACTCCACCCACGCCGCCGCGGAAACCGACTCGCATCGCTCCTCCGGCCCGCCTGCCTGCCCAGCGCCGCACGCCCCGGGAAAGCACATCACGCACGCGCCGCTAGTCCTGCCATCGGCGTGTCGCGCTCGTCGTCGCCAGCAGAAGCGCAGTGGACTTGGGACACCGAGTAGGGCGCGTGTTGTGTCAAATTCGCCGCTGAGGGCGTCGGAGGCTGCTGGTGCGGCGTCGATGTTCCGTGAGGATGGGGCTGCGTGGGAGGCCATGGGGAGTGCGAGTCAGTCTGCTGCGTGGGATTTTTGACGCGGAGGGTGGTGGATACTGGGAGCTTTGCGCCGAGGACAGGGCCCCCCCCCAAATCTTTTCGGATAACGTGCAAGAACCATGAACATAAACACAGAAGAAAAAAAGATACTAATATTACCCTATCCTATCCCTATCCCCATTCAAACAACGCACACAGTTAAACAAAAATGCATATAGCATACTCCCAAAAAAAAACCCCACAACTAAAGCTCCTGTCATTACCCCTCTTCCATTTTCGAACCCCCCATTTCCAACAAAAAAAAATAGACTATGTACCATCCCCCTCACACACTCTCTCTCTCTCGCCTCACAGCAACCCCATCCCCAAAACCACACACCCCGCCACCAGCGCCGACAGCACGCTATACGTCGGCCCCCCAACGGCACTACTCAGATTAGCCTGCAGCCCCTGCGAAAAGCCCGTCGTCGTGCTATCCGCGCCATCCACCGCCGTCCCCGACCCATCCTGCCCATCCCCATGCGACGTCGTCGATCCATTCTCATCTGGATGCCCATCGGTCCCCGGCCCCGCCCCATCCATGCCCGGCATAACCGCCACGCCCGAGCTCGCGGACGGGTCGGCGCTGCTCCCCGCTTTGGGGTAGTTGGCGTTCATGTCCGTGCCGGTGCCGAGGAGGGACTTGAGGACGGTGGGCTTGTCGCCGTCGACGACGGTGTCGTTAGTGCCTAGCTTGTTATTGTAGGTGTACGAGGTCCGCTTGTTAGTGCCGGGGGCGGTGTTGGCATTGAAGCACTCGATGCTCACGCTCTCGAATTGGGCGTAGTAGTACCCGTTGGACTGGATGTCGGGGCCGGCCCAGTCGATCACGCCGCCGGCCCAGTCGATGGTGCCTTTGGCGTTGGAGGCGAGGCCGCCGGGCCAGATGGAGATTTGCACGCGCGCGGGGGTCTGGGGGAAGGCCCATTGGTTGGAGGTTGAGTTCCAGGTGTCCTTGCGGAGCTTGGTGCGGCCGACTTGGCCGTCGACGAGCCAGGTGATGGAGTCGGGCGTCCAACGGATCTCGTACTCGTGGTAGTTGTTGAAGGTGTCAGAGAGGGAGATGTTGCCTCCTTCTTTGTCTGGTGGGGGTTAGGATTAGGTCGAGTGTGGTGGGTTATGTCGGAGACTTACAGTTCGTGATACCCTGGTAATAATAATTCGTCTGCGCCGTCTTGAGATCAACACCAACATACTCATAATCAATCTCATCCTTAACATCCGACAGCAGAATAAACGCCGTCACCACCCCCTTCCCCCTCCCCGTCTTAAACCTCGCCTTCACATTCCCATACCACATATACCTCGACGTCGCGAGCACCGTGCCCACCGTACTCGGCGCCATCGTCAGCAGCAGCGAATTCTTGTACGGCACCGCGTGCCCATCCATCACCCAGTCCGTCTTGGACGGGTCGCCCAGGTACTTGGTTTTCGAGGTGATCCCCGTCATGTCCTTGAATGCGTATGTCTTGTCCTGGCACACCGGCGCCGGCACGCACGAGTCGAGGACGAAGGAGGAGAGGGGGTCGCAGCCGCCGAGGCAGTAGGCGCCCTTGCCGCACTCGCCGTATTCTGTGGGTGGCCAGTCAGTCATGGTTGGGTTATTCCGGGAAGTAAGTAAGAAGACTTGCGGGAGCAGCAGGGCTGGGATTCGGGGCAGTGGTTATCCAGATCGCACTTCGTCGCGGCGTGCACGGTAGCGATGGCCGCGAAGGCGGCGAGGAGGAGTGAGGAGCGGACCATGATGTATTATGTCGTAGAGTTCCGCGGCGATTAGTTGTATATATATGTATGTATGAGAAAAGTGTCGCTTCGTCCCTCGCAAAATCGAATTCGGAAGCAGTCCAATTTATCCGTCGTCAAAAACCGGTCCTCAGAGACGTCGAGCAGCAAACGGAGTCCCTTGACCCTTGAGATATATGTGAACCCCCAACCAGCTTCGAACGCGAAATGTAGTGTTCGCGTTTTCGTGTCCTGGTCGTCGGTCTTCAGTTCCCTTTCAGTCTTCTTCCTATCCCGTATCCCTCACTTTTTACACCTCTCTCTTCTCACGGAAATCCAAAAATTACGGCCGTATAAAACGGACAAGGCACTAACGAGTGTCGAGCCACAAACGAGCGTACTGGCAGATTAGTATATATAAAAACGAGAGACGCTGGCGACGAAGCCGGTGAGATTTCTCGTCGTCGTCGGGTATTGTGGGATGGAGAAAAGGAAGAGGAGAGGAGAGGTAACTTAGTGGGTAATCCGTAATCCGGTAAACCGTGCACGTGCACGCTGGGTCGCGTTAGTTAGTAGCACGAGAATAGTTAATTTGCGCAGAGACGTGATACCAAGGGAGGTGCATGTGATGAGAAGGCTTGGGGGGCTTGGGGCGTACCTTCTACCTCTTCTCATCTCATCTCAGCTCCCTCCCCAAGTCTGAAGTCTGCCTTACCAAAGAAAGAATCCCATTCCTCCCCCATCGCGTGTGTAACTCTTCACTTTCCCCTTGCCCTCACCGCCGTCATGCACCCATTTTACAATCCTTCCTCGCTAAATTAAACATAACACGCCCCCTGTAGCGCCTCCGTACTAAAAGGACCCTTCGTCTCTACCCCCAACCCCCCCCACATCTTGACATTCGACAGCCGAATCGTCCAACCAGCGCTCAGCGGTCGCCCCGTTTCTTGTTCCGCCCTAAAAATGTAAAAAATGGCAATCGACCGGCCGCCCGCTGTAATTCCGACAATTTTTTACCGTTAACTTACTGGTGTTTTGCAGACAAGATGCCATAAGACAACACCCACCGACGACGACAGACAAAGACACCATGCCCGCCCACCTGCACAACAGCCTTGCATACATGCAGGTCATCCCAACTCCCCAAGACACACGATCGTCGGGTTGGTAGTTGGTAGTTGGTAGTTGTAGTTGGTATGGGTAGTTGTCGTGGGTAGTGGGTAGTTGTCGTGGGTAGTGGGTAGTTGGTAGTTGGTAGTTGTAGTGGGTAGTGAGTAGTTGTCGTGGGTAGTGGGTAGTGGGTAGTGGGTTGTTGTGCTCTGTAAAAGTAAAAGGGCGTCGTAGTAAACGTAGTTAGTTAGTAAACACACCAGTACTGTACTGTACTGTACCTCCACCCGCGGCTAGTGCTGTGGTATGGGTGGTAGTAGTAGTAGTAGTCCGTGTACACTGCGTTACAGCGCTGGTACAAAGCTAGTGCGCGTGAGGTACTGGGGAGTTACTCGGAGGAGGAGGGCCGGGGGGAAGTTTACAATAGCTGTACTCCGTACTAACGCTGCTGTACGTACTTGCGGCGGTTGATCGACGCCGTCCAAGCTTCTCTGATAGCTCGAGAGGAGCTTGGGGATGTATAGAGGGGGAGAGATGTGATTGAGGGACCCTCCATGGCGATGGGGTGTACCCCGCCATCGACCACGACGGCTTGGTTCAACATCAATCTCCAACTTGACGAAAATGCGTGTTGACGCCGAGATCCCCAGGTAGGAGGACTTCACGACACTTCGTATGGAAGGCGTGAATGGCAGGCAGGACTTGTCCATAGCGGCTTTCCAACTACCAAAATTATTAAATTTCACCCAGATTAAAACGAAGGGAAAATAAATAAATCACATCATTAAAAAGCCCACCACCGCCATCATCAGAAAATAAAGGTTCATCAAAAAATTAGGCACACAGGAGGGTTAGTAAAAAGAGCTTCTCTCAAAAGAAGAAAGTTTCGTTTTCTCAAAATCCTCCCATTTGCATTCCGCATTTCCCTTATCAAAATATCCCTCATTCCCCCACCACCATTCAGCCACCCAACCTATCCCTAACCACCCAACAAACTCAAATCGTTCCAACAAGAAGTATAAAAGAATCCCCCTTCCCTTCCTTTCCCCCCATCAATTCTGCCTGCCTTCCTCAATTCCTCCATCCACCTAACGAACTAACTGCCAACACGAAGACGCAAATAACGAAAACAAGTCAAATAAAAAAGATCTCCCTCCCTCCCTTCCATCCCATCCTCCCCCATTTTTGCAAAGTTGTTGTTGTCGTCGTTCCCCAAAAAAATGAAAAGGGGTGAGAAAAAAAAATTGAACAATGGAATAATAGAAAAAACCAAATTTCCGGCGCCGAGAATAACAATTTCCGAGTAAAAAGGTGTGACGTGTGTGTTTGTGAATCGAGGGGTCCAAGTCGAAAGAAGAAAAATGATTCGATTACAACGGGATGGTCCTTTTGATACGCGGGGGATGAAAAAGGGGGCGTGGCTTTGGAGGGCGTGGGCGAGATGGTGTGTGTATATATAGCGTCCGACGGAGGGGAAATTAAGTCTTGTTCCCGAAATGCTCCTTGGCGTATTGCTCGCATGCCTGGATGGGTATGTTAGTTTCTGGTTCTCGCTCTCCCGCTCGTGATGCGGGGTATTGAGGGGTGTGAAGAGTGAAGTGACATCCACAGAGACAAACATACCTTTGCAGGCTTCCCGACCTTCTGTCCGATGACCTTCCACTTGTTGGTCTCGTATTCCTTGATTGCGTTCAAGAGCGCGGCGCTCTGCTATTAAGTCAGCGCCAGGGTTACGTGCGAGTGGGGGGATATGGGCATCTACCTCGTCCTCGGCAAACTCCGCATAATGCATGTCCTGTAACGACGTCAGTTCTGGGGGTTCTCAAAAACACACGCTCCCGGGAGCGTGCAGGGCAAACGGGTGGAGGACAAACCTTGTACCAATGCTTCTTGACACTGCCCTCTGTCCGGCTGGGGAAGGTCTGTGAAACGGAGTCAGCCACATATATCAGAAAAACCGCCAATTGCTCGCCACGGCGCAGGAAATCCGTACCTTTGCAATCTCAGCCCAGCTGTTGCCCGCCTCACGCATGTTCTTGAGGCGCTGCTCCTCGGCGGCGGTCCAGGGGGTGTTGGTGCGGCTCTTCTTGGCCGGGGGCTGCATGGGCGCCGGGACGGCGTTCATGGGCGACTGTTCCTCCATGACCGCGGTGGGCGGGGGCTGGAGGGGCATGTTGGGGCTCTGCTGCGGCGGGATGAGCGGGGCCTGGAGGCGGCGCTTGCGGGCGGCCGAGGCGGACAGGTGCTCAGGCGGGGGGAGGAGCTGCTGGTGCTGCTGGGCCTGTTGTTGCTGTTGCTGCTGCTGTTGTTGCTGCTGCTGCTGCTGTTGCTGATATGGGTTGCCCATGCCCTGGGGCTGCGGGTAGCCCATCTGACCCGTCGGGTCGAAGTCCATACGCTTCGACATGGAGTGGCTGTAGGCGTCCGGTATGGTGTATTGGGGAAGTATCGGGTAGGTGTGTTGAGGTACACCGGACGTGCGGTGAGGCCGCGTCGGTGTCTGGCGCGCGAGGTTTGGTTGAGTCTATACAAACACATCGTGTAAGTACATTGAATACCAAATACCAGATGCCACATACCATCTGCCATATGGCGAGGTACAAAGGTACCAGGCCATAAGGTGAGGTCAATGGGGGAGGGTGAGGATGAGGAGGGAAGGTACGACGGGTACTTACGATTTCGTGTTGGCGATGTTTGGAGGATGCGTTATTCGGCAGAGCCAAGCCGATGTTGCTCATTTCTCTCTATTGTTTCTGTTACCATCCGAGTTTGAAAGAAGGAAGAGTTTGATGTTTTGTCAAACGCGACAGTCGGCCGAGTCAATTGTGAGCGGGTCTTTGTGACTGAAGCTGGAGTGAGTTGCGTCGCTTTGCGTCGACTTTCACTCTCTTGTATGGCAAAAGAGCGACGCGACTGCAGCAACGAGGAGGCACAGCGTGTGGGGGAGGGGCTGGAAGGTGAAGTGCAGAATGAATATGAGGAAAGGCACGTACGGTTGTTAAAGGTGAAATGGAGGTACTTGACCGGTTATAAAGATGGAAAAGAGGCCAAAGGTCACTTTGGCGCGTGGTGGTGGTTGAGTGACAAGGAGTGAGTTGTTAAGTGCAAGAGGTTGTCGTTGGTAGAGCGCGTCGAGTGAGGAGAGTGAGGAGAGTGAGTAGAGCGAGTAGAGTGAGTAGAGTGAGTAGAGTGAGTAAGAGTGAGTAGAGAGGTATAGTAGGTAGTAGTAGTAGTAGAATAGTAGGAAGTAAAGAAGTAGAGGATGTAGAGATGTAGAGTTTGTAGAGTTGCAGGAGCGAGGTATAGTGGTGGTATATTTGGGTGGATCAGGTGGTACTGTGTCGGAGGGGAGTACAGCAAGTTCAGGGCCTGTATGTTATGTTGGTGTAGTGGTGGCTGAGGTGGTGTAGTAGTTGTATCTGTATTCGGGGGTTGGTAGGTGGTGAAATGGAGATGCCTGTATAGAACGGATGGATGACGACTTCTGGAGCTTTGAGGCAAGCTTAGAAGGGTAGAAGGATAGAAGGGATGATGGAACGAAGATGAATTAATCCGTGGCTGGTGGATTGTAGATGATTGATTGATGCGAAGAGTTGCAAGTATTGGATTGTATGGATGGAAGTATGAGCAAGGTCAAGAAAGGTAGAGCAGAGTAGAAGGTGCACTAGAGCCAAAGGAAGGTAGTAGGAATTGGGACTAGTGGGAGAAATGGATTGGGGCGGGGGGAAAGGGATGTGTGGAAAAGGAAGAAAAGAGTCCATGGTACGGAAGTACGGAGGTGTACGGGGGGTACATGTTGTTGGGACCGGGTAGCACGAAGAGGGCAGGGTTAGAGGAGGGTTGTCGGAAGTAGAGGTACACACGGCAAGGGGTGTGTGGTGGTAGTGGTGGCTCTCCCCCGATGGACCGGCGGATGGGATGGCGGAACTCAGTCTGTTGATGGACGGCTCGGCGACTCGGTCTCGGCAAAGCGAAAGAAAGGCAAAAAAAATCCCCAAACCAGGCGGGGCGGGCGCTAGTGCAGTGGGTGTCTTCCCTTCTTCCCTCTTCCCTCTCTTCTTCCCTCTCTTCTTCCCTCTTCCCTCTCTATCCTTCCGTCCTTGCACACCATAACTTACACCATACACCATATTCTACACGCATACTCTACTCTGCTGCCACACTGGTCTACTCTACTCACCACACACACAAAGTACCACCACACACACAAAGTACCTCACCGTACCACACCAAGCCCCAACCGACCCTCCCCCCTTGGCCGTACCACCCACCGTACCATCCATCCACACTCTACCACCCACGCAGCGCGCTCGCTCCTGCTTGGCTCGTGTATCTGCCAGCAGAGAGATACACGGGGACTACTTCCCTTCCCGGCCCCCCGTCCAACGACAGAAGCGGTACATGCTGGGGTAGACGGTGAGGATCGCCATCGCAAAATCGCAATCGTTGGACTAAGTATACCTCGTCGTCGTCAGCACGCGCGTGCCCAGACGCGATATCAATCGTACCTCGCGCGTCAACAGCAGCCTTCCCTCACAAAACTCAACAGACAAACTCAACGCCGCCACATCAAGAAACGCGAAGGCGAAGGCCGAAAACACGGCAGACCACCCACCACAAACCCGCCACAAACCCGCCACAACACCTCCACCGGGAGGCCGACCTTCCCGAGCACTCGACCTTCCCTTCCCTTCCAACCCATCCAACCCATGTCCGGCGTCCCTCCTCCCAGCCATAGCTACGTCAATATTGACTCCTCCCCTTCCCCATGCAGCCGCGTGCGCCAATCTAATCTCCCCCAGCCACCTCGGCGTGTACGTCCTCTCTCTTTTGCGTGTGTGGAGGGTGTTGGTCGGCGGCGTGTCGGCGCGGGAGGAGGGATGCGGCGTGTGGTTGTGTGTGGTGTTGGGTGGTGCAGATACCGAGGAGCGGCTGGTGCTAAACGGCTCATACGAAACGCGTACGTACATACATTCCTTCCTACCTGCCTGTTGGCCCATCCCATCCCGTCAAATCGACCGTTGATGGACCGATAGAATTGAGGGGTGGGGTTGATTAAACTGATATGGCTGGCACTGGCACACCACGATGGTATACGGAGAGTACAGGATTGTACAGCGCTGTACACGATCGCTACATCCCCCTCCCACCAAGGCAGGCTGTATCCCCCGAGTACCTGCTGAGTGAGCACTGCACTGTAAACGGTCTGTCTCGCAATCGCGACCATCACTTTTGGCTGATTGCGGGGTAGTGTGGGTAGTGTAGTGGTGGTCGTCGCCGTACTCTCTCTCTCCCTGGTGCTGCACTATTACTACAGTATATACTATAACTTACTCCGTGCAATCGTGTGTGTATCCATATCCCATATCCCAGTTCTCACCCACAATCACACTTAATCACAATCCATCCATCCCGCCCGCTGCCATCACCACAAACTCTATCCCAACTCCTCCCCAACCACCTCCAGCCCAACCCGTCCGGATTTGCCTCCTCCCTCAACACCCACCCCCCCCCACCCCCCCCTTTGCTGCCACACACAGCACACGCGAGCATACTCGCATATCTGGTTCGTCATGTGTTTGTGCCTGTGCTCTGGTTTCTCTATCCCCCTCTCCCTTTTCGGAGCCCGGAAAACTCACACACACCCACACAGACGATTCTCCGGACCCCTCCGCCCCCACTTAGAACGTACGTAGAACGTCAACTTCAGGGCTGGCCCAACCGGATTTATATATCAGTGGGTATTCGCTAGTGGTCACCCACCTAACTACTAATCCTAAAAAAATGAGCTTGCTCCTATTAGTCAAGTCCCGTGGTTTATAGTCGTTTGTGGTAAAATGTACTATGGGACAATAGTAAATAACAAACAGCACTTAGAACATAGCACTTCTTAATGGTGATAAAAGAGTGTATTAGATATATTATCTTGTTAGCCTTACAGACCAGCTCTATCTATATAAAGAGCCAGTCATAGCCTAAGTGGCCGACACTAAATATCCACTGTGGTGAGGGTAGCTCTCCATTATCCTCCCGTGTCCAGTATTCTTGCAAGATTTTAGAGGCATTGACCGAATTCAAGCAATTTGTATCGGCCCAAAATTGCGCTAAGCAGCTAGTTAGAAAATCCCTTTGGGCTTCCAACCGACACCCTAGGCCGGCAATGAAAATAGGCCAAAGGATACACTTTAACAAAATTCCGTCGTCCTTTAGTGCTTCAATAACACTTAGTAATGCACACACCAAATCATCTTGCGACATAACATTATTCATGAGAGCACCAAGTACACGCCTGCCATATATAAGAGAGCCTAGTTGAAATGATTGTGACAACTTGCAAAGCTTCCTTATTAGCATACAATGTGATTTTTAACTAGAGTAGTTTGCAAAGAGCATCAGTTAGGTTGTGAGGCATTTAAGAAACCTAAGGGTTAGCGTCTCTAAAGGGGGGTCTAGTAGGCAGTGTTGCTAGTAGTTCAAACAGTTCAGTTCAGTTCAAATTTAAGGCTGAACTGAATGCCCCGCAATATGAGAATTCATGAACTGAACTTAATGCCCCACTTTATGCTATTGAACTGAACTGAACTGAACTGGACTGAACGAACGCCAGTTCATTTAAAACTACTTTGCTGTCATCTAGGAATCTTCAAGCCAAGTAGTGCAATGGCTTCTAAGCCAGCTCTTAGACATTCTAATGCCTTAATGGTCTCTACGCCTAGCCTATTTCTTCTCTCTGTAACTGTAATTCCTGCACCTGAAAACAGACGTTCTGGCTCTGCTGACATAGCTGGTATTGACAATATATCAAATGCCATAACTGATAGATTTGGATACATTGCACACTGTGTAGGCTCCATCCACCAAGTGATAGAATCCACCTTAACGGGACAACAAACCCTTTGGCAATATCATGAATATTCATCAACTATAGGTGCTTGTCTTGCTTTCTCAGCCTCTACTTTGCAAACCTAGTCTTTGGCGTTAGCTGAAGTATTAGAAGGATCACTTCTGTACTCTTATATTAAGATTGCCAAAAGTCCTGTAGTGTCTTCTTTGCATCCGCCACCTAGTTAGAGTCCTAGTTGTCTTCAAAATAGCTCCATTTCTGACTTGTAATGAGAATTATTACTGCAATGTAGACAGGGCTTCGATCTGTAAGGCTATAGTACTTATCTAACTTTGCCTAGCTAGAGTTAATACAAGGAATCATAAAAGAATCTAAAGAATAAGTTGTCTTGCCATCTTCAAGCTTCTCTAATAGATAATCCATAGATGGCAGGACTCTTTCCAAAGTGGCACTATGGCCTTCTGTAGCTCTTAGCTTCATAAAAGTCTCCAAGAAACCCATGAATGTTACTTAAATTAGCCTAATCAGAACTAGACAATACATCGTCTACTAAATCACCTCCTGCTTGAAAGCAATATAGGTCGATAGCAGGCTTAACGTCTTCATGAAGAGCTGAAGTTATCATTTCAAACTAAGAGTTCCACCGTGTCTTATTGTCTCGAAGTAGTCGACGTCCTTGACTGAGTTTCTGAAAAGCTAAGCGTCGTTGTAGAGACTTTTAAATATAAACTACAATATTATGTAACTTTCCAAGAGGGCCTTTTCGATGCCAAGTCTCCATTTCCAGCTGTGTAGGAATATGCAAAGAACTTAGGTTGTTTGTCTCTAAAAGAACTTATCTTCAGTTGAGAAAAGAAAAGCTTGAGCTGCAAGATTGATAATGTGGCCATTGCAGCGAAGACAGTATTGCTTTCCATTATATGGAATATGGCACTCCTCTAAAGCTATACTGATGTTAGTATTAATAGTATAAATATAGGAGAGAGTACTAACAAGCTGAAAGACTCTGCATCATTGTCTTGTTGTTTTCTGCATTATCCATCATAAAATACCCAACTTTGTTTGCAATACCAGACTCATCAATTACTTTTAGAATGAGCTGTGATTGGTTTGCCCCTATATGCTGACCTTATAATTCTCGTAGTGCTAGAACTGACTGTTGAAGCTGACCATCTTCAGCAAAGTAATGTGCTATTATTCCGAGTAGAGCGAGGGAGTTTGTTGACGTCCATAAATCAACTGTGAAATGAACCTTTGAAATAGCCCCATAAACGGCTTGTTGTACTTGCCGTTTCTCTACATGAAAGGACTCTATAGTCCAGTTATGCACAGTTTCATGATTAGCTATAAGTGCACTCTCAGCTTCTAGGTTTAGAAACATAAGAAGCTCTTGGAATTCTGGCCTTTCTGACATTCATAGAGGAAGAGAACAGCATGCAATCCATCGTATAAAGAGCTGTTGAAAAGTTGCAATATCAAAAGACTTGTGAACTTAAGACGCTTTATATAAAGCAAGACCTCTTGACCTCATTTAAAAGCTTCTGCAATTGACATGGTTTGTGCAAGCAACTTAGTCTCTTCCTATGGATCCGTAATAGAGCGATACTTCAACAAGTGCTTCTTTGGGCCTCTTGTGTCATACTGACATTCGTTGCACTCAGTTTGCTATCAACTCAAGAGCAAACTTAGAAATCTCCTCCTCAAAACTACAAGTCACTATACATATTTTGGCTTATCACGCCAACAACAAGAGCAATACTACTCAATGATTGCTACAACCGTCTATGATTCATTACATGTCATCGCTCCTTAGTTACCCACAAGATTGGTTAAGTTATGACATAATTTGTCTATAGGGGTACTCTGACCTTGGACCTCCTTTCACTTCCTATAGGCTAGGAACCTAAGAGATGGTTCTATGAGATTCTCTTACATTGACTACAGTTACCAAGCCTGGTAAGTCATGGAAAGTCTTGGAAAATGAGAGAACTACATTCCTTTAGCATAAATAGGATTGCCCTTTCCTTAAGAAAGGGCAAGCAGACAATACAGTAAATCGACTATCACATACTTCCACGTCTTTTCCAAGCTTCCAAGCATTGATCTTGTTACTCCTTGAAAAGTCAGTGAGGTGTTAACCTCTGACTTACCTGTAATGGTGGGTGCACCAGATGTGAGAATCTAGCCACCCAAGGAAGGGATGATTTTACTAAGACAACACACTGTCTTAGGAAAAAAAGCCAAAGGGTCATAGCTTAGACTATTCCACAACGCAGCAATCAGGTGTATGATGTAATGGAGTGGTTTAGACAAGTTGTAACAAATATTGAGTCTGAGAACTCAGGGATAAGTCAGAGGTTAGCACCTCACTGACTTTTCAGAAAAAAGGAGTAACAAGATCAATGCTTGGAAGCTTGGAAAAGACGTGGAAGTATGTGATAGTCGATTTACTGTATTGTCTGCTTGCCCTTTCTTAAGGAAAGTGTAAGGACATAGGGCACCTAGCTCACAGTATTAGCATATGAGAGTGCGAGTCGGAGGTTAAACGGATGCTATCTTATAGGTCTACTACGAAGGATACAAAAAAGATGAAGAGAGGAACCCCCGTTGGGTCAATCTCCTTAAGTACCCGAAACGGGTCTGACTCGGCTAACCTGCCTTCACCCTCATCATGTGACCGTAACCTGCCCGACTCAGATCCTTTCCGTCACTGAGGGACAGGCATCCTTACAGAAAGGGCAATCCTATTTATGTTAAAGGAGTGTAGTTCTCTCATTTTCCAAGACTTTCCATGACTAAGCAGGCTTGGTAACTGTAGTCGATGGAAGAGAATCCCATAGAACCATCTCCTAGGCTCCTAGCCTTTAGGAAGTGAAAGGAGGTCCAAGGTCAGAGTACCCCTATAGACAAATTAGTCATAACTTAACCAATCTTGTGGGTAACTAAGGAGCAACGACGTGTAATGAATCATAGACGGTTGTAGTAGCTTTTGGAGCTATCGTTCATGTTCCTAGGCCTCTAGTTGATAGAGATATGTCATGTGGTAGTATTAGCCCAGTAACTAAGGAGTGATGACGTGTAATGAATCATAGAGGGTTGTAGCAATCGTTGAGTAGTATTGCTCTTGTTGTTGGTGTGACAAGCCAAAATATGTATGGTGACTTGTAGGTTTGAGGAGGAGATTTCTAAGTTTGCTCTTGAGTTTGATAGCAAACTGAGTGCAAGGAATGTCAGTATGACAACCAAATCGCACTCTCGCAAATCCGCATGGAGACATTCCCAAATCAACGCAGGAAATCTGCACCAAGATATCAGGTTGGAGATCAAGTATGGCGGTCTACAGAAAATATCAGGACTCAGAGGCCATTGAAGAGACTCGATCACAAGCAAGTTGGTCCGTATAAGATTCTGGAACGAATTGGGCAAGTGGCATATCGATTAGAGCTACCACCAAGCATGAAGATACATCCTGTCTTTCACAGCAACCTCTTACGACTTGACTCAGATGATGCTTTACAAGGCCAGCACCATGAACCACCCCTACCAATCATTAAGATTTAATAATTTACTAATTAATTATAGTATTACTAGAGACAATGCCTCTAATAATAATATTCTAATTTCTAAATTAAAGGAAGAATACCTTAATTTAGGATTAGAAACATTTAATGGTAATATACCTTGTATTGCTCATGTTATTAACATAGCAATACAAGATATATTATTAAACTTATTAAAGGATGAAAATATATCTATTTCAACAGAAATAGAAGAGCAAATATTAATAGAGCAGGACAGTGATATTAGTAAGTTTATATAACGTACATGTATAGCGAAAGCGCCAAACAAGCGAAAGCGCCAAAATGATGCGGTGACCAAACCCCCCAACTAAATGTTAAATTCCTCAACAACAAAACATGCCCCATAAAAACGATGAAAGCCAATTAGTGCTAGCTATCCAGGCTATGCAAAGCGACCCAAAGTTACGCCTTCGAGTTGCTGCTAGGATCTATTCTGTGGACCACCGCAAGCTAGGTCGTCGTCTAGAAGGTGTACCTTCACGACGCGATATCCAAGCCAACTCACGGAAATTAACTAACCTAGAGGAGTCCGTCCTTGTTCAGTATATACTCGACCTAGCTGCCAAAGGGTTTCCTCCTCGGCTGTCTGTTGTTGAAGATATGGCAAGTCGACTACTTGCAACACGCGACGCGTCACGCGTTGGGTCGCGTTGGGCTTCAAACTTTGTTAAGCGGCGTGTAGAGCTCCAGACACGCTTTCAGCGCAAATACGACTACCAGAGGGCTAAGTGCGAAGATCCAGAAGTTATTAATGGCTGGTTTGAGCTTGTGCGTAACACAATTGCGAAATATGGTATCGATGAAGCAGATATCTACAACTTTGATGAGACTGGGTTTATGATGGGCGTTATCTCAACTGCTATGGTTGTAACAAGCTCAGACGGGCGGGCAAAAGCAAAGAAGGTACAGCCTGGTAATCGGGAATGGGTTACAGTAATCCAAGGCGTTAGTTCTCAAGGTTGGGCAGTACCACCATTTATCATTGTTGCAGGCAAAAACCACCTTACATCTTGGTATGAGAATAGTGGATTTTCAAGCGATTGGGTGATTTCTGTTACTGAAAATGGCTGGACTACAAACGAGAGAGGCATGGATTGGATTCAGCACTTTGAGAAGCATACAAAGGCCCGGAGTGTTGGTGGTTATCGCTTGTTAGTCCTTGATGGTCATGAGAGCCACCACTCAGATGAGTTTGAGGAGTACTGCAAGGAACACAACATTATTACGCTTTGTATGCCTGCTCACTCTTCTCATCTACTCCAGCCACTTGATGTTGGCTGTTTCGGCCCGTTAAAGCAGGCCTATGGTCGGCAAATTGAAGATATGATGCAGGCTCATATTTCTCATATTACAAAGGATGACTTCTTTCCTGCCTTCCACGCTGCATTTAACACTACAATGACGGAAAGTAAAATTCGAGGCGGGTTCCGAGGGGCAGGGCTTCTTCCATTTGACCCTGAGAGAGTGATATCTACACTTGATCTTAAGTTAAGGACACCAACGCCTCCAAGCTCCCGCCCAGGTACTGCTCAACCTTGGGTTTCTCAGACACCAAACAACCCAATTGAAGCTATGTCACAGTCTACATTTATTAAAACTCGGATTTCACGCCATCAAAATAGCTCTCCAACCTCAATCTATGCAGCTGTTGACCAGTTTACAAAGGGTGCATCGCAAATAATGCATCAATTAGCACTGCTAAAGGCAGAGAACCAAAACCTACGACAGGCAAATGAAGTACTAAGCAAGCGCCGGAGAGCTAGGAAAACACGACTACAGCAAGGAGGATCACTTAGTCAACAAGGGGCGCAAGAGCTACAGGATGAGAGGGATGTTGTGCAGCAGGTAGAGCAGGAAATAAGGGCAAGCCGTGGTCGGAAGCCAAGGGAAGAAACCCGTGCCCGTCGCTGTGGCAAGTGTGGTGAGACTGGGCACAATGCGCGCACGTGTCAGATTGTAATAGACACCTCTGAGGAAGAGGACTCCGAGTAGTTTCAATTGATTTCTAATGTTGTGGTAGATTTATCGCAATGTTTGTCGTGAGGGTAGATAATTTTGGCGCTTTCGCTTGTTTGGCGCTTTCGCTATACATGTACGTTATAAGACTTACTGTTGCTATTTTATCTTCTATAGAAGATAAATTTTGAAATATTTGCCTTATTAAAGGTAAGGAGTGATATAAAGTAGGGTATTCTTTCCCTTGTAATTTTTTAGTTGCTTTAATAAAGACTTTGAATGTTTTTTTATAAGTCTCTAAAACTAAGCAGTCTTCTTCCTTTAACCTAATGCTTTCTTTATCTTTAAATACCTTAGCTTTAGATGTTGCAATAACAATCTCTATAGGTTCTTTAAGATTTAAAAAGTTATTAAGCATATAATAAGTAGAAGACCACCTAGTAGCATTATCTATAAATGTTAGTATTGTTATATAACTAAATAAGGATATAGATATTAGCTTACCTAGTTGTATTTTTTTAGGCCCTTGTATATCTTTAGTATGCCTTGCTAATAGCCTTATATTCTCTTGGTTATATTTAAGGCTATTAATAAGTTTCCTCATTTTAAGCCATGGTGATAAATTAGATAAATCTATTAAAGTTAGTATAATGTCCTCCACAAGCGAGCGTTGCATACAAGTGAGTGTCGCACGCGACGAACACAACGCGCTCCTTACGTGTACTGCAAGATGCCTCAACAAGTTGACATTCCATCAACTAATCTTGAAGGTAGAATATATATTGCTATCGAAGCTATTAGATTACACCAATTTAATAGCATTAGGGCAGCTGCAAAGGCCTCAAATGTCTGTCCTAAGCTACTTCAGAGGTGCCTAAAGGGAATACGCCCACGACGCGACATTACACCAAAAACTCAAAAACTCACTTGCTTGGAAGAATCAGTTGTTATTCAACATATCCTCGACCTAGATTCACGGGGGTTTTCGCCTAGGCTTCGTGCTGTTGAAGATATGGCCAATCAATTACTCGCATCTCGAGGTGTGGGCAAGGTTGGAGTTAATTGGGCTTCCAACTTTGTTAAACGCCATGTTGAGCTTAAAACAAAGTTTAATCGCAAATACGACTATAAGAGAGCTCTATGTGAGGATGCAGAGCTCATAAAAGGATGGTTTACACTTGTACAAAACACTACTGCAAAGTATGGAATTACCGATGCAGACATCTACAACTTTGATGAGACAGGTTTTCAAATGGGCATTATTACAACAGCAATGGTTGTTACAAACTCTGAACGGCAGAATCGACCTAAAGCAATTCAACCTGGAAACAGAGAGTGGGCAACAGTAATTCAAGGGATTAATGCGCAAGGATGGTCAATCCCACCATTCATTATTATGAGTGGGAAGAACCATCTCTCAACATGGTATGATGAAGATATACCACAAGATTGGATTCTCGCAGTAAGTGAGAATGGATGGACGACAAATGAACTTGGATTTCAATGGATCCAACATTTCCATAAGCATACAAAGCATCGTACAGTTGGTGCACATCGCCTGTTAATTCTAGATGGCCATGAGAGTCACTATTCTCTACCGTTTGAGCAATACTGTAAGGAGAATGGTATAATATTGCTTTATATGCCTCCGCACTTATCTCATCTACTTCAACTGCTTGATGTTAGTTGCTTTGGACCACTTAAGAAGGCATATGGACGGCAAGTTGAGAGCTTAATCCGCACTCATATAAACCATGTTACGAAAGTTGAGTTTCTTCCTGCCTTTAAGCAGGCTTTCACAGACGCAATCACAAAGCAGAACATATGCAGTAGTTTTCGAGCTACAGGGCTAGTTCCATTCTGTCCTGATGTTGTGTTGTCACAGCTTGACATTCAACTACGGCCTTTAACACCACCAACCTTTGAGGATGCTTCATGGGAACCTAAAACACCACACAATCTAATAGAGCTAGCAAGTCAAACTACGCATCTTAAAGATCGCATTATATGCCATCAAAATAGCTCACCAACTCCTATTAACAATGCGCTAGACCAGTTGTTAAGAGGTGCTCAAACAATGGTGCATTCTGCTGTTCTAATGAAGGCGGAAGTTCAGGCCTTACAACAAGCAAATGAAGTTGCAAGTCAGCGCAAAAAGCGAAAAAAAAGCGTATACAACAAGGAGGGTGCCTTACAATTCAAGAAGGTCAGGATGTACTTGCTCACCTAGCTGTGGAAGAGCAGATATCTCAAGAACTATGACAGGGTGGTGGGGTTGAAAGACAGCAATGACGTTGCAGAATGTGTGGTAAGACTGGGCATAATGCTCGCACATGTCAAAGGGATTAAGAAGATACTATAGAATAGGTGTATAATTAATTTAATTGATTTTCTAGTCTATAGTTGTTGTTGTTAGAAAGTTTGTTACAATCTGTCAATTGCGTGCGACACTCACTTGTATGCGACACTCGCTTGTGGAGGACGTTATATAAATATTAAGGGGATAACGTACATGTATAGCGAAAGCGCCAAACAAGCGAAAGCGCCAAAATTATCTACCCTCACGACAAACATTGCGATAAATCTACCACAACATTAGAAATCAATTGAAACTACTCGGAGTCCTCTTCCTCAGAGGTGTCTATTACAATCTGACACGTGCGCGCATTGTGCCCAGTCTCACCACACTTGCCACAGCGACGGGCACGGGTTTCTTCCCTTGGCTTCCGACCACGGCTTGCCCTTATTTCCTGCTCTACCTGCTGCACAACATCCCTCTCATCCTGTAGCTCTTGCGCCCCTTGTTGACTAAGTGATCCTCCTTGCTGTAGTCGTGTTTTCCTAGCTCTCCGGCGCTTGCTTAGTACTTCATTTGCCTGTCGTAGGTTTTGGTTCTCTGCCTTTAGCAGTGCTAATTGATGCATTATTTGCGATGCACCCTTTGTAAACTGGTCAACAGCTGCATAGATTGAGGTTGGAGAGCTATTTTGATGGCGTGAAATCCGAGTTTTAATAAATGTAGACTGTGACATAGCTTCAATTGGGTTGTTTGGTGTCTGAGAAACCCAAGGTTGAGCAGTACCTGGGCGGGAGCTTGGAGGCGTTGGTGTCCTTAACTTAAGATCAAGTGTAGATATCACTCTCTCAGGGTCAAATGGAAGAAGCCCTGCCCCTCGGAACCCGCCTCGAATTTTACTTTCCGTCATTGTAGTGTTAAATGCAGCGTGGAAGGCAGGAAAGAAGTCAATCCTTTGTAATATGAGAAATATGAGCCTGCATCATATCTTCAATTTGCCGACCATAGGCCTGCTTTAACGGGCCGAAACAGCCAACATCAAGTGGCTGGAGTAGATGAGAAGAGTGAGCAGGCATACAAAGCGTAATAATGTTGTGTTCCTTGCAGTACTCCTCAAACTCATCTGAGTGGTGGCTCTCATGACCATCAAGGACTAACAAGCGATAACCACCAACACTCCGGGCCTTTGTATGCTTCTCAAAGTGCTGAATCCAATCCATGCCTCTCTCGTTTGTAGTCCAGCCATTTTCAGTAACAGAAATCACCCAATCGCTTGAAAATCCACTATTCTCATACCAAGATGTAAGGTGGTTTTTGCCTGCAACAATGATAAATGGTGGTACTGCCCAACCTTGAGAACTAACGCCTTGGATTACTGTAACCCATTCCCGATTACCAGGCTGTACCTTCTTTGCTTTTGCCCGCCCGTCTGAGCTTGTTACAACCATAGCAGTTGAGATAACGCCCATCATAAACCCAGTCTCATCAAAGTTGTAGATATCTGCTTCATCGATACCATATTTCGCAATTGTGTTACGCACAAGCTCAAACCAGCCATTAATAACTTCTGGATCTTCGCACTTAGCCCTCTGGTAGTCGTATTTGCGCTGAAAGCGTGTCTGGAGCTCTACACGCCGCTTAACAAAGTTTGAAGCCCAACGCGACCCAACGCGTGACGCGTCGCGTGTTGCAAGTAGTCGACTTGCCATATCTTCAACAACAGACAGCCGAGGAGGAAACCCTTTGGCAGCTAGGTCGAGTATATACTGAACAAGGACGGACTCCTCTAGGTTAGTTAATTTCCGTGAGTTGGCTTGGATATCGCGTCGTGAAGGTACACCTTCTAGACGACGACCTAGCTTGCGGTGGTCCGCATAATAGATCCTAGCAGCAACTCGAAGGCGTAACTTTGGGTCGCTTTGCATAGCCTGGATAGCTAGCACTAATTGGCTTTCATCGTTTTTATGGGGCATGTTTTGTTGTTGAGGAATTTAACATTTAGTTGGGGGGTTTGATCACCGCATCATTTTGGCGCTTTCGCTTGTTTGGCGCTTTAGCTATACATGTACGTTATCCCTTTTATATTGTAATGGTGGGTGCACGAGATGTGAGAATCTAGCCACCCAAGGAAGGGATGATTTTACTAAGACAACACACTGTCTTAGGAAAAAGAGCCAAAGGGTCGTAGCTTAGACTATTCCACAACGCAGCAATCAGGTGTGTGATGTAGTGAAGTGGTTCAGACAAGTTGCAACAAATGTTGAGTCTGGGAACTCAGGGGTAAGTCAGAGGTTAACACCTCACTGACTTTTCAGAAACAAGGAGTAACAAGATGAATGCTTGGAAGCTTGGAAAAGACGTGGAAGTATGTGAAAGTCGATTTACTGTATTGTGTGCTTGCCCTTTCTTAAGGAAAGGGCAATACTATTTATGCCAAAGGAGTGTAGTTCTCTCATTTTCCAAGACTTTCCATGACTAACCAGGCTTGGTAACTGTATTAGAAACCAAGTGTGACCCACAACTAGCTTGCTCATCATGTAGTGAACGTAAGAGAATTCCATAGAACCATCTCTTAGTTCCTAGCCTATAGGAAGTGAAAGGAGGTCCAAGGTCAGAGTCCCCCTATAGACAAATTATGTCATAACTTAACCAATCTTGTGGGTAACTAAGGAGTGATGACATGTAATAAATTATAGAGGGTTGTAGAAGCTTTTGGAGCTATCGTTTATGTTTCTAGGCCTCTAGTTGGTAGAGAGATGTCATGTGGTAGTATTAGCCCAGTAACTAAGGAGTGATGACGTGTAATGAATCATAGAGGGTTGTAGAGATATGCTATGTGCTAGTATTGGCCCAGTAACTAAGGAGCGATGACGTGTAATGAATCATAGAGGGTTGTAGCAATCGTTTAGTAGTATTGCTCTTGTTGTTGGTGTGATAAGCCAAAATATGTATAGTGACTTGTAGATTTGAGTAGGAGATTTCTAAGTTTGCTCTTGAGTTTGATAGCAAACTGAGTGCAACGAATATCAGTATGACAAAGAACATGCAAATGAGTATCTCTAGTGCTCTACAAAATGGACTTCGTAATCCTTATAAATGATGAGATGCTGACTTTGATACTCCTACATTTAAACACCGGGTCATTGCTAGGTGCTCATTACCATTTTCGATTATCTAACGCCCTAAATTCTAAGAGTTAATACATTTCTTAAATGTTGATGCTAAAGGGAGTTTGCCTCCAAGCCATAGTACTATATAGGACTGCACAATATGAAGATACGATCAAGAGAAGATTAAGATTCAACAAGCAATACTGTAAGGACACAGGGCACCCAGCTCACAGTAATAGCATATGAGAGTGCGAGTCGGAGGCTAAACGGATGCTATCCTATAGGTCTACTACGAAGGATACAAAAAAGATGATGAGGAACCCCGTGTAACGCTGACTTCTAAACGATAGAAGACACAGAGGTTCTCTTGCGTAAAGGTTTACTTATCAGAGGAGGCAGGGGATCAGACACAAAGGCTTCAAGTAACACGTTACTAGTATATAACAAATACTGTATTGAGTTGAGCACGAAGCTCCTATCTAAGGAAATACTATCTACTTATATAGTGGCGTCGTGCCTAGTGGACTCTTGGGAACTCACTCGAGTCCTCGGAGTCCTGGACTCTTAGGACTCTTCTCATCATCCTGCGAGTCCATCACGTGCCTAGTGGACTCCTGGGAACTCACTCGAGTCCTCGGAGTCCTGGACTCTTAGGACTCTTCTCATCATCCTGCGAGTCCGTCACGTGATACTTTCGGAACTACTATTCCCCGCTGCCCCTCCAGGTACCAGGGCCGGTCTCATGCGACCTCCCTCCTTCCTGTCCTGTAGTTGGCCAGCCTTCTTGTTCCGTCGTAACACCCCGTTTGGTCAATCCCCTTAAGTAACCGAAACGGGTCCGACTCGGCTAACCTACCCTAATGCTCCCCACGTGACCGTAACCTGCCCGACTCCAATGCTTTCCATCACTGAGGGCTTTGGCATCCTTACACTACCCCCCCTCTTAAGAGAGTG
Organism: Pseudogymnoascus destructans; assembly: GCF_001641265.1. NCBI lineage: Eukaryota > Fungi > Ascomycota > Leotiomycetes > Thelebolales > Thelebolaceae > Pseudogymnoascus > Pseudogymnoascus destructans. The sequence continues at coordinate 844,944 of NW_020167533.1, read as the reverse complement.
TTTTGTCCACGAAACACGTGAGAATTATTTCCGCAACATCTCCGAATGGTATCCGTGAGAAGAGCGTTCTATTCTGTTCGTAATGGCATCTGTAACAACCCTGTTTATGTGCCGTGTCAGGAAGGTGCGTTGTATGTCATGCTAGAGCTGTGCCGTATCGACTCCGTTTATTGTGCAGAACCAGAGTTTACTCTGTTCGCTCTGGGGTACATTCGTGGTGGTCTGAGTGCACTCCAAATCGCATCCGCAAAGCGTTCGGGTTAGACTTTGCTTTGTTCGCTCGGGGGTGCATTCCTGGCGGTCCGAGTGGACTCCGAATTGCATCTGCGAAGCATTCGGGTTAGACTGTCCTATGTATGAAAGGAGAAGTGTTTGTGCTAACCCGATTCAGAGTTCATTGTTGTAAGCCAGACTATGAGTGCGCAGCCGCATCTGCTTCTTCTTTTGTCTCCAACAACAACGCCAGCGGCCACTACTCCGAGAACTGTAAGTGACCCCTTCTTGTGGATTGTCCGACAGTACACTAATGAATTGGATAGGATACTTCCATCCACAACAACGAGTAGGTGATGGGAGCACATTAGCATGGGGGTGATAACGTGTGCTGGGCTGACGGGATTCTGCGCAGAATTCCAACCTCTTTGTTTTTTTTATGCCGGGCCAAAGCTCGTGGCATCAAGGACCACGATTGTGTCTGGTCCCCCGCCTCGTCCAAGTGCGAGTACTGCACGGCGCAGCACTCCACTTGCGTTCCGGTGAGTTCCCTTGTGCTGTTCTGTCTCTGTTGGCTTTTGCTAACAATTTGCAAAGCTTCCCTGGTTCCTCGACGAGGAATACCCTTGCTGCCGCCGAAGCATCAGATCCCTGGGATCCCGCCGCCATCGAAGCCGCTGCTGCAGAGGCACACCGGGTGGCCCTTATGGCCGCCCAAAGCATTCCAAAATTCCGCTCGGCCGCCGAGCGCGACTCCTACGAGGAGCTCCGCGCAATGCGCGCCGCCCTCGAAATGTCTAAGCACGCGAATCGACGCCAAAGGGCCATCAACTGGGACGTAGGAAATAGAGTGTACCTATCGACCAAAAATTTGAAAAACTCTCGTCCTAGCCGCAAGTTGGGCCAACAATGGGTCGGACCATATACGGTGTTGGAACGGATTGGGCACGCGTTCCGATTGGAACTACCTACCAGTTCTCAAATACACGATGTGTTCTCACCAGACGTCCTCATGAAGGATCCAAACAACCCCCTACCTGGTCAGGATCCGCCTGAGCCTAGCAGCGAAGTGATGGCGTAGAGGAATGGGAAGTGGAAAAGATCCTTGCAGTGAGGCTCCGCCGGAAGCAACTACAATACCGGGTTAGTTGGGTCGGATACAATCCGGACCCAGAGTGGTACCCAGTGTCGAACTTCATGAACTCTCCCCAGAAACTCCGAGAGTTTCACACAGAATACCGAGATTTACTAGGTCCACCTCGAGAACTACTCGGATGGGTTACGGCGGGGGAGGCGGGCGAGGAACAAAACTACGATCACAGGAAGGAAGACAAAGCGGAAGAAACAGAGTCGTTGCTATCTACGACTCTAAACTAAAATACCCTCTAAGCCAGGGTGCACTCACCACCGTAACTCTTGCGGGAGTCACCCTTCCCAAACGTCTCACCGTCGTCACAACAAGCAGCTACCACCGAGAGAGACGAAGGGTCGAAGCGACCCCATGCAAAGAGTCAGGTCCGAGTCCCCTCTGACACAGGGCCTCCTCCCTCCTACGCCCCATCCTCCTCCACCCCATACTGGGCCCCAAACCCATCCCCCTCACCCTCACCACCCTCACCACCACCCTTCTTCCTCCCCCCAGCGCGGTCCGGAACCGTCGCGGCGACAGCAACAGCAGGAAGCCTGCCCACGGTAGCCACCACTTCCCCCAAAGAGCCGGCATGCTCCCCTGCTCCGTCTGAAGACGGGCGCAGTGACGACCGGATTTGCTAAACCGAATCAGCACTGAAACCACACAGGACAGGGGCATACTTATGGCCAGACCCGCTTCTTGTGCCTTTGCCATGCTTTCCTTTGCATGGACCCATGCGGTATGCATTCGGTCTGCAACCGCCTTGGCTTCCTCTCGGTTTAGGGTCTCCCGGGGGTTGGTGCTTTTCGGAGTGTTCCAATCCCAACTCGTACGCGGATCGGTTCCGTACTTGAGTCGGTAGGGGGTCATGCCAATGGATCCGTGGGGGAGTGTCATTTGAACGCGGTCCATTATGGGGATGAGTTCACTCCAGTTATCCTGATAATGGGATACGAAAGGCCTCAGTCTCTGATCGATGTATCTGTTCATGATTTCCGTCTGCCCGTCGGTCTGCTTATGATAGGCAGTCGACAGCTTAACCTTAACGCCGATAATTCGACAGAACTCCTGCCAAAAGGATGATACAAATTGGGGTCCACGGTCGCTTACAATCGACTCCGGAGTGTGTCCGAACCGGTATATCCATTCGATGAACAATTGCGCCATCTGCTGGGCAGTTGTGGTTTTGTAGCAAGGTATGGTTACTGAACTCTTACCGAGTCGGTCCATAAACACTAAGATGCTATCGTATCCATGCTTGTCCCTTGGGAACTCCTTGAAGTCCATGGTGAGGTGTTGCATAGGATATTCGGGTACGGGTAGTGGGTGTAGGAATCCTTGTTGCTAAGTGACATTGGTGTGAGAAAGCCGGCATGTCACGCAGTTTCGTACATACCGCAAACAGTCCGCTTCCATCCCGACCCAATGATACCTTGGAGCGAGCAATTGGTAGGTTTTCCTGCCACTTGGATGTGCTGACGACACTTGATCGTGCGCTTCTCAGATCAGTTTCGTACATAGGTCGGTGTGGCGATTCATACATAGGCGGCCTTTGTACAGGAGGAGCTGGTCGTTCATCGCGAATCCGTCCAGTAGGGGTTGTTTCGCGCGAGTCTCGGTGAATGACTTCCGATTGTCCGCACATAGCGCCTCTATTAAATTGAAGGGCACCTGGGGCTCGGGGGTGTCCATCGAATTAATGGATGCTATGTAGCTCTCGGCGAGTTCGGTGCTGATTCGGGGGTGCAGGCTGCTTGGACCTAGTAATACCCTCACTCTACTGTCGAGTTTGACTTTCTGTTGCGTTACCAGGTCTTGGTCTCTTCGGCTCAAATATCAGCCTTCTGATTATTCTTGCCTGCGGTGTACGTGATGCAGAAATTGAAGTCGGAGAGTAGCTCCATCCACTGAACCTGTTTCGCTGTGAGAATCTTGGTAGACATGAAATATTCCAACGAACGGTGATCAGTGTAGACGTCGATTCGGTGGCGTACCGATGCTAATTCTGGCCTCCATTTTGCGAACGCTTTGACGATGGCGAACAGTTCCTTGTCGTGGATCTCCCAATTGATCTCATGCCCAGATAGGATGTGACTGTAGAAGCTTACAGGATACCATCGCTTGTCAGGGTGTTCTTGAGACAGGACACCAGCTACCACTCCATCAGAGGAGTCGGTCTCCAGCTTCGTAGGCAATTCGGGGTTGAAGTGGTGAAGTGCCTGTACCGCTAAAAGTTGTCGTCGCAATTCCTCGAACGCATCCTCACATTCGTCTGTCCACCAGAACGGCTCCGAGGGACTAGTGATGGTGGTGAGGGGCTTTGCTATTTTGCCAAAATTACGAATGAATTGTCTATAGAAGCCACAGAATCCCAGGTAGGACTTCACACCCGTAACAGGGGTCGGTCGGATCCAGTTACGAAGGGGTTCGATTTTGTCAGGGTCCACTTCGACACCGGAGCTAGTGAGAACATAAGCCAAGTATTTTGTCCTGGTGACGTTGAACTCGCATTTGTTCAAATCGGCTTGGAGTCCAGCTTCTCGGAGACGCTGTAGGACCTTATGCACATGCTCTATGTGTTCCGTAGGGTCCTCTGAATAGATTAGGATGTCGTCTAAGTATGCGGTACAGAAGTCGTCTAAGTATTGCATCAGGACGTCATTCATATACCGCTGATAGGTTGCGGGACCATTCGTCAGTCCAAATGGCAGCACTTTGCACTTATAGGATCCATAGCGAGTCCGAAAGGTCGTGTACTCTTCCGAGTCGGGGTGCATCCGTATACGATGGAAGGCTTGTCTGATATCTAGCTTCGTGAAGATTTTTGCTTTTGACACCCGTCCTAGTAGTTCGTCGATACGCAGGATGGGGTAGGGATCGTTCCAGGTGAGACCATTTAACTTCCGGTAATCGATGCAAAATCTTAATTTGCCATCCACTTTCTTTACGAATAGGATAGGGGACGCAAAGGGGCTCTTGCTGTTGACGATGAATCCCTTTTCCAGGTTTTCCAGCAGGTATTGCTTGGTAGCCTTAAGCTCTTCGGTTCCCTGTCAATATAACGGGGAGAAAGCGTTTGGTAAAGGGGCTTTGAGCTGTATCTTGTGGTCGTATATGCAGTGGGGGGGAATTTGATCCGATTCCAACTTTGAAAAGACATCGGTGTACTTCCGGTGCATATGCGGAAGCTTCTGCTGGATGAGGCGGAGCATTTCTTCGTCCTCTACCAACTCCTTTTCATGAATGATCTGATCGATTTCGTAGATGCTAGTCTGAAAAAACTCAGAGTCGTTTCGCATCATCTTGTGGTGGAAAGCATTTGCACTGATTTCGCATATATGCATGGGTGTAAACCTATGTACTAGGGTTTTCTGTGGTGGGGGAGAAACCTCCTGGTTTCGTAGTGGGTTCGATGGCATATCGGTGATCTCTTCGTAGTTGGAAGTTATCACTTTCATTTCGATCGAGCATCCGCCTGCGCAGTGTCTGTCTTCGCGGTGGATTGCAAAATCCCGGCGATTCGCATCCGACTGGTATGCAGGATGTTTAATGGACGTTTCGCGTGAGTGGTAGGGCAAGGTGATCTCCTTGCTCCAGCTAGGAGTCGGCGGGTACTCCTTTGGCCATACTAACTGGCTCTTTGCAGAGTCGAGTAGTATTCGGAAGCGGCTGAAAAGCTTCTTCCCAATTATCACATCTTGTGCTCCGAGGTCCAGGAGTACAAAGGGGCAGTTATATATCCGGCGTCCTTCGACTGTTAAGTGTAACCAAATATACTCCGATACGTGGCCTTGGTGTTACGGCTATAGTAACATGATGTCATGGTTACAGGGCCAGGGCCTAGTAACGTGACGTGTGAGTCACAGTGGGAAGCGGGGTAGGCTGCCATGTGACGGGGCTAATGGATAGTTGCAGAAACTAGTGGATATTGGATAGTTGAGCTATCCACGAACTATCCTGAATATCTAGCTATCCGCCAACTATCCAGATTACCCATGAGGCACGACGCCACTATATAAGTAGATAGTATTTTCTTAGATAGGAGCTTCGTGCTCAACTCAATATAGTATTCTTTACAATACTGTAACGTGTTACTTGGAAAGCCTTTGTGTCTAATCCCCTGCCTCCTCTGTCAAGTCAACCTTACGCAAGAAACCTCTGTGTCTTCTATCATTTAGAAGTCAGCGTTACACTTGGATTTTGTGCTGAAATCCACATATGGGTACAGAGTAGGGTAGTTTCCATATGGGCTCTGAAGCGCTTTTGACAGTCGTATTGCAAAAGGCTTGTTAATGAAGAGGTAGCCATTTGCTCCTGTGTCTGCCAGGGACTTCGTTTGCACCCCGAGTCCATTCATACTCAGGGTTGTGTCGACTAAGAACTGGGTGCCTCCCAGGAGTTCTCGTAAGTCTAGTCCTCGCAGGTCACATTTGTGTAGACCTAGGAAGGAGCCTTCTCCTAGGCCTTGTCGTTTTCCTCGAGGGACGCATCTGATTGAAGTTCCACAGCTTCTTCCCATTGTTCTTCAGCCTCGGGGTCGTTACGGTCCATTTCCTTGATAGTAGCGTTAAGGGGGCATTTGTCCTGGAAATGGCTGGGCTTGCCACACTTGAAACAGTTTCCTGAGGGCGCAGGGACTGCGGTTCTCAGACATTCCGGTATGGCTGGCTTGGGGAGGAACGCGGTTCGGGTGAACAGAGCGGATGTGGCTCGAGTCGGCTTCGACGCCGACGCCCTTGCAGTATCCGTGGTACGTGTGGACGTCCTTGCGAGAGCGGGTAGCGGATTCAATTCGTTGTTCTGGCGCCGTTCCTGATCGAAGGCAGTAAGTTCTCGTACCATGGTCTGGTATTCTCCATTCCATTGGTTTTTGATGATCGCGATGCGGCTGCGGAATTGGGGAGTCAACTTGTTCCACATGTACCGAAACCATTCCGACTCGGAGACTTGTCCTGTGATAGCTGCACTTTGGAAACGAGCCTTGAACTCTGGGAAGGTTTCGCTAGCATGCCCCTTCTCTCCCATTTGCAGGTCGTCGAAGAGGTTCCTGGCCTGTTCCATCTCGTTGCCTGTGAGGTAGTATGAACCTAGTATATCCATCATCTCCTCAGCACTGCGGAACCCATGTGTAGCGGACAGGTATTGGGCTAGGTAGGTCTTCGCCAGGCCGGTCGTAGTTTCCCATATCAACGCTCTTCTCGAGACGTCGGTAAGGTAGTGGTCCTCATTGACTACGAGTCGGTCCCGAATCGAAGCGCTCCATTGTAAGAAGGTATGTTCTACCCCATCGCTGAGGGGAAGGATTTTCTCAGAGATGGTTGATTTCTTATAGCAATTCGGAGGGCCCTCGGTGAGCATTTGTGACGACCCTGGAATCGATGGAGAACGAGTGTTCCGAAGAGGCGGCAATTGAACTGTCTCGGAGGTGTTTCGTGTGCGAGGCGTTCGTTGCTCCGTAGCTTCGACTGTGGGTATGGGGGCGTCCACCGGTGGTGTGGACGGGATTCTGGTCTGGGATGCCGACAGGATAACTAGTAGATTCTTGACTTCCTGTATCTGTGCCTCGAGGTGGTCCATTCGACTCGGGATGTCTTCGGATGGCACAGCGGTCGTAGCTGCAGCGGTGTGTCTGGTAGTCATTCTGGGCAGTTGACCATTGTTATCTTGGGGTATGTTTGATGTCGGCTTTTTCGACATATTGCCTTGGGTGTGTATCGGTACCGATACGAAAGAGCTTGACTTCCGGTAGCTTGTAGCTATCAACGCTCTTATCCACAATTTCCTCTGTGCTATGAGGGGGTTCTTAAGGATCTCGTATCCTATTTGGTGCCAACGCGTCGGCAACTTTACCAGCTTCTTCTGAAGAATCAAACCCTGATCCACTGGCTGTCCATGAGATCTCTGGAATCACGGCTATTTGAAGTCGTCAGGTCTCTCCTCCGAAACGTCACCGAGTCGCAGTCGATGGTGTAACGGTAGTTCTCCTGAGTCGTTCCGGTGTGGGATATTATTTAAGTACGGCCGTCCCCGGCAGGCGTGATCTTTTTTGTATAATGTAAGGACACAGGGCACCCAGCTCACAGTAATAGCATATGAGAGTGCGAGTCGGAGGCTAAACGGATGCTATCCTATAGGTCTACTACGAAGGATACAAAAAAGATGATGAGGAACCCCGTTTGGTCAATCCCCTTAAGTACCCAAAACGGGTCCGACTCGGCTAACTACCCTAATGCTCCCCACGTGACCGTAACCTGCCTGACTCCGATGCTTTCCATCACTGAGGGCTTTGGCATCCTTACAAATACAATCATCACAATCAAAGATTCATTTCATAGTCGACTTATGGACATCTCTAAATACAAAATCGTTAATGGGCTTAATTGCACACTATATCACAGAGAATAGAGGGCTTTAACAGTTAGTACTATCATTACGAGAGCTAAAAGGGAAACATACTAGTGATAATCAAGCTGGTTTGATTTAACGTAGTTCACAAGCGAGTCGCCTACACAAGCTCACCGCCGATTATTCCTTGGCATCGTACGAAATCATAAAATATCTCAACAATTAATTAATTAAACTATTCTAACTCTTCGGCATTTGAATCATCAGATATATTGTACATTGTGACCAATTTGTCCGCAACATCTACAACAACATTTTTGCGGCTCAGTTTGCTTCATACGACCCCTACTTTCTCACAAATCAGCTTGTAATTGTATATTAGCCTCTCTTTGAGCCTCTGAGTATTGGACAGCTTCGACAGTAAGTACTCCTCCTTCTTGCAATCGACCTTGCTTCGTACGACGACGTCGACTAATTAAGTCATTTGCTTTGCGAAGTGCAGCGTTTTCTTCTCGTAATAACGTCAATTCGTGTATTGCACTCGCTGCACCTTTCGCAACCTGATCAATGCTTCGTAAAAGCAAAGTTGGTGAACTATTCTGATGTCGTATAATCCGGTCTTTAAGGTATGTTGATTGAGATTGTGTCTCAAGTACATTGTGCGGAGTTTTAGGTTCCCAAATCACAGGTAGAGTTGGCGTAGGCGTTGGTGTTGGCATACGAAGTCGAACATCAAGCTTTAAGATTACATAGTCTGGATCGTACGGAACAAGCCCTGTAGCGCGAAACCCTGCTCGAATGTTTGATTCAATCATTGCTGTATGAAACGCTATGTGAAAGGCAGGGAAGAAATCTTCTTTCGAGATGTGTGTAATATGCGCACGCATCAACTTCTCAATCTCAGTTCCGTACGAACACTTTAATGGTCGAAAACAACCAACGTCAAGTGGCTGAATGTTATGAGACGAATGTGCTGGCATGCAAAGAATAATAATATTTCAGTCCTTGCAATACATCTCAAATTCGATTGAGTGATGACTTTCGTGCCCGTCAAGAATCAAAAGTCGATATCTACCCTTCGTACGACTCTGTGTATGTCGATTAAAATGCTTAATCCAATCAAGCCCTCGCTCATTTGTTGTCCAGCCATTTGACGTAACAGCAACAACCCAATTTGACGGCAAAGAAGCGTTTTCATACCAAGACGAAAGGTGATTTTTCCCTGCAACAATAATAAATGGCGGTAGCGCATATCCGTACGATCCAATGCCTTGAATTACTGTAATCCATTCCCTATTACCTTGCTGTGTCGTACGAGGTCTGCTCTTTCGTTCAGCATTCGTTACAACCATCTCAGATGATATTTGGCCCATTAAAAATCCCGTCTCGTCAAAGTTTGTATATGTCCTCCTCGTGAATCCCATATTTAGTAATCATGTTTCGTACAAGTCGAAACCACGCATTATACGCGTCAGGATCTTCGCATTGAACTCGCTGATAGTCGATCTTTCGATTAAAACGCGTACAGAGTTGTGGTTGTCGTCGTATGAAGTTTGAAGTCCAGTTCTTTCCGACGCGTCTGCTGTCGCGTTCAGCAAGCAATCGATTCGCCATATCTTCAACAGCACTGCGTCGAGGAGGAAATGCTCGCGAATCTAGGTCAAGAATATGTCGTACGACAACTTCTTCTTCTAATATTGTCAATTTTCGAGACTTAACTGAAGTTGTATATCGTGCAGGTTTTCCAGAGTGTCGATCTCTTAATGTCGTACGAGGAAGATTGTAGATTCGTGCAACGTGAGTTACACTTAGTTTTGGGTTTGATTTAAGCACTTGAAGTGCAAGAATCATACTTCTTTCTTCGTACGAAGTTGTCGTGTTTAAAAAAAAAGTTATATAAGTTTAAAGTCAAAAGTATGATGCCAAGAAAAAATCGGCAGTGAGCTTGTGTAGGCAACTCGCTTGTGAACTACGTTATACAGTGCTTGAAGAATATGGCATATTGTCAAAGATTGGGTATTTTATGATGGACAATGCAACAAACAACGATACTATGATAGCAAGCCTTTCAAAATGTTAGTACTATAATTCAATAGTACTATAACGTACATGTATAATTAACCGGCCAAACAAGCGAACCGGCCAAAATATCGCGACCACAATACCCCCCAACTAAATGCTAAATTACTCAACAACAAAACATGCCCCAGAAAAATGATGAAAGCCAGTTAATGCTAGCTATCCAAGCTATACAAAGCGACCCAAAGTTACATCCTCGAGTTGCTGCTAAGATCTATTCTGTTGACCACCGCAAGCTAGGCCGTCGTTTATTAGGCATACCTTTACGACGCGATATTCAAGCCAACTTACGGAAATTAACTAACTTAGAGGAATCAGTCCTTGTTCAATATATACTCGACCTAGCTACCAAAGGGTTTCCTCCTCAGTTGTCTATTGTTGCAGATATGGCAAATCGACTACTTGAAACACGCGACGCGCCACGCGTTGGGTCGCGTTGGGCTTCAAACTTTGTTAAGCGGCGTGTAGAGCTCTGGACACGCTTCCAGCGCAAATACGACTACCAGAGGGCTAAGTGTGAAGATCCAGAACTTATACGTGGCTGGTTTGAGCTTGTGCGTAACACAATTGCGAAATATGGTATCCATGAAGCAGATATCTACAACTTTGATGAGACTGGGTTTATGATGGGTGTTATCTCAACTGCTACTGTTGTAACAAGCTCAGACGGGCAGGCAAAAGCAAAGAAGGTACAGCCTGGCAATCGGGAATGGGTTACAGTAATCCAAGGCGTTAGTTCTCAGGGTTGGGCAGTGCCGCCATTCGTCATTGTTGCTGGCAAAAACCACCTTGCATCTTGGTCTGAGAATAGTGGATTTCCAAGCGATTGGGTAATTGCTGTTACTGAAAATGGCTGGACTACAAACGAGAGAGGCATGGATTGGATTCAGCATTTTGAGAAGCACACAAAGCTGCGGAGTGTTGGTGGTTATCGCTTGTTAGTCCTTGATGGTCATGAGAGCCACCACTCGGACAAGTTTGAGGAGTACTGCAAAGAACACAACATTATAACTCTCTGTATGCCCGCTCATTCCTCTCATCTACTCCAGCCACTTGATGTTGGCTGTTTTAGCCCATTAAAAAGGGCTTATGGTCGGCAAATTGAAGATATGATGCGGGCTCATATTTCTCATATTACTAAGGATGACTTCTTTCCTGCCTTCTATGCTGCATTTAACATTGCAATGACAGAAAGCAACATTCAAGGAGGCTTCCGGGGTGCTGGACTTCTCCCATTCGACCCTGAGAGTGTGATCTCTACACTTGATCTTTGTAAGGACGCAGGGCACCGTATCACGAGAAGTGGCATATGGGAGTGCGAGTCGGATATGAGTCGGTGCAATCCTATAGGTCTACTACGAAGGATACAAAAAAGATGAAGGTGTAACCCTGTATGACTGTTCCCTTAAAATACCCGAAACCGCTCCGACTCAGCTAGCTCCCTGTTTGCCTAAGGCTTCCTTACGTTATGTGCCTAAGGCTGTCAGTCGCGACTGACCCGTAACGGCCCCGAGTCTCGATGACGCCACGTGACGGCCGTAACTACCCCGAGTAAGGAGGCATCCTTACACTATCCCCCGCCTTGAGAAGGTGCTTTGTCCTCAAAGCACGCAAGCCGAGTAGCTGCCGCGACGAGCCCTTGTTTGGGTTGGTGGGTGAGGTGCGGGCGCCAAGACTAGAATGCCCTTTGTTTGTCCAGAAGGCTGATGGTAGGCGGCCGTATAGGCACTAGAAGTGGTCTGAATCCGTTTGCGCAAAGTCGCGTCCTTGTTGTGTACGCGGCGATTAGTGTTGCGAGGGTCCGTATTGGTATCGAATAGGGTCCGCGCGGTATGTGTCGACATAGAATTTCGATGTAAGGGGGAAATTTCGCGCTAACCCGATTCGGACGGCTTTGTTATAAGCCAGAATATGAATTCGAGCTTCGCCCACAACTTGTTGTTTTCTTCACAACAACGACGCTGACCCCCTCCCGAGACAGGTAAGTGGCCCTTCCGATGGTACAGCTGGATGCTAACAGGTTGTTTTTAGATACAAAAACACAACGAACGATTTGGTAGGTGACGGAACCGCGCTGGCGCGGTGGTGATAACTTGGGTTGGGCTGACGGGAAATCGCAGATTTCCAATTTGAAGATGCCGGTTCCCCCTCCTCCCGGCGCCCTCACTGTGGCTTTCCGCCAGCAGTGTATGCGCTGCGTGCGTGCCAAAGGGCGCAAGAAGGACGGAGATCCCGCCGTCTCGTGTGTGTGGAGCTTGGAAAGCTCCAAGTGTGAGCGCTGCGTGGCCCAACACGCAACGTGTGTTCCGGTGGGTTCTCGTTTGGTTTTCGGTTTTGTGGTTTGTCTGTCTGCCCGTCGCTGACCTCTGGAGATAGATCTCCTGGTTTGCTGGCCCGGAGTACCAGAAGCTCCTGGCTGCCGAGGCAGCAACCCCTCCCGTCCCCGCCGCCATCAAGGCCGCTGCGGCGGAGATTGGGCGTGTGGTCACATTGGCCACCGCCAATATGCCGAAGTTCCGCTCCCCGGCCGAGCTTTCGGCCTATATGGAGAGTTGCGCCCTCCGCGCCGCCGTCGAGGACGGCCTGGAGGTAAGTTTTCCGTTTCCGTTGTGTGTTTTTGGTTCTCGCGCTGACGACCGTAGCGGGTCCGCCAGGCCGTGGCCGTCGTGGGCCAGAAATCGGCCCTGATCCTGGTGAACCAGGAGAAGGAGATCGCTGCCCTTGATGGGGTGGCTTCTGCGGTGGATGCAGTGGGGGAGTTGGTGGAGAGGATCCCCGACGTCCTCGCCGCGGCGGCGAAGGTGGGCAGTGGTGGGGGGAAGAAGAGGAAGAGGGGGGCGGAGGAGGTGGCGGAGGAGGGGGTGACCGTCGACCTTGGGTGATAGGCCCTGTGTCGGAGGGAACTCGGGCGTGGTCTTTCGCGTGGGGTCACTTCGACCCTTCGTCTCTCATGGTGGTAGCCGCTTGTTGCGACGCCGGTGAGACGTTTGGGAAGGGTGGCTTCCGCAAGGGCTACGGCTCTGAGGGTGCCCTGGCTTAGAGGGTGTTTAGTTTAGTGTCGTAGGTAGCAACGACGCTGTTTTCCTCTGCTTTGCCGTGCCTCTCGTGATCGTAGCTTGGTTTGCCTGTCTCCCATTCTGTGATCCAGCCGGGTAGGTCCTGCGGCGGTCCTGGCAGGTTTGGGTACTCCGCGTGGAACTCCCAGATTTTGTAGGGGGAGTTCTTAAAGTTTGAGGCGGGGTACCATTCCGGGTCCGGATCGTATCCGACCCAGGATACCTGGTATTGAAGTTGTTTTCGCCGGATCCTTACGGCGAGGATCTTTTCGACCTCCCACTCCTCTAGGCCGTCTACGACTTTGCTGCTTGGCTCAGGCGCTGCTTGACCGGGCAGCGGGTTATTCGGAGCCTTGATGAGTACGTCTGGAGAGAAGACATCGTGTATTTGGGAACCCTTCGGTAGGTCTAGTCGGAAGGCGTGTCCGATTTGTTCCAGTACCGTATAGGGTCCGACCCATTGTTGCCCCAGCTTACGGCTAGGGCGGTGATTTTTCAGATTCTTGGTCGATAGGTAAACCTTGTCTCCTACGTCCCAGTCAATGGCTCGTCGGCGTCGATTCGCGTATTTAGACATATCCTCTTGTGCTTTGGCCATGTTCTCCTTTGCGTAAATCCATGCGGAGTGCATGCGGTTTGCTACTGCTTTGGCTTCCTTCTGGTTCATGACTTCCCTAGGGGTCGTGGCTTTCGGGGTTTCCCAGTCCCAACTGGTGCGCGGATCAGTTCCGTACTTGAGTCGGTAGGGGGTCATTCCGATCGAGGCATGGGGAAGGGTCATTTGCACCCGATCCATGATGGGAATGAGCTCGCTCCAGTTATCCTGGTAATGTGATACGAAGGGCCTCAGTCTCTGATCGATATACCGATTCATGATTTCCGTCTGCCCGTCGGTCTGCTTGTGATAGGCTGTCGACAGCTTAATCTTGACCCCTATGATTCGGCAGAACTCTCGCCAGAAAGCTGATATGAATTGGGGTCCGCGATCACTAATGATCGACTCCGGGGTGTGTCCGAATCGATATATCCATTCGATGAATAGCTGCGCCATTTGGCGGGCATCGGTGGTCTTATGACACGGTATGGACACCGAACCCTTACCGAGTCGGTCCATGAACACAAGGATGCTGTCGAATCCGTGTTTATCCTTTGGGAATTCCTTAAAGTCCATCGTTAGGTGTTGCATGGGGTATTCGGGTACCGGTAGGGGGTGTAAGAAGCCTTGCTGCTTCGTCACGCTAGTGTGAGAAAGTCGGCACGTCACGCAGTTGCGCACATATGGGAGGCAATCCGCTTCCATTCCGACCCAATGATACTTCGGGGCGAGTAACTGATAAGTTTTCCTGCCACTAGGGTGGGCTACTGATACTTGATCGTGTGCTTCCCGTATGAGTTTCGTACATAACTCGGTGTGCCGGTTTACGCACAGTCGACCTTTGTATAGCAAGAGTTGGTCCTTCATTGTAAACCCGTTAGGTAGGGGGTCTTTCGCGCGAGTGTCGGTGAACGACCTCCTATTATCCGCGCAGAGCGCTTCTATCAGGTCAAAGGGGACCTGGGTGTTCGGGGCGTCCATCGCATTGATCGAGGCCACGTACGTTTGTGCTAATTCGGCACTGATTCGGGAGTGTAGTCGGGCTGGGCCTAACAGCACCCTCGCACGGCTGTCGAGTTTGACCTTCTGTTGCGTAATCAGGTCTTGCTCTCTTCGGCTCAGTATATCTGCCTTCTGATTGTTCTTGCCAGCAGTATACGCAATAGAAAAATTGAAGTCGGAGAGTAGCTCATCCACCGAACCTGCTTCGCCGTGAGAACCTTCGTTGACATGAAGTATTCCAGCGATCGGTGATCTGTATAGACGTCGATTCGGTGGCGTACCGATGCTAATTCTGGCCTCCATTTTGCGAACGCTTTGACGATGGCGAACAGTTCCTTGTCGTGGATCTCCCAATTGATCTCATGCCCAGATAGGATGTGACTGTAGAAGCTTACAGGATACCATCGCTTGTCGGGGTGTTCCTGAGAAAGGACACCGGCTACGACTCCATCAGAAGAGTCTGTTTCCAGCTTCGTAGGCAATTCGGGGTTGAAGTGGTGGAGCGCCTGCACGGCTAAAAGCTGTCGGCGCATTTCTTCAAAAGCGTTCTCACATTCGTCAGTCCACAGGAACGGTTCTGAGGGGCTGGTGATAGTGGTGAGAGGCTTGGCTATTTTCCCGAAATTTCTGATAAATTGGCGGTAGAAGCCGCAGAATCCAAGGTAAGACTTCACGCCTGTGACAGTTGTTGGCCGGATCCAATTCCGGAGGGGTTCGATCTTCTCGGGATCCGCTTCGACACCGGTAGTAGTCAGGATATAGCCTAAATACTTTGTCCGGGTTACGTTGAACTCGCATTTCTTAATGTCGGCTTGTAGTCCTGCTTCTCGAAGCCGTTGGAGGACCTTATGTACGTGGTCCATGTGTTCCGCGGGGTCCTCGGAGTAGATTAGGATGTCGTCTAGGTAGGCAGTACAGAAGTCGTCCAAGTATTGCATAAGAACGTCGTTCATATACCTCTGATAGGTTGCGGGGCCGTTCATTAGGCCAAACGGCAGCACTTTGCATTTGTAGGATCCATACCGAGTCCGGAAGGTCGTGTACTCCTCGGAGTCGGGGTCCATTCGTATACGATGGAAGGCTTGCCTAATGTCTAGCTTCGTGAAGATTTTTGCTTTCGACACCCGTCCTAGTAGTTCGTCGATACGCGGGATACGGTAGGGGTCGTTACGGGTAAGTCCGTTCAACTTCCGGTAGTCGATACAAAATCTCAGTTTGCCATCTGCCTTCTTCACGAACAGTATAGGGGAGGCAAACGGGCTATTGCTATTGACTATAAAGCCCTTCTCGAGGTTCTCTAATAGGTATTGCTTAGTCGCCTTAAGCTCTTCGGTGCTTTGTCGGTATAGTGGCGAAAAGGCATTTGGTAAAGGGGCTTCTAGTTGTATCTTGTGATCGTATATGCGATGCGGGGGAAGCTGATCAGATTCCGACTTCGAGAAGACATCGGAATAGTTGCGGTGCATATGCGGAAGCTTGTCCCGAATGAGGCGGAGCGTTTCCTCGTCCTCGGCCGCTTCCCTCTCTCGGATGATCTGGTCGATCTCGTAGATGCTTGTCGTAAAGAACTCGGAGTCGCTTCGCATCATCTCATAGTGGAAAGCGTTTGCGCCAATCTCGCAAATTTGGACCGGCGTGAAGCTGCGTACCAGGGTCTGGCGTCGGGAAAGAGAGAAGACTCCGCTCCTCCCATGATTCTTTCTCTCATATGCGGATGGTCCGTTTCTTGGAGGTTTCGCCTCCACTTGCCCTAAGGGTCTGTCTTTATAGGTTTCCACGGGCGAGGCTCGTGTCCTTGGGGTTTTGGGGTGCGGGTGGGTCGTTCCAGTGTCTCGCACCGAGCTCGGTGGGGTGATCATAATAGCGTCACGATGGGCCGTTATCACTTTCATTGGTATCGAGCGTCCGCCCTCACGTCGTCTGTCGTCATGGTCGATGGCATCGTCCCGCCGGTTCGCATCCGATTGATGGGCGGGGTGACGTATAGACAGTTCACGCGAGTGGTAGGGCAAGGTGATCTCTTTGCTCCAGCTAGGAGTAGGCGGGTACTCCTTTGGCCATACTAGCCGGCTCTTTGCAGAGTCGAGTAGGATTCGGAAGCGGCTAAAAAGCTTCTTCCCAATTATCACATCTTGCGCTCCGAGATTTAGGAGCACAAAGGGGCAGTTATATATTCGGCGTCCTTCGACTGTCAAGTGTAACCGAATATACTCCGATACGTAGCTTTGGATATTTCGCTGAAATCCACGTATGGGTACAGAGTAGGGCAGTTTCCGTATAGGGCTCTGAAGCGCTTTCGACAACCGTTGCGCGAAAGGCTTATTAATGACGAGGTAGCCATTTGCTCCTGTGTCTGCGAGTGACTTCGTTTGCACCCCGAGTCCGTTCATACTCAGGGTTGTATCAACGAGAAATTGGGAGCCTCCCAAGAGCTCTCGTAAATCCAGTCCTTGCAGATCACATTTGCGTAGACCTAGGAAGGAGCCTTTCCCTAGGCCTCGTCGTTTTCCTCCAGGGACGCATCCGACTGGTGGGCGACTGCTTCCTCCCAATTATCTTCGTCCTCAGGGGCTTCGCGGTCAATCTCCTTGACGGTGGGGTTGAGCGGGCATTTGTCTTGGAAATGGCCCGGCTTGCCGCACTTGAAACAGTTTCCGGACGTAGCCGGCACGGCGGTCCGCACGCGGCCTGTAATGTCCGGCTTGGGGGCGGTGGCTGTGAAAGGAGTCCTCTGGAAGAAAACCAGAGGGCTTCTTGTCTGCCTCGGTGGCTGGGCCTTTCCGGGGTCCACGGGCGTGAACCTGGATGAGCTCAGGCGGGCGGGTCCTCGGGAGCTCGACTCGCCGCTCTTGGACGGGAAGCTCAACTCGTTGTTCCGGCGCCGCTCCTGATCGAAGGCGGTGAGTTCTCGGACCATGGTGTGGTAGTCTCCCTTCCATTGACTTTTGATAACCGCCACGCGGCTACGGAATTGAGGGGTCAACTTGTTCCACATGTACCGAAACCATTCTGACTCGGTGACCTGTCCTGTAATAGCTGCACTTTGGAAGCGAGCTTTGAACTCTGAGAAAGTCTCGTTTGTATGTCCTTTCTCTCCCATTTGGAGGTCGTCGAAGAGGTTCCGGGCCTGTTCCGTTTCGTTGCCAGTGAGGTAATATGAACCCAACAGGTCCATCATCTCGTCGGCACTCCGAAACCCGTGTGTCGCGGATAGGTATTGGGGTTCGAGGTATTTCTTTGCCAGGCCAGTCGTAGTTCCCCATATCAACGCTCTTCTCGAGACGTCGGTAGGGTAGTGATCCTCATTGACTACGAGGCGGTCCCGAATGGACGCGCTCCATTGCATAAAGGTATGTTCTATCCCATCGCTGAGCGGCGTAATCTTCTCAGAGATGGTGGATTTCTTGTAGCGATTCGGAGGGTCTTCGGAATACATCCTCGGAATCGATGGAGAACGAGTGTTTCGAAGAGGCGGCAACTGAACTGTCTCGGGGGTGTTTCGCATAGGGGAAGTTCGTCGCTTCTCAACTTCGACGGTGTCCACCGGTGGCGTGGACGGGATCCTGGTCTGGGTTGCCGCTAGGTTGGCTATCATTTCCTTGATCTCCTGCATCTGGATCTCGAGGTTTGCCATTCGATCCGGTATGTCTTCGGTGGGTGCAGCAGTCCCAGCTGCAGCAGTGGTTTGTCTCGTTGACATTCGTGACGGTTGACAATCATTGTCTTGGGGAATGTTTGAGGTCATTTTCCTCATGTTGGTTCGGGGGTGTATCGGTGTCGATACGAAAGAGTTTGACTTCCGGTAGCTCGTAGCTATCAACACTCTTGTTCACAATTACCTCTGTGCTTGAGGGGGTTCTTAAGGATCTCGTATCCTATTCGGCGCCAACGCGTCGACGACTTTACCAGCTTGCTCTGCAGGATCAAACCCTGATCCACTGGTCGTCCGTGAGTTCTCTGGGGTCACGGCTATTTGAAGTCGTCAGGTCTCAGCTCCGTCGCAGTTTCCGAGTCGCGGTCGGTGGTGTAACGGTAGTTCTCCTGAGTCGTTCCAGTGTGGGATATTCTTTGAGTACGGCCGTCCCCGGCAGGCGTGATCTTTTTTGTATAATGTAAGGACGCAGGGCACCGTATCACGAGAAGTGGCATATGGGAGTGCGAGTCGGATATGAGTCGGTGCAATCCTATAGGTCTACTACGAAGGATACAAAAAAGATGAAGGTGTAACCCTGTATGACTGTTCCCTTAAAATACCCGAAACCGCTCCGACTCAGCTAGCTCCCTGTTTGCCTAAGGCTTCCTTACGTTATGTGCCTAAGGCTGTCAGTCGCGACTGACCCGTAACGGCCCCGAGTCTCGATGACGCCACGTGACGGCCGTAACTACCCCGAGTAAGGAGGCATCCTTACAATCTTAAGTTAAAGACACCAACGCCTCCAAGCTCCCACCCGGGTACTGCTCAACCTTGGGTTTCCCAAACACCAAACAACCCAATTGAAGCCTCATCACAGTCTACCTTCATTAAAAACCGAATTGCGCATCATCAAAATAGCTCTCCAACCTCAATCTATACAGCTGTTGACCAGTTTACAAAGGGTACATCGCAAATAATGCATCAATTAGCATTGTTGAAGGCAGAGAACCAAAACCTGCGACAGGCAAATGAAGTGCTAAGCAAGCGCCGGAGAACTAAAAAAACATTATTACAGCAAGGAGGATCACTTAGTGAACAGGTAGCACAGGAGCTACAGGACGAGAGGGATGTTGTACAGCAAGTGGAGCAAGAAATAAGGGCGAGTAGTGGTCGGAAGCCAAGGGAAGAAACCCATGCACGTCGCTGTGGAAAGTGTGGTGGGACTGGACATAATGCGCGCACTTGTCAGATTGTAATAGACACATCTGAGGAAGAGGACTCCAAGTAGTTTCAATTGATTTCTAGTGTCATGGTGGATTTATCGCAATTCCTGTATTGTGGTCGCGATATTTTGGCCGGTTCACTTGTTTGGCCGGTTCGTTATACATGTACATTATATACTAACATTTATTATATAGTACTCTTTGTTCAAGACATCGAATACAATGCTAAACACTACTGACTACAATATAATGGCATTAGCACAAGCATTCTTATTTCCACATAATGATGCTCTTACTAGTGACAACAACTTGCAAGAAGTATCATAAAAAGAAATAAAAGCATAGAGGAACCACGGCCCATTAGGGAAGCTATATAATATTGTAGTATTTATACAACAGTCACCTTAACGGCAAGCTACTTTTAAGAAGTATAGTGATGGCAGAAGGCTTGTTCAGGATAACAAGACTTGGTGGAACTCATGGTATTCAATGCTTCATTGTGCTCTTGACAATAAGATCAAGAGCACTATTGATATGTACTGTCATAAAGAGTATTTTGAGCTTTCTTAAGATGAATTGCTTGAGAGTGACTAGATAGTACTACAGCATATCCACAGCTTCCTTTATTCTTTTATGAAGCGACATTGTTCACAGAAGGCTAGGAAGCAACATTAGAACAGGTATTGTTATCTATGGAGTTCCTTCTTAAGCAATTAGAAAAGGCGAAATAGATGTTCAAGGATGATTTAATGCTTAGCCTATGTTTTAACTCTACATAGGAGGTTATGAATAAGTATTATGCACTTACTAAGCGGTAAATAATAGTGCCTTCCATTTTAATATAGTACTATAGTACTAACATCTATAGGGCTTCTGCATATATTGCAGCTAGAGTCTTTATTGCAAGCCAAAAATGGAAGTATTGTGAAGATAACTAGCCTACAGATTGGGTATTAAAGGCAAAAGCAGCCGTTCAATTGCTATGGGATGAGCATTATAAGCCAACAATCGAGCCATTAATTATATCAGCTATCCAACCACAAAGTAAGAAGAATATTTTTAGGGAGTGGGTCACGCAAAAACCCCACCAACCTCCAATTCAAGATGAGTATATGAAGTATTGCTAAGTAGCAATTACCCTAGAGTTTAACGCTTAGGATTGGTATTGGTAGATGGAAGGAGCTTTGCGGACAGCATATCCAAATCTTCAAAAGATGGCACTCAACATGTCATCAATACCTGCAATGAGTGCTGAGCCTAAACGTCTATTCTCAGGGGCAAAGATTACAATCACAGATCGAAGGAATCGATTAGGAGTTGATACTATTGAGTATTTAGAGTGTTTGAAGTCGTGGCTTCATATTACGAACATTCCATGGAGCGACGAGTTGTACTGTCATTTTAATATAGTACAATAACATGCGATATTATATATGGAAATAATCACATGATTTATATTGTTTTTCTTCAATAACGTACATGTATAGCGAAAGCGCCAAACAAGCGAAAGCGCCAAAATTATCTACCCTCACGACAAACATTGCGATAAATCTACCACAACATTAGAAATCAATTGAAACTACTCGGAGTCCTCTTCCTCAGAGGTGTCTATTACAATCTGACACGTGCGCGCATTGTGCCCAGTCTCACCACACTTGCCACAGCGACGGGCACGGGTTTCTTCCCTTGGCTTCCGACCACGGCTTGCCCTTATTTCCTGCTCTACCTGCTGCACAACATCCCTCTCATCCTGTAGCTCTTGCGCCCCTTGTTGACTAAGTGATCCTCCTTGCTGTAGTCGTGTTTTCCTAGCTCTCCGGCGCTTGCTTAGTACTTCATTTGCCTGTCGTAGGTTTTGGTTCTCTGCCTTTAGCAGTGCTAATTGATGCATTATTTGCGATGCACCCTTTGTAAACTGGTCAACAGCTGCATAGATTGAGGTTGGAGAGCTATTTTGATGGCGTGAAATCCGAGTTTTAATAAATGTAGACTGTGACATAGCTTCAATTGGGTTGTTTGGTGTCTGAGAAACCCAAGGTTGAGCAGTACCTGGGCGGGAGCTTGGAGGCGTTGGTGTCCTTAACTTAAGATCAAGTGTAGATATCACTCTCTCAGGGTCAAATGGAAGAAGCCCTGCCCCTGGGAACCCGCCTCGAATGTTACTTTCCGTCATTGTAGTGTTAAATGCAGCGTGGAAGGCAGGAAAGAAGTCATCCTTTGTAATATGAGAAATATGAGCCTGCATCATATCTTCAATTTGCCGACCATAGGCCTGCTTTAACGGGCCGAAACAGCCAACATCAAGTGGCTGGAGTAGATGAGAAGAGTGAGCAGGCATACAAAGCGTAATAATGTTGTGTTCCTTGCAGTACTCCTCAAACTCATCTGAGTGGTGGCTCTCATGACCATCAAGGACTAACAAGCGATAACCACCAACACTCCGGGCCTTTGTATGCTTCTCAAAGTGCTGAATCCAATCCATGCCTCTCTCGTTTGTAGTCCAGCCATTTTCAGTAACAGAAATCACCCAATCGCTTGAAAATCCACTATTCTCATACCAAGATGTAAGGTGGTTTTTGCCTGCAACAATGATAAATGGTGGTACTGCCCAACCTTGAGAACTAACGCCTTGGATTACTGTAACCCATTCCCGATTACCAGGCTGTACCTTCTTTGCTTTTGCCCGCCCGTCTGAGCTTGTTACAACCATAGCAGTTGAGATAACGCCCATCATAAACCCAGTCTCATCAAAGTTGTAGATATCTGCTTCATCGATACCATATTTCGCAATTGTGTTACGCACAAGCTCAAACCAGCCATTAATAACTTCTGGATCTTCGCACTTAGCCCTCTGGTAGTCGTATTTGCGCTGAAAGCGTGTCCAGAGCTCTACACGCCGCTTAACAAAGTTTGAAGCCCAACGCGACCCAACGCGTGACGCGTCGCGTGTTGCAAGTAGTCGACTTGCCATATCTTCAACAACAGACAGCCGAGGAGGAAACCCTTTGGCAGCTAGGTCGAGTATATACTGAACAAGGACGGACCCCTCTAGGTTAGTTAATTTCCGTGAGTTGGCTTGGATATCGCGTCGTGAAGGTACACCTTCTAGACGACGACCTAGCTTGCGGTGGTCCACAGAATAGATCCTAGCAGCAACTCGAAGGCGTAACTTTGGGTCGCTTTGCATAGCCTGGATAGCTAGCACTAATTGGCTTTCATCGTTTTTATGGGGCATGTTTTGTTGTTGAGGAATTTAACATTTAGTTGGGGGGTTTGGTCACCGCATCATTTTGGCGCTTTCGCTTGTTTGGCGCTTTCGCTATACATGTACGTTATATGACTGCAATATATTATATTGCCAAGCTTTATTAGCGTTATAATTGTAATACAACATGCACTATTGGGATCACCGTGATCCGATTGCTCACCGTCGTACCAAGCACATAGAAGTGCGGTACCATTACATTCGACAGCTCATTGCTGCAAGAAAAGCGACGGTATCGTACATACCGACGTAGGAAATGCTTGCGGACGTTTTGACAAAGCCGCTCCGCTCGCAGTTTTGAGAAGATGCATTAGGGGTTACCTAATGCCGCCACGGCCAAATAAACCATGATCTCTAATCCCCTTAGCAAGCAAAGGAAAGGCAGTGTGTAGGCTAGATCAGAGTCCAAATTGTTGAGCACAAATTTGGAGTTTAACGACTTAATTAAGTAAACTACGGGTGCGAAGCCATATATATACCGCCGTATACAGACTACACTGTGTAGCGTACTTCTAGGAACGTAGTTCCAACATTATCAACAGCTGAATTTAGATTGCGCTGCGTAAGGAAGGTACAGGTCAGTGAGCAGAATACAGAGAGATAAAATCCATGGGTATGTTGTTACATAAACGACCATTGAACTCTGGAACGACGAAACTCCGTAGATATCCATGACAAGCACACGGCCAAACAAGAGCGTTGAAATGACAATAATGGACTCGCCTCGTATTGTGGACTAAGCCTCAATGTCTGCGGTGGTTTAGAGAAGCATCGTAATGATCAGCTGCCTTTAACACCTCTTCCTCGGTGGGAATAGGCCCAGTCCACCCCTCTCCTAAGCTCGCCACCTCGAACGCGCTGGACTTCTTGTTCAGCTCCTTTGTAATAGCCTCAACATCGACGTCCAAATACTCCCTCAGGAACTTCCCGACACCTGTGTTTTCATGGTTGCCGATTAGCTTCTCAGAGCCCTTCGACCCATAAATATTCACATCCACACCCGAGTGGCCGTGGGTGCTCCAGCCAATCTGCGCCCTCTTGCTGATCATATTGGCAAATAGAGGAGAGGCCACCAGTGGTTTATCCAGAATGGCGCGGATTTCATCGTCTTCAGCATCGGTAATACCAAGTCCGTCTTTCACAAGGGTGTTGCGAACATATTTCTCGATATCCTCCGATGTAGATTGAGCTGCCTCAGCGCGATCGAAGAGTTCAAAACCGAGATACTCAGCAGAGTGGGTGGCCTTGGAGAGCACCTCTGGGTACCAGAGGTATTGTGGATAGGTTGGGTTATTTTCTGTGAGGCGTTAGGTATGCTTGATGGACATTGCAGAGTTGACTTACGCCTGGCGATGGACAAGCCGCCGGTTTCGTGATCGCTAGTGCCGACAACAACTCCTTCATCCTTGCTCTTGGCGAGGAATTTCAGGACGCTACCGAAGGCCTTGTCATAGGCAAGAACCTCGTGGACCTGCGCTGCTGGGTCATTACCGTGACCAGCATGATCAATCCGGCTTCCTTCGATCAAGAGAAAGAATCCCTTGTCGCTGTCCTTGGTGGCTGCCTCCAGGGCAGTGAGAGCGGTTCTAGCCATTTCATCCAATGACGGGTAAACATCATTCTGATTTCGACGATCGATCTCATATGGAATGTCAGACCCAGCGAACAACCCTAGCAGCGGCAGCTTCACGTCCTTTCCAAACTTCAGCTTATCAAATCCTGCCCTATCATTGATGTAGTTCCATCCGTATTTCTCTTGAGCTAGCTTGGTGATGTCTCTGGTGTCTTTTCTGCAGCTCCCGTCTGTCGTGTTGGGCAGGAAGTGGCAGCGGCCACCGCCGAGCATCAAGTCCACAACTCTGCCAAGCGGGTGTTCTCCAACTTCTTGTGCGGCGATGCTGTCCCCCTCCGAACGCAAGTTCACATGGGAAGCGAAGCAAGCAGGTGTCGCATCCGTGAGGTCCGTCGTAACCACCAGTCCCGTCAGGTATCCCGCCTTCTTTGCTGCTTCTAACACGGTTCCACACGCCGTGTGGTCTGGTAAAACTGAAATGGCTCCATTGTAGTTCTTGAGTCCGCAGGAGAATGCTGTCGCGCCGGCTGCCGAGTCTGTAACCAAGCTGCTGCTGGACCTGGTGCGTGACTGCCCTATGAGATGCTGGTCCAGTTGTAATATATCATCGATAGCCAGTTTTCCTTCGTATTGCCTAAAGCTTCGTGTCAGGGAAAGACTTGCAGGTCCCATGCCGTCGGAAACCATGAAGACGAGGTTGCGCTTCCCACTCGGTTTGTTCCCGACATCGCCAGGAGTTGTCTCTCGTCGGTGCTGGGTAAGGACTCCAAGGATTATGACGGCAGCTGTAGCTGTAACTGCCCATATGAATAAGCCAACTTCTCTCCAGAAAATAGGACGGCGTTGAGGTTGAGCTTCTCGAGCACGAGTGCCGGTCAGCAGTGTATCCTCTTCGGATGCCGACATCTCAAACGAATGCTCCGAGGGTGGTCGATCTGGTGCAAGTAATGGTTTACTCGGGGACGACATTGCGCCCGGAGAACACAGAAATGAATGAAATAGTGCGGTCGTAGCCGAACAATTTGCTCGACGGAGCTTGTAATAGTCGAATGGGGAAGATGGTCGTGATTTTACAGTCCAGGTCCATCTTATTGGTATCACTTACGGGATCTAATGTGACTGGTAATTTACAATTGGGCGCCACGCTCTAATCTTACATGTCTGACTGGCTCTGTAAGTTACGTTACTACTACACATCACGCGCCAAGATACCCCAAGGAATACAGCCCAGAGGCTCCGCACATGACAAGGTCTAATTCACAAATGGAACATAATCTTTGGCGTAAGTGTCATGGTCGTGAATTGTTCTGAATTAGGAACGAAGAAAGCTTTGTGCTAAATACAGCAACCCCATGCTGATTCATGCCGCCCTGCCCAGATATTGCACCCCATAACAAAGACAGCCCAATCCACACACTTAACGAGCCTTCTGGGACTCCTTAAGGACCTTCTTGACAATCTTCTGCTCCTCGATCAGGAAAGCACGGACGATGCGGTCACGGACGCAGTTGGCGCAGCGCGATCCACCATATGCACGCTGGACGGTCTTCTTTGGGCGGGAGATTTGAGCATACTCGCGAGGGCGGAGAGCTGGGACCTGTGAGACAAAATGTCAGTTATTGTTCAGTGCAAGCCTTGTATTTGTTTTCCAGGTCCGAATGTTATGCCACAATGCAAGTCGAAACTGGTGTAGCTAATTCCCTTCCTGTTCATATTCCACCCTTCAACAGGCCTATTGCGCATTTCCAACGTTGTGGTAGTCTGTCTGATTGTGCGCTGCGATGACACGAGTGTCTGTCCGTCGAGTTGTTTTCTGATTCGGAGTATTTTGCACCCCACCACCCTTCCCTCTCAAAGCCCCTCCAAGTTTTCCTATCCACCCATTCCGACTCTGAACCGGTTCCTGGAAGACAAATATTGAGATGGTTTACTTACACCTGGGAGCTTGATGCCGCAGTCACCGCACTTGGGTGCGGTGCCCTTCTTCTTGAGGTGGAGGTAACGGAGCTTGCCACCTGGAGTCCTGATAACGCGGACCTTGTTGGAGGTCGTGTTGTACCTGTTATTGAAGTATCAGCAAATGCCCATATGCCGCATTCTTCGCGCCGATCGTTGTCGTATCGTATGGCGACAGCGCGACGATGATATGGATTCGGGTGGGCTTACGGGTTCCTCCGTCTCTGTAGCAAGCAATTGTTAGTATTTTGAACTCGAAATATGGCGAAATGACGGGCAACGTACGTATGTCAATCTGTTGGACGGCATTGTGACTTCGTGATGTCTCGATTGTCGGGAAGTCGTGGGTATGGTTTTGTCGACGATTAGAGATCGCAAGATTTCTCTCACTCTGGTAAATTTGGGGTTGTGCGGGCTAAGAGTTCGCTTAATTTTATTAGTGCGATGAATGGAGCCCGCGCATGGTCACATGATGTCGTTCCTAAATTATACTAGCGTCAATTATACCTGGCTCGGAAAAATAATGATGTTGACCTGACAAGAGTCGACGAGGCAAAGCTATCGACAGCTCCTGTTCAACTCCTCCAATTTGCATCGGAGCGAGAACCAAAAGATACTCGAAATCTGTCGCATAATTGTTTTCCTTTGCGCATTCTGTGATCGCGCTTTTCTTTCATTTGCCGTCGCGTTCGGCGCGTCTCGAGGGGTGCAGGAAACGCATGAATACTGCAACCTGGAAGTATTCGACTGATCCACGGCATCCACAACTTCAACGACTCCACCACATACAGTTATTATAGATCCGATTTCACGATGTCGTCCTTCCCCCCCCCCCACCGCCCGGATGGAGCTCCTCTGCCCAGCCAGCTCAGCCTTTGGGCGCACCACCTGGCGCACCCCCCCCCCCAGGATACCGACCACCTCAAGATCCCCATGTCGCCAAATTTGCTCAAAAGAAGAAAGATTGGGTACGGTCACAAAAGAATCGATTTGGGGAGAAGCGCAAAGGTGGCTTCGTAGAGACACAAAAGGCCGATATGCCACCTGAACACTTACGAAAGATCGTCAAGGACATTGGAGATGTTTCGCAAAAGAAATTCAGCAGCGACAAGCGTAGTTACCTGGGAGCATTGAAATATATGCCGCATGCAGTTATGAAGTTGTTGGAGAACATGCCGATGCCTTGGGAGTCCGCACGAGAAGTCAAGGTTCTATACCACGTCAACGGCTGTTTGACTCTTGTGAACGAGATACCACGAGTTATCGAACCCGTATTTCATGCACAGTGGGCCTCGATGTGGGTTTGCATGAGAAGGGAGAAGAGCGATCGACGCCACTTTAAGAGAATGCGATTTCCGCCCTTCGATGATGAGGAGCCGCCTCTCTCCTGGTCTGAGAATATCGAGGACGTTGAGCCGTTGGAGCCTATCCAGATGGAGTTGGACGAAAACGAAGATGCGGCTGTTTACGAATGGTTTTACGAGAATCGTCCGTTACTTGACACACCTCATGTCAACGGCCCAAGCTACAAGGAGTGGAATTTGACGTTACCCCAGATGGCAACATTGTACCGACTGAGCCACCAACTCTTGAGTGATTTGGTTGATAAGAACTACTTCAACATGTTCGAACTCAAGTCTTTCCTCACCGCAAAGGCTCTCAATGTCGCCATTCCGGGTGGCCCAAGATTTGAACCTCTGTACAAGGATGTCGATCCAAATGACGAAGATTTCGGCGAGTTTAATGCCATTGACCGAATCATATTCCGAGCACCTATCCGCACGGAATACCGCGTCGAGTTTCCCTTCCTGTACAATTCATTACCACGAAGCGTTCATATAAGCAACTACTCTTACCCACAAATTGTATATGTGCGGGCGGAAGATCCGAGTTTGCCAGCATTTTATTTCGACCCCGTCATCAATCCAATCTCGTCTAGATCAGTAGCGCCAAAGAACATCACCGTTAGCCACGAAGACGAGCTATTTGGATATGGCAATAATGAGGAGCCGGAGGAGGACGTATTCGTACTTTCGCAAGAAGCTGAGCCGTTTTTTGCGGATGAGGAGCTGTATACTAGTGAGACAGCATCGGCGATTGCGCTCTGGTGGGCCCCCTATCCCTTTGATAGAAGGTCAGGCCGAATGGTTCGGGCACAAGATGTGCCCCTTGTCAAACAGTGGTATCTTGAGCATTGCCCCCAAGGCCAGCCGGTTAAGGTCCGCGTGTCATACCAGAAGCTACTGAAGACCTACGTCTTGAACGAACTACACAAGAAGAAGCCCAAAGCCCAAAACAAGCAAAATCTTATGAAATCGCTGAAGCAGACCAAATTCTTTCAACAGACCACGATCGACTGGGTCGAAGCAGGCCTTCAAGTTTGTCGCCAAGGCTTCAACATGCTGAATCTCCTGATACACAGAAAGAACCTCACGTACCTTCATCTCGATTACAATTTTAATTTGAAGCCCGTCAAGACGCTGACCACCAAGGAGCGAAAGAAGTCGCGCTTCGGAAATGCTTTCCACTTGATGAGAGAAATTTTGAGACTCACCAAGCTTATTGTTGATGCCCAAGTCCAATATCGACTGGGAAACATAGACGCCTTCCAACTTGCGGATGGAATTCTGTATGCTTTCAACCACGTGGGCCAGTTGACCGGCATGTACCGATATAAGTACAAGCTTATGCATCAAATCCGTTCTTGCAAGGATTTAAAACATCTCATTTACTACCGATTTAACTCTGGCCCAGTTGGCAAAGGCCCTGGCTGTGGTTTCTGGGCGCCTGCTTGGAGAGTATGGCTCTTTTTCATGCGTGGAATTATCCCACTCCTAGAAAGGTGGCTTGGGAATTTGCTTTCTCGTCAATTCGAAGGGAGGCACAGCAAGGGAGTTGCCAAGACCGTCACAAAGCAACGTGTAGAGTCTCACTTTGATCTCGAACTTCGTGCATCAGTTATGGCGGATCTAATGGACATGATGCCCGAGGGAATTAAGCAAAACAAGGTTAACACGGTTTTGCAGCATTTGTCCGAGGCTTGGAGATGTTGGAAGAGTAACATTCCCTGGAAGGTGCCAGGCCTACCTGCACCAATTGAGAACATTATTCTGCGCTATGTTAAAAGCAAAGCAGATTGGTGGATTTCTGTGGCACATTACAATCGCGAACGTATTCGCAGAGGCGCAACGGTTGACAAAACAGTCGCGAAGAAGAACTTGGGTAGATTGACTCGCCTTTGGCTTAAGGCAGAACAAGAGAGGCAACACAACTATATGAAGGATGGGCCTTATGTTTCCTCAGAGGAAGCTGTCGCCATTTACACGACAACTGTGCACTGGCTGGAGTCCCGAAAGTTCTCACCTATCCCATTCCCCAGTGTCTCATACAAGCATGATACCAAAATCCTCATCCTTGCCCTCGAACGCCTACGGGAAGCTTATTCCGTCAAGGGCCGGCTGAACCAGAGCCAGCGCGAAGAGCTTGCCTTAATCGAGCAAGCATATGACAGCCCTGGAACCACACTTGAGAGAATTAAACGTTTCTTACTCACTCAAAGAGCATTTAAGGAAGTTGGAATTGATATGAACGACAATTACAGCACTATCAATCCAGTCTACGATATTGAGCCGGTCGAGAAAATCAGCGATGCATACCTTGACCAATATCTGTGGTATCAAGCTGACCAGCGTCATTTGTTCCCGGCTTGGATCAAGCCTTCTGACTCCGAAGTCCCACCCCTTTTGACCTACAAATGGGCGCAAGGTATCAACAACCTTGATAAAGTCTGGGAGACCGAGAATGGAGAATGCGATGTAATGATGGAAACTCAGTTGTCTAAAGTGTATGAGAAAATTGACTTGACGCTTCTCAACCGACTTCTTCGCCTCATTATGGACCACAATCTAGCAGATTACATCACGTCGAAGAACAACGTCCAACTGACTTACAAGGACATGAACCATGTTAACAGTTATGGCATGGTCCGCGGCCTGCAATTTTCAGCATTTGTTTTCCAATATTATGGCCTTGTATTGGATCTGCTCCTGCTGGGTCTGCAGCGTGCCAGCGAGATTGCTGGTCCCCCCCAAAGCCCCAACGATTTCTTGCAATTCAGAGACCGAGAGACCGAGACCAGGCATCCTATCAGACTTTATACGAGATATATCGACCGAATTTGGGTGTTTTTCCGATTCTCAGCGGACGAGTCGAGAGACCTTATTCAGCGCTTCTTAACGGAGCAGCCTGATCCCAACTTTGAGAATGTTATTGGCTATCGCAATAAAAAATGCTGGCCAAGGGATTCTCGCATGCGTTTAATGAGGCACGATGTGAACCTAGGCCGGGCAGTGTTCTGGGACTTGAAAAATAGATTACCGCGCTCAGTTACCACTATCGAGTGGGACGACACTTTCGCAAGTGTTTACAGCAGGGATAACCCGAACTTGCTATTCTCCATGTGTGGATTTGAGGTCCGAATCCTACCGAAGTCCAGAAACATGAACGATGAGTTCCCAGTCAAGGACAGTGTGTGGTCGCTGGTCGACAATACAAGCAAAGAGAGGACTGCACATGCTTTCTTACAGGTCACCGAGGAAGATATTGCCAAGTTCAATAATCGCATTCGGCAGATTTTGATGTCTTCTGGTTCGACGACGTTCACGAAAATTGCCAACAAATGGAACACCAGTCTCATTGCGCTCTTTACATACTATCGAGAAGCTGCCGTCTCTACGGTCAATCTTCTCGACACTATTGTCAAATGCGAAACTAAGATTCAGACAAGAGTCAAGATCGGATTGAATTCTAAGATGCCTTCTAGGTTCCCGCCTGCTGTATTCTACACGCCAAAGGAGTTAGGTGGTTTGGGGATGATATCCGGCTCGCATATCCTGATCCCAACCAGTGATAAGCGCTGGTCGAAGCAGACGGACACTGGTGTAACCCATTACCGTGCTGGTATGACCCACGATGAGGATACTTTGATTCCAAATATTTTCCGATATATTATCCCTTGGGAGGCAGAGTTCATAGATTCTCAGCGAGTGTGGACCGAATACTCCCAGAAGCGCCTCGAAGCTAATCAGCAAAACCGACGCTTAACACTAGAAGATCTCGAGGACAGCTGGGATCGAGGATTACCCCGTATTAATACTCTGTTCCAGAAGGATAGGAGTACCTTAAGCTTTGACAAAGGTTTCCGTGCTCGCACAGAATTCAAAACATATCAGCTTATGAAGAGTAATCCATTCTGGTGGACCAGCCAGAGACACGATGGTAAGCTGTGGAACCTGAATGCATACAGAACAGATGTTATCCAGGCGCTTGGTGGTGTGGAAACCATTTTGGAACATACTCTCTTCAAGGCTACAGCGTTTCCTTCTTGGGAGGGTCTCTTCTGGGAGAAGGCCTCAGGTACGTACCATCTCATCCCTCGATATATTACTTCTGTGCTTTTGCTAACAGACCGCAGGTTTCGAAGAGTCTATGAAATTCAAGAAGCTGACCAATGCTCAACGGTCTGGTTTGAACCAAATTCCCAACCGTCGATTTACGTTGTGGTGGTCGCCAACAATCAACCGCGCCAACGTCTACGTCGGTTTCCAAGTACAGCTGGATCTTACTGGTATTTTCTTGCACGGAAAGATTCCCACCTTGAAGATCTCTCTTATCCAAATCTTCAGAGCTCATTTGTGGCAAAAGATCCACGAGAACGTCGTCATGGATCTTTGTCAAGTATTTGATCAAGAGCTGGAGTCTTTAGGAATCGAGACGGTTCAGAAGGAGACGATCCATCCGAGAAAGTCTTACAAAATGAACAGCTCTTGCGCTGACATCCTCCTGTTCGCGAGTCACAAGTGGAACGTAACCAGACCATCGATTCTATTTGATACCAAGGATGTTATTGAGCCGACGACAACCAACAAATTCTGGGTCGATGTACAGCTACGTTATGGTGACTACGATTCTCATGACATTGAGCGATACACCCGTGCGAAGTACCTAGACTATACGACTGATAGCATGAGTATTTACCCTTCGGCGACGGGTCTCATGATTGGTATTGACTTGGCATACAATCTCTACTCGGCTTATGGGCAATACTTCCCAGGTTTGAAAACGCTTGTTCAGCAAGCTATGGCCAAGATCATGAAGGCTAACCCGGCCCTGTATGTTCTCCGGGAACGTATCCGCAAGGGTCTTCAGCTCTACGCTTCGGAGAGCAACCAAGAGTTCCTGAACTCTCAGAATTACTCTGAGCTGTTTAGCAACCAAATCCAGCTTTTCATTGACGACACTAACGTTTACCGTGTCACTATTCACAAGACTTTCGAGGGTAACTTGACGACGAAACCTATCAACGGCGCTATCTTCATCTTCAATCCTCGGACAGGCCAGCTCTTCTTGAAGATCATCCATACCAGTGTTTGGGCAGGACAGAAACGTTTAGGTCAGCTAGCGAAGTGGAAAACTGCCGAAGAAGTGGCTGCTCTCATCCGCTCGCTCCCAGTTGAAGAACAGCCGAAGCAGCTTATTGTCACCAGAAAGGGTCTATTGGATCCTCTAGAGGTCCATTTACTCGACTTCCCGAATATCTCCATTCGTGCCTCCGAGTTGCAGCTGCCGTTCCAATCTGCGATCAAGTTAGAAAAGCTCAACGACATGATTCTTCGAGCTACGGAGCCTCAGATGGTACTTTTCAACCTGTACGATGACTGGCTGAAGACGATATCGTCTTACACGGCGTTCTCTCGTCTTGTTTTAATCCTGCGCGCTCTCCACGTCAATGCAGACAAGACAAAGCTTCTTCTGAGACCAGACAAGACTGTCATCACCCAAGAACATCATATCTGGCCAAGCTTGTCAGATGAGGATTGGATCAAGGTTGAGACGCAACTCAGAGATCTCATTTTGAACGATTACGGCAAGAAGAACAACGTCAACACCTCCAGTTTGACCAGCAGCGAAGTCCGTGATATTATCTTGGGTATGGAGATTAGTGCTCCTTCCATGCAACGTCAACAAGCAGCGGAAATCGAGAAGCAGCAACAGGAGCAGCAACAGCTTACTGCCGTTACCACCAAGACTCAAAATGTCCACGGAGAGGATATCATTGTCACAACCACATCCCAGTTCGAGCAGCAAACCTTCGCATCGAAGACTGAGTGGCGTACGAGGGCTATTGCCACGTCTAATCTACGAACCCGTGCGAACAATATTTACATCTCTTCGGATGACATCAAGGAGGATGATCATTTCACCTATATCATGCCGAAAAACGTACTAAAGCGCTTCATCACCATTGCGGATCTGCGCGTTCAAGTTGCTGGATACCTGTATGGCTCATCTCCGCCTGATAATGACCAAGTTAAGGAGATTCGCTGTATCGTCATTGTTCCACAGATTGGTAATACTCGCGATGTCCAACTGCCACATCAGTTACCTCAGCATGAGTACCTGGAGAAGCTGGAGCCGCTCGGTATTATCCACACTATTTCTGGGAATGAACCCCCATACATGACCGCGGCCGATGTTACACAGCACGCGCGCCTCATGAATTCCCACAACTCATGGGACAAGAAAACCATCACTATGACGGTTTCGTTTACACCAGGAAGTGTTTCTCTCGCGTCATGGGCACTCACTCCGCAAGGATACAAATGGGGGGCTGAGAACAAGGACCTCGGTAGCGAACAACCTCAGGGATTCAGTACGAGCATGGGGGAGAAATGCCAACTGCTATTATCCGACAAGATCCGAGGATATTTCCTCGTACCAGAGAATAACACCTGGAATTACAGCTTCATGGGAAGCGCATTTGGTGGAATCGAGAAGAAGCCAGTTCACGTGAAAATTGATACACCCCTACCCTTTTATAGCGACCAACATCGATCCCTACACTTCCAGAATTTTGCCGAACTGGAAGATATCTGGGTGGACCGGTCGGATAATTTTGCTTAATGGTTGTAAGATTGCGAGCTTCTAGAAGCAATTTGGATCGTTCTACGCCTCAAGGCATGGATTGTGGCTTGGGGGCGTTTGCGGGCGTTTGCGGGCGTTTGCGGGCGCCTGGACAGGGCTGTAGTGTAATATTGTGTACTGTACTTTAGCATATGTATTGATTGAATTCGGTTTAGATTCCCAAAACTATACACACTCTAGCGCACTATCGATTATGAAGCTGATTGATAAGTCATTATTGAGCAGGCCGTGGCTTGACGCCGTGTTGGAGGGGCACAGTTTTGGGAACGCGACGATATTTACCAGCGAGTGCATAAGTTAGTGAAATTTCTGGGCGCGAACAGAAATAGCTAGACAGGGGTTAAGGCCAAGGATATCGATTGCCCACACGAACCACAGCAACGTAGTCGCTTCGGACGCAAAGACGCTCATTCGACAATAGTTTTATCTTACGGGCAGGGCGTCTTGTATACGCGGTGCAGAACCACAATACTACATGTACTAGGAGCATGCGAGGGACTACTTGAACTACGGAGAAACTACTGACTGGGCTCTACGCCGTATGTTGCCAGTGTTGCCAGGGTTAACTCGGTACTTCGCCCTAATGTTGCGCAGGTAGGTAGCGATCACCATCATCGTCCCCAGATAATTCATGGGACCTTGTGGTAATGTCTCACCACGGCTCGGTAGCGTTAGTGAGGCGGGATTGAGTGGGATTGAGTGGGATTGATGCTGGGTCCCTCGTGCCTCACTACGCCTACCAAAGTAAGATACTCTATCTCGTGGCTATTATTCTCGTCTTCATAGGGAAATCCAACGTGGCCACCAGCAAAAAAAGCCTTGACAATCTCCACGGCTAACCCTAGGCCCCATGGGACGAATTCTCCGCCCTAAGTATCCATTGGACCGTTTCATCACGTCATCTCCATGATATTCGCCGCGTCCCTGTGGAAAAGGAGAAGACCTTGCCTGTCATCCATGTCATCTATGGGAATTTGTACTGTACCTGGATTTCAGTACAGTGCCCATTTCAGTGTGGGCTGCGTTGGCGTTCACTAGCACCACTACCTTACAGAGTTGTTGCTAACTAATTATACTTTAGGGGGACAGGGATGTGTTCAACGGTGCTCCTTGAATCAGGGCGAAAAGTATGCCGGGCTTGGGATTCAATAGTACCTTCCTTACACGGGACCAGAGTGGGAGTGTGTCTGCGGAGGAATAAGCAAGAAGTGACGGAAGAAGGAATGGTCTTCTATCCAATAGCCGCCTGGAGGCCGTGGTAGTATTTGCATTCTCATGTCTTCTGTCCCCTTTCTGCTCATCCGAGTCACAGTGTGGCACTGGTTTCATACTCCCACGCCACACACGTTTCCCTCAGATTCTTCGATGCCGTCGCCCCGCCGCGTCGCATCAGCTTCCCTTTTGTTTCCGGACTTCATGCTCGATGCGAACCCCTTCCTATTCTTTCACACAGTTGGCAATTTGACCCCCCATATCGGGAAAAGCCAACCTGATCATCGCCCCTCCCCCCCCCCTGCCTGCCCTACAATAATGCGGCGAGCGGATGCCTGGAAGCCCTGACATTGCAATGGGTACCAGCATAGTCAGAGAGTCCACTTTGGGCCAGGACTCTAGAGGAGGGGATCCACGGATTATGCATACGGCAATGCCCAAGAACCACCACATCCATGACTGGTACTCCAAAGATAGCCACACACGCCGCAACCCACCATCAGGCTCTGTCTCATCCCAGCTCCCCAGCGAGTTCGAGGGCTCGCTTTAATACCAGTAATTAGGTTATCCGCCGGGCGCATAGATCGTTGTGCTCAACGGGGAAAGACCTCTCAGTCTGGTGCTTGGCATGTGGAATATTGGATCAAGGGCCACCCCATATAATAAGTTGCCATATCCTCGATCTTCCTCCGCTCTTGATACTAGCTATATCTCTATTACTCCCGCCTACCGCACATCCTTCAGCCTATTTGTTTACGTAGAAGGAAACATACTCGGTTGGACCCCCCTATAATAAAGTCTGATATAGACCACAACAAAATCGCCCACCGTGGAAAACACCAAACACGCGATAGGTTTCGCGAGATTCAGAAACATCACCAAACAAGCACCATACATATTCCACATTTTTCATTTTCGGCAAGCTGCCAGAGCGATCCGCTCTGGAAGAATCCATGCACGCTGGCGGCACCATATCGAGTAGTGCCGGGCTACAATTACTCTGCACAAGTATCAAATGCGGACGAAGGCTCCCAACAACAGCATTTGTACGAGCCACAGCAGCATCATCAACAGCTCCAACACGCTGGCGCTCAAAGCCATGACTCGCTGCAAGACCTTGGTGGGCAGCAGTCGCAGCATCACCACCAACCCATGCTGCTTGGAGATCCCATGGCCCAGCTCGCTTGTCAGCCGCACTTCAGAAGCGGTCAGCATCTAACATACGGTACTCCAAGCCAGCAAAGCCCGTCAAGTCTGAAGAGAGTGCGGCCACACGAGGAGCTGGATATGAATCTAGGGCTGGAGGACGATGGCCTGGAATCTCTGGGACAGCAAAGTATGGTGGGGTATGGCCAGCCTCCACCCCCGCAGCACCATCATCACCATCACATTCCGGACTCGGGACGGCCGTCGAAAATGTCAAGACATGGTGCTGATGATTCAATGATGTCTCAAGGCGCCTCAAGCGTAGTCGGCCAACCCGGGATGCCATCTCCAGCTCAGAAGCCGCGCGGACCGAAGCTGAAGTTCACGCCCGAAGATGACCAACTGCTCGTCGACCTCAAAGAGAACAAATCTTTGACCTGGAAGCAAATCGCTGAGTTTTTCCCCGGACGATCATTTGGAACACTGCAAGTACGCTACTGTACGAAGCTCAAAGCCAAGACTATGCAGTGGACCGATGAAACCGTAAAAATAACCCCGCCTTCGCAAATTCACTAGCTAACGTGGATCTACTTTAGGTTCAGAAGCTTCGCGTTGCACTTCAAGAATATGAGCAGGAGAAGTGGCGCATCGTTGCGGGCAAGGTGGGGACAGGTTTTACACCGGCAGCGTGCCGGGAGAAGGCAGATGAGTTATAGCAGTCAGCGTCTCCAGCAGGACCGCAAGCTTCTGCGTTCGGGGACAACCAAGAGTATTCAGATCTGGCTGACAGCGACATCGACAGTGACAACGACAGTGACAACGAAAGTGAGAATGACGATTCTAGAAACGAGGAGGACCTTAGGGATCTTTCACTTGAGAGATATTTAGGGGATGTTAGGATATGATGGCACGGATACGGAGTTTGGCGGTTGGTTGATGACAGAGTGGATACGAATTGGATGGGATAGATGACAGAGTGGATACGAATTGGATGGGATAGATGGCAAATGCCGGAGGACAAAAAAAAAACATACATCGGCATCCACAGGCGGAAACGAAGACAGCGACGACGACAGCTACGCATACTATTTTCAAATCTCGCCGCACACTACATAATACGCTCGGGCAGGACCTCGACATCTTTCCTTTGCCTACATATCATTCGCTACGCGGTTTATGAGGGAGGTTATTTTGAGGAATGGGCGATATGACGACAGGTTATAGAACGGAATACCCCCTTCGGTCCAATCGCATCTCTATTTTGTATTTTCATTTTCCTACGGTATTGCAGACAGGCATGTTAAACTTGTAATTTACGAGCTACAGTAATAATCTTGCGTTCATTGGCTTGCACGGCACATCTTTTGGCTTCTTAGGTAGAATTATATAGACTGTAAACACTTTAATTAGAACACTCCTCTTCTAACAACTGTTGGGCTGTTGTCAACAGGCAGTGATTCATAGGGTTAGAAAACAATTATAATCATGATTAATTAGGTCGTAATCATAATCATGATTATTTACAAAGCGCATAATCATAATCATGATTTATAATCATGATTATAATCTATACCTTATTAGGCTTACTATTACCTATTTCGGTATAGTAAGCCTAATAAGGTATAAGATAAGAAAAATGAAATGTTTCTGCGGGTCACGAGTGATCATTTGGGTGGGCTAACCGAGTCGGATGGGTTTCGGGTACATGAGGGAATTGACTCACGGGGTTCCCCTTGGTCACGTGTAATCATTTGGGTGGGCTAACCGAGTCGGATGGGTTTCGGGTATTTAACGGAATTGACTCACAGGGTTCCCCCTTCATCTTTTTTGTATCCTTCGTAGTAGACCTATAGGATAGCATCCGTTTAGCCTCCGACTCGCACTCTCATATGCTATTAGTGTGAGCTGGGTGCCCTGTCTCCTTACACTTATAAATGCTTATAAATATATCTATATAGAATAGTCTAGAATTTATAATCTAGGTATATATAGAGCCTTAACTCCCTCCTTAACTAACTTTTAATTAAAACATAAATAACTATAACAACACTTTATACTATCTTTACGACAATTATGTCTTCTTCTAAGGATCAATATAATAGCACTAGCTATACTCTTCCTTTAAATAACCTTCCTTATATTTTTAGGAAAAACTCTTTACTAGAGAGTTAAATCCTATTATTGAAAATAAGGAATGAACACTTACTATTAAGTATAACAACCTAGTTGTAGGTAAGTTAACTCTATCTTAAATTCTAACATCACATGATTGTCATACTGACATTCGTTGTACTCAGTTTGCTATCAAACTCAAGAGCAAACTTGGAAATCTCCTCCTCAAACCTACAAGTCACTATACATATTTTGGCTTATCACACCAACAACAAGAGCAATACTACTCAACGATTGCTACAACCATCTATGATTCATTACACATCATCGCTCCTTAGTTACTGGGCCGATATTACCACATAGCATATCTCTACAACCCTCTATGATTCATTACATGACATCACTCATACTACCACATGACATATGTCTACCAACTAGAGGCCTAGGAGTATGAACGATAGCTCTAAAAGCTCCTACGAACCCTATGATTCATTATATGTCATCGCTCTTTAGTTACCCACAAGATTGGTTAAGTTATGACATAATTTGTCTATGACATAATTTGTCTATGACATAATTTGTCTATGACATAATTTGTCTATAGGGGTACTCTGACCTTGGACCTCCTTTTACTTCCTATAGGCTACGAACCTAAGAGATGGTTCTATGGGATTCTCTTACGTCGACTACAGTTACCAAGCCTGGTAAGTCATGGAAAGTCTTGGAAAATGAGAGAACTACACTCCTTTAGCATAAATAGGATTGCCCTTTCCTTAAGAAAGGGCAAGCAGACAATACAGTAAATCGACTATCACATACTTCCACGTCTTTTCCAAGCTTCCAAGCATTGATCTTGTTACTCCTTGTTTCTGAAAAGTCAGTGAGGTGTTAACCTCTGACTTACCCCTGAGTTCCCAGACTCAACATTTGTTGCAACTTGTCTGAACCACTTTGTCATACTGACATTCGTTGCACTCAGTTTGCTATCAAACTCAAGAGCAAACTTAGAAATCTCCTCCTCAAACCTACAAGTCACCATACATATCTTGGCTTATCACACCAACAACAGAAGCAATACTACTCAACGATTGCTGCAAACTCTTCTACTACATCTGTTTATGCTACATACATCACGGCATATCATTTGGACACTCATTGAACAAGTTATTAAGAAAATCTCCTCCTTAAGGGGGTGGGCCAATACTACCACATGGCATATCTCTACCAACTAGAGGCCTAGGAACATGAACGATAGCTCTAGAAGCTTCTACAACCCTCTATGATTCATTACACGTCATCGCTCCTTAGTTACCCACAAGAT
This sequence comes from Pseudogymnoascus destructans, assembly GCF_001641265.1. Classification (NCBI taxonomy): domain Eukaryota; kingdom Fungi; phylum Ascomycota; class Leotiomycetes; order Thelebolales; family Thelebolaceae; genus Pseudogymnoascus; species Pseudogymnoascus destructans. The sequence goes on along the minus strand of NW_020167533.1, from coordinate 805,097 downwards.
TGGTTAAGTTATGACATAATTTGTCTATAGGTACTCTGACCTTGGACCTCCTTTTCACTTCCTATAGGCTAGGAACCCAAGAGATGGTTCTATGGGATTCTCTTACGTTCACTACATGATTAGCAAGCTAGTTGTGGGTCGCACTTGATTTCTAATACATTTACCAAGCCTGGTTAGTCATGGAAAGTCATGGAAAATGAGAGAACTACACTCCTTTGGCATAAATAGGATTGGCCCTTTCCTTAAGAAAGGGCAAGCAGGCAATACAGTAAATCGACTAGCACATACTTCTACGTCTTTTCCAAGCTTCCAAGCATTGATCTTGTTATTCTCTGTTTTTGAAAAGTCAGTGAGGTGCTAACCTCTGACTTACCCCTGAGTTCTCAGACTCAACATTTGTTGCAACTTGTCTAAACCACTTCACCACATCATACACCTGATTGCTGCGTTGTGGAATAGTCTAAGCTACAACCCTTTGGCTCTGTTTCCTAAGACAGTGTGTTGTCTTAGTAAATTCATCCCTTCCTTGGGTGGCTAGATTCTCATATCTGGTGCACCCAACATTACACACTTCACTACATCACACACCTGATTGCTGCGTTGTGGAATAGTCTAAGCTACGACCCTTTGGCTCTGTTTCCTAAGACAGTGTGTTGTCTTAGTAAATTCATCCCTTCCTTGGGTGGCTAGATTCTCACATCTGGTGCACCCACCATTACGATTTCCAAGTTTGCTCTTGAGTTTGATAGCAAACTGAGTGCAACGAATGTCAGTATGACAAAGAGGCCCAGGATGCCCTCCAGATACTGATTGAGTATTCTGAAGGCCAGGATGCCCTTACTACAGGGCATATACGAGCACTAGAGCAGCTGCAAACAGCCTTTGAGGCTATTCAAGCCCAGTCACAGCAGCAGGTTACATTAGATAGGTGGATTACATAATATTACTCTATATAATGATATATATGATAAGACGATGGAAATCCTTGCTATGGATGCCATCGTCTTAACAAGGGTTTGATTGTAGTTTTAGTTTTAATACATATTCTGGTTATTTAATTATATTTTTGAAGTTAGTGGGGTGGAGAAAAGTGATCGACTTGAATATTCATGATTATGACTAGTCATGCTTACGTAATATTTGACTATTCGAATAGTCATGGCTAATCCTGGTGATCCACAGTGATTCACAGATGTTACACGACCTACCTTACTAACCGACTTTCTAATGGGCCAGCCTGGACCTCATGCCCAAGAGCACAACGCCCAATCCATTCATTGACTGGCAGCGGAGCTATATGGAACTATCGAAATCCGATCCAGGTCCTTCCCGCCCTGCTATCACTAATGTCTTCAGCGTTAACGGGGAATGTGTTTTCAGCCTTTTTGTGTCCTTTTGCCTGGGATGCGTCCCACTTGCATCGATCGATGGCTTTCAAGCTGGGTCTATCACGGATGGCCGGTTGGGGATTGCATGAGGGCCTGTCGGCAGTAGATGAACCGGCAGTCACAATACGCGAATGCAAGAGTTGTGTTCAAACGTTGCTACATGGACCCCTACTGTCAACTGGTGCTATGCAAGCAGTGTTGACTGACCGAACCCTTCTAGTTTGGTCTTGGAGTGTTGTGAGACATATACACCCATAATAGGCATGACGAGAGAAAAACGTTACTCGGACGAAAACAACGGCGCAATACTCGCGCAATACTCGCGCAATACGGGGACGCGGGGATGACTTTTGTGGGCCAAAAAAGAGGACAGAACGAGCTGTCGTGGGCGTTCGTGGGGCGTGGGGCTGTGTAAACTTGCGGCGGGAACAACGACCTGGACGACGACTCGTGTTGTGTGGAGCGTATGTCACCTACCATACCATGGTAACGAACAATGGGGATAACTGAAGATCAATGGAAATATCCGTTAGGATCAATGATGATCAATCAGAGAAGAATCGACTATTTTCAAGAGAGAGAATCGCTCTGATATATAAGAAAGAAAGAAGGCGCTGAATCGACCGGTTGCGGTTGCGGGGAAATTGACAGTGGGGCCAATAAAGTAACTATTTCTAGAACAGCCACTTTTTTCTTTACTAGTCAGCCACCACGTGGCTTAGAACTGCCACAACTCTATTCAGCCGACTGTCGGAAGACGAGCCCGCCGTTTTACCTGTCGCTGGTTAATCTATTATTCATCGCTATTACTTCAAAATTCTCGAGTCGAAAGTCATTCGTTGTCGCGGCTTTAAATGCCACATCTCACATCTCGCAAACAACGATTTTCGTGTTGGACCTACATCGAGTCGGACGATCTAGCCAGAGCGATAGCCAACCAATTCAACACGACGCGCGCTCCTGTTAAATTCCGCGGGGGATTCAATGCAGCCAACTAAATATAATTATCTTCACTAGAGTGCCAACCTTTTTCTCCGACAACCGACGAGGCCCCCGCGCGACCCTCAGCGGAACCCTTCTTTGCTGGATAAATCCTCTGGTTGAAGCTACTCCGTATGAAGGCGTTAGGGATCGGCTCATACGAAGCATGTCAGATGAGCCAAAGCCAGATGCTCCATCTGCCGCCGTAGAAAACAATGCGCAACGTCGAAACTTGACAATAGACACAAGGGCAGCCGCTGGCCGGGGCAGTTCTGCGCAGAGGACCCCGTCGCCTCTTAGCCCTTTGTCCACAACCCCATTACCCAGGGCCAACACCGCACCTATACCACCATGGCAGCCTGCCATATCGCCAGCGTTATCACCGACATCTCCAACCGGCCGCGATCGAGGTTACTCACTGAGACGAGCTCTGTTCACCAGAGGTGTCGGGACACTTGCCACGAAAGGCATCGAGCTTGCGGAAAGCGGACCGCCACAACCACCGCAGGATGGCTACCTTGTCCCACCAACCGCGGCACCAATCGAGGACAAGAAAGAAGACGCAAGACCCGAACTTGCTGCGACACCTGCAGCAGAACTTCCTCCCATACAAGAGTCAAAGAGCAATTTCATAACTGATTCTCTACCGAATTACTCACAATGGGTTATACAGCAGAGGAAAAATGGTCTGATTTCAAGAGTTGAGACGAACTGCAAGAAGACATACAAGGAATTGAGAAAACGCATTCTTAGAATTCAGGATATCCCACCAAGTAAAGATGGACGGCATATATACCTAGACCCGTCGAGGAGACGGCCTTGCATGGACGAAAGAACAAACAAGGACTACATTGGGAACTCTATACGTTCTTCCAGATACACGCTATGGAATTTCTTGCCGAGACAGCTTTTGTTCCAGTTCGGAAAGATCGCTAATTTTTACTTCCTAATTATTTCAATTCTTCAGATGATCCCAGGGCTGAGTACCACTGGTACATATACGACGATCGTTCCGCTGCTAGTCTTCATTACTTTGAGTATGGCGAAAGAAGGTTATGACGATGTCCGCCGTTATAAGTTGGATAAGGCGGAAAACAGGAGAGAAACCAAAGTTATGCGCGAGGTTTCCGAGTCCGAAACTGACGATTCGGATGTTTGGGTTGCCACCAAGTGGCAAGATGTCAAGGTTGGGAACGTTATAAACCTCGCCAGAAACGATGCGGTTCCGGCGGATATTGTACTGCTCCATTCCGATGGCGTGAACAATATTGCCTATATCGAGACCATGGCACTAGACGGCGAAACCAACCTCAAAGCCAAGCAACCGTCTCCCAATATGGCGGGCAAGTGTCAAAATGCGAATGCCATAGCAAAGTGTGATGCGCTATTTGTGGCTGAGGATCCCAATATCGATTTGTACAACTTCGAGGGCAGAGTCACAGTAGATGGCGTCACCCTACCACTTACTACCGTCGAGATTGTTTACCGTGGCAGTGTTCTTCGCAACACAAATACTGCCATTGGAATGGTGGTTAACACTGGAGAGGAGTGCAAAATTCGAATGAATGCCAACAAAAACCCGAGAATTAAGGCGCCTACCATGCAATTCGTTGTCAACAGAGTCGTTATCATTATCGTTTTTTTCGTCCTCGGCTTGGCAAGTATATGCACCATTGCTTACCAGATCTGGTCAAAGAATGTCGAGTCGAAATCGTGGTACCTGTCCAACGCGAGAGTACCAGCTGGGCAAATTCTATCCAGCTTCATCATTATGTTCAACACTATGATTCCACTCTCGTTGTACGTGAGCTTGGAGATTATTAAGTTGTGGCAACTGTTACTCATGAACGACATCGACATGTACGACCCGATTTCTGACACACCTATGCAAGCCAATACTACAACTATCAACGAGGAACTAGGCCAGATCAGCTACATCTTTTCCGACAAGACAGGAACTCTTACAGATAACGTCATGCGCTTCCGTAAGATGAGCGTTGCCGGAGTGTCTTGGCTCCACGATTTTGATATTCAGAAGGAAGCTGCCTTAGCGGCGCCGGCAGGAAAAGCGGCAGGAAAAGGCAAACAAAATGCAAGGAAGTCACGAGGGTCAAGTTCAACCCGCTATACCATCGATTCGACGAACGCGGGCGATAGAAGCTCGGAAGCTGAGTATGGAAAGGGAGCCCTTGCAGGCACCCAAATTTTGAATACTGCAGCACGATCGGTAATGGGGCAATCGCAGCAGCTGAAGACACAACAGCTGCTAGAATACCTGCGCCACAAGCCGCATAGTGTGTTTGCTCGAAAGGCTAGATTCTTTTTGCTCTCATTGGCACTCTGCCACACCTGTCTCCCTGAGACACAGGAAGATGGAACAGTCGATTTTCAAGCTGCCTCACCGGATGAACTTGCTCTTGTTCGAACGGCTCAAGATCTCGGTTACATGGTCATTGACAGAGCTGCCCAGACGATTACATTAAAGACCCGCCCTAATGGATCTACTGGCCTTGAAACTGTCGAGGTTTATACCGTTCTTGATGTGATCGAGTTCACTAGTAAGAGGAAGCGTATGTCCATAATCGTCCGCTTTCCTGACGGCCGTCGATGCGTATTCTGCAAGGGAGCTGACTCGGCGGTTGTGAAGCGATTGAAGCTCAGCCACCTCGCCACACAGAAAAGGGTGGAGGTTGAGCGAAGATCCAGCATGCGCAAGAGCATGGATGCGGAGCAGGCTCTGAGGCGGAGAAGTGATGCATACAATGGCAGCCCAAGGAACAGCATGAGCATTGACTTGAAAAGGAGTTTAGACCTCGCGCGGACCAGTCTAGGTGCTGCTCCAAGGACGAGTGGAGTTGGGAACAGGTTCAAGCCATTCCGAGAAGAAATGAAATCGTGGCTTGAGGACTGCGAAACTAATACCGAACCTCACTCTGCCGCTAATTCTATTGAATATGCGAGTCCAAAAACATCGCTTCAGATGCCTAGGAAGTCGTTCGCGTCCGTGATCATCGATGAAGACGAATACTTTGATCACATGGTCGATGAATCGCTAGCTGTCAATGAGGCGGCGGTTTTTGAGCGCTGCTTTCAGCACATCGAAGACTTCGCAACCGAAGGTCTTCGCACGTTGCTCTACGGATACAAATTTATCGATGAACAGGAGTATAACGTATGGAAGAAAGTATACCACGATGCGGCTACGAGTCTCTGCGATCGGCAGGAACTGATCGAAGAAGCTGGAGACTTGATAGAGCAGGATTTCGACCTGGCTGGCGCTACTGCTATTGAAGACAAATTGCAGAAGGGAGTGCCCGAAACTATTGATAAGCTTCGACGAGCGAATATCAAGCTGTGGATGCTTACTGGTGATAAGCGCGAGACGGCCATCAACATTGGACACTCTTGCCGTCTTATCAAAGATTACTCAAAGGTGATAATTCTCGACACAATTTTGAGTACTGTTGAACAGCTCATGGCCACGTCACTTTTGGACATTAGCAAGGGTTCCGTTGCGCATTCCGTTGTTGTCGTTGATGGCCAAACGCTCAGTGATATCGAAGCCAACGAGACATTATCCCAGCTATTCTTCAGTCTTGCAGTCCACGCCGATTCCGTCATTTGCTGCCGCGCCTCACCGTCGCAAAAGGCGCTTCTCGTCAAGAAGATCCGCCTTCGTGTCAATGGATCTGTCACCCTTGCCATCGGTGATGGCGCCAACGATATCGCTATGATTCAAGAATCTCACGTCGGTATTGGTATCACAGGGAAGGAGGGCTTGCAAGCAGCGCGCATTTCCGATTACTCGATAGCTCAGTTTCGCTTCCTCCAGAAGTTGTTATTAGTCCACGGCCGTTGGAATTACGTCCGTACTGGAAAGTATGTGCTAGGGACTTTCTGGAAGGAGATGCTGTTTTACCTCACTCAAGCTCTGTACCAACGTTGGAATGGGTATTCCGGTTCTTCCTTCTACGAATCCTGGAGTCTGAGTATGTTCAACACGCTGTTCACGTCGCTCCCTGTCATCTTCTTGGGTATTCTCGAGCAGGATCTGTCTGCTGCGACTTTACTCGCTGTACCCGAATTGTATTCTCAGGGCCAGCGTGGCGAGGCGTTCAACATCAGGAAATATTTCGGATGGATGTTCATGGCTACTCTTGAAGCTTGCTTTGTGTACTTCATGGTGGTCAGCCTGTTTGCGTGGCCCGCCATTACCGGCGACCATGGGATTTTTGCGATGGGTGATCTCTCGTTCGGTATTTGCGTCGTTATTATCAACACGAAACTCCTGTAAGTTCATGTCAACACATGCCTAAGTTTCACACAAAACTAACGTGTCTTTACAGGTTCATTGAGAAACAGAATAAAACTCTCCTATCACTACTCGCCTTTACTATTTCCATCTCTCTCTGGACCCTTTGGAATATTGTTCTTAACTATATATACGCCACCAAAGAATCGCTGGCGTATAATGTACGCGACGGCTTCATCAAGAGCTTTGCACGGTTGCTCCCGTGGTGGATCACTGGTATCGTGACTTTTACTGCGTTCCTAATTTTCGAGTTTGGGGTCGCCAGCGTACGCAAGACGTTCTGGCCGGTTGATACGGACGTTTTCCAAGAACTGGAGAAGGATAAGGCGATGAAGAGGAAATTTGAGATGGCGTGTAGGGATGTACTGAGCGGGACGAAGGGTGCGACTGAGGCTGAAATATTAGAGGAGCAAGAGAAGGAAGACGAGGAGCGGGAGAAGAGGATGTTGGAGGAGGAGGTGAGGCAACTGTTACATAAGAGGGCGATAGATGCGGCTGCACAGGATACCACGGTTAGAAAGTAGTAAATTACATATATATTTGACACGCAACTGTTGTTCCCTTTCATGGTCCCAGTTATCCTCGCTGCTAGTAGTTGCTAAAACCATGGGATACGAGGAAGAGGCCTAACATTAACAAACTATCCTTCGATGTTCCACAGCCCATAGATGGTGCGATAAATTCACATCTTCGAGGAAACATCACAGAATACAAATATGGCCCACAAAACCTAAAAGTGGGAAAGATCATTGTAATTCTTTCAGACCCTAACATATCCCGCAGCTTTTCCGTGAACGCCATCACCATGTCCAAATCCATCTCCACCTATCCCAGCCTAACCCCTCGGAGCACCTCTCCCGCTTGCCCTCGCCCGACTGACTGTCGCCCTTCCTCTTGCCAATCCCACACCACGTCCCTTTACGCCCCTGGAGCGGAACATCGGAGCATTCCTGTTATCTCATCAGCATAGTCCTTGTACCCTGCACAGTCCAAACTCCTGGTTATCCTACCTCAACATATCAGGCACAATAAAGAACCTCACATGCGACCCTCGGATGTACACCTGGTCCAGATGCGACACGCGTCCATCGCGGGCCGTCACCGTAATGTCCTTGAGCTGCACATTCATGTTGTCCTCAGCCTCGAGCAGCTTCCCGCGGTAGACTTGTCCGGAGGTAATTTCTAGTGTGACAACGTGGCCCTGTGACAGACACATATTAGAATGATTAGTCTTATGGCTAGACCCCCCCGGTCCGTCTTGTCGTGCGCGCAATTGCTCGATATGTCCAAGGGCGAGGTGGGGTTGAAGAAAATGGACGGCGTACCTGAGCTTCGTTCAGCAGCTTAATAGGAATACCGATAGTGCTCGTCATCTTGGCGTCGTGTCGCGGCGCTTAATGACAATGATGAAGACCTGGGTTGTGCGTGAGGGTGAGGATATGGCTGTGCGGAATCGTGGGGTCGCGTTACAGACGAGGTCCGCGCGGTTGAGGTTGGCCCAGATAGAGCTTGAAGCATTGGCGCTAATGCGCCTTGCGAGATTTCTGTGCGCAAGGCTGAGACCCGCGCGATGTCATGTGACCTTAGCCGCGATTATCTCACCACGCTTTGGCTTCTGATATAAAGAAGCCTGCTCTAATATCAGTCTGCGCCTCGAATCTTTTGGAGTTCACTATGCGTTAAAAATATAATAGACTTTCCTTGTTTTTGTATTACTACACTTTGAAGTACCTTTTTCTCTCTCAACCGCATCGATGGTTGATCTTCGCACCTTCAACCTCTCGGGCACGTTCTCGTCACTGAGCCTCCTCTTCCGCCCTTCCCAGTGCATTCCTCAAGCGGTTGTCCGGAACTTTAATGATCTGCCGCTTCCCTTATCTGGTGCTTTCAACAACGATATGCGCTTTGGGAAGGTGAATATTCGGGCCGTGGTTCTGGACAAAGATGACTGCTTCGCCAGGCCCGGCGAGAACGAGATTGCGCCTGGGTTCAAGGTATGTGACTTTATCTTCTTGTTAATATCCATTGGGGTATAGCTCCGTTGTTTTTATTGTCGCTATTTTCACGTGATTATATATCCATCCCTTTTGCCCCTGACAACTCCCCGTGACATATGAACGTTAAACTAACCACAAATCAGGCACAATTCTCTCGCCTCCGCGCAGCCTACCCGCCCCCATCCATGTTAATCGTTTCCAACACAGCCGGCACCCCGTCCATGGACCCCGATCTCACCTCCTCCGCCCTCCTCGCCGCCGCGACGTCCGTTCCAGTCCTCGCACACCGCACCAAGAAGCCCGGCTGCAGCGCCGAGATAATGGCTTATTTCCACTCCCACGCCGAGTTATGTGACCTGAAACCTGAAGAGGTGGCCGTGGTTGGGGACCGCCTCGCGACCGATGTTGTGCTTGCCAATCGTATGGGGGCGTATGCTGTATGGGTTCGGGAAGGTGTGGTGCCAAAGGAGGAGAAGAGTCTTTTTGCAAGGTGGGAGTATGGCATTCATGACTGGTTAAAGAAAAGAGGGGTTCAGAGCCCCGTGCCTGGGAGCCCTTTTGAGTGAAGGCTTAATAGAAATCGATAACCGGAGACCGCCGTCTAGGCACGACGTTTCCAGAAACCCAAAACCCTGCGCCCAACTATATGATTCATTTGCCCTATGGCTATTAAATCCAAATGGCCAGTTATTAGTTCCCCGAAAATTGTCATATGTAGTCAACCTTTGGCTGTCATTTATTCCAGAAAGCACGGAGATAAGTTATTTTGCAGCAATGCCCACCGCCGTGGCAGCTGGAAATCGACTGGCCATTATTATGGCTGATAGTAGAGACAAGATAAATCTTATGGCCGAATTGTGGTATTACGTCAAAGCTATGAAACGTACCAATATTGTAAGAAATTTACTCTAAATTTCTTTACAGTTCTTCGTGTTATACTGGAATTAAATCCCAATTCGTGGCAACCACCGAGTATATACTGATCACAGTTGATGATACATCCCTTAAACCCTAGCAGGGAGAATGGAGGACTGTATTACCCGCGCTGTGACCAGGCTGTGGACGGGAGCGGGAATAGCACACTGATGGAGCCGTATACCAGGAACGCGGCGATTGGGTATGCGCGGCTTAACATTGAGGATGGGCAGAAGACGATGTGGGAGAAGCCTTGAACTGGTGAGTTTGTGAGGAGGAAGCCGTTCGTTGACACTGCGGCGTTTGAAGATGGAGGGGTGGATTTCCTGAGGGCGGGATGGAGTGAGAAAGTAAATGCGTTTATAATCACACGTGGCATGGAGAGTGTTATGGTTCCCAAGTCTAGCTAATAGTGAGAATGGCCAGCTAATTGCGATTTAACGACAGCGCGGAGTTGTCGTTTAGTAATTTGCCGCGAGCTGCAGAGGAGCACGGTGGTAAAGGAGGAGAATGAAGTGATATCCGAAAGCGTCGAGGTAGGAGGGACAAAGGAGATATCGTAGTCTTGAAATGCCGCACATAGTACTTATTCCACCCAGAATTCGAAAAGGGCTATGCATAGCAGGTAGAATTTAGCGCAATTATGATTAAAATGAAAGCACTTAAATAAATAAACTGAGGTTTATCATGCAAATGCGTACAGTTCAAATAAAATGTCCTGCATTTATAAAACCCATCAACCATCCTAATATACACCATGCACATACCCTCACAATCAAAGAAACACCACCCAACCCCCATCAACACCCCTCTTCCAGTGTTCCTCAAAATAGTATTAGTATTTGTGGTTTTCGAATAGTATTCGGCGATGAGCAGTATTCGGGCTAAAATTGGGGTATTCGGCGAGTATTTGCCAAAGACTCGAATACTATTCGAGTCCTTGGCAAGCACGGCCCAGGATGCCAAGCTACGAAGATTTTACCCCGCCCTCATAGATAGATCCGTAGAAATAGATCCATAGATAATATATGTTCCGGCCCAGTCGCGAATAATTCATATTCGCGAATGGGCCGGCCCAACCACGAATAATAGTAATAGTAAAGTAGTAATTAAGAATCTATATACTATTACCAACAGTGTCTGCTCTTGCTCGCTTCCTTCGTGGCCTCTCAACTCGTGGCCTCTCAACTAAAGCTATTTCCGTACGAGTAGCTAGACCTGATAAATTACCACAGTCGTGGTCATCATTATGACAGTGTACGCTACACCCCTTTACTTCCTTATAATACCGACACCTCTTTGAATTGCATTGACCCTTACATTGACATGATATTCCAACCCGTGCACTTGTAGAAGCCTCTCTAGCTGCAAGTGCAAGTGTTACTTGCTTTGTAGAAGTAGGAATAGTAATATCAGACCAAAGAGCTTGCTCTACAGCTTGAAGTGATTTTGTAGGTATAAGGCGTTGTATAATACCAGAGAGTGTTATAACCTGATACCGGTGTGGATAGGGCTCTTCTAAAATGCGTGCAAAGAGCCTCTTATTATCAGTTGAGGTTCTATCCTCTCGAGGAACCTTGATAGAGACTATAGCTCCAATATCGAAGTGTTGGATATTATGCCTCTTACTATACTTTTGTATCATAAGAACCCTTGCCTTTTGAGTTGCTACTGTAGCCCGCTCAATTATAGAATCAATGGGGGCTCTAAGCTCAGTTCTAGGCTGGGCTGCTACTCGACTCCGGCTCCCACGCCGGAGCTCAGAATGAAGCTGCTCTTGCGCTTGCTCGGAATTGATCGATTCTGCCAGCTCAGAATTGAGTGAGAGTGAGAGTGCTCGCTCGGGATTGGGTGAGAGCGCTAGCTTAGAATTGAGTGAGAATGCTCGCTCGGAATTGGGTAGGAGCGCCAGCTCAGAATTGAGCGAGAGAAGTAGCTCAGAATTGATCGAGGGTGCCAGCTCAGAATTGATCGATAGCGCTAGCTCAGAATTGATCGAGAGCTCTCGCTCTTGCTGGAGCTCACTCTCAAGAATCGGTGCCATCGTTGGGTCTTCCTGCTCAACTCCAATTGAGAGATCCTTCCGCGCCTGGCTATTAAGCCAGTTAATATGAGAGCTCCTATCTCGGAATAGTAGCTCAGCTGGTGCACATCCAATTGTCGAGTGGATTTGAGTATTCATTGCAAGCATAACCTCGAGTAGCCCATCCTTCCACTCCATAGATCCATGATCCATTTTCCATGCTCGTAGCTTTGCTTCAACAACCCCATTGGCTTGCTCAACTAGGCCTTGTGTCTGTGGTGACCGTGGCGCTCCATTTATCACTTGAATTCCATACTTGCGTAGTAGGATAAGTAGGGCTCCCTTGAATTCCTTTCCGTTATCAGCTTGCATAATCTTTGGAGGTAAGAAAGCTGCGATAAATTAAGCAAAGCAGTCTGCAATTGGCCCTGCGTGCTTGCTCTTTAATGGGTATAGCTGTGTATACTTTGAGAAATGATCCTTTATATGCAGAATCCATTTATATTGCCCTGAGGGCTCATGGCGCATATCAATTAGATCAATTTGAACCCGCTCCCACACTCGCCCACTTATAATAGGGACTAACGGAGCTTTTGTAGTAGATGGTCGATTTAGAGTACAGTTCTTACACCGCTTTATAATGAACTCTACTTCTTCTCTCTTTAGTCCATAGAACTTTTGTTGTATGATATTCCATGTTTTTGTACGGCCTGCGTGTAGGAGTTGTAGGTGTTCGTTGATAATAGTATCAAATGCATCGCTCTCAAGAATTACACATCGTGGGTTTTGAAACCTAGTAGTAGGCTTATAGTAGAGCTTATTATGTAGAAGCATAAACTCTGTTTGCGCACGATGCTTAAGTCGTGATTCAATAGGATTTGCAGGTTTCATCGATGGGTTCTGAAGATAGAGGAGTAATTGACGGTATTTTAAGTAGTCTATCCGCTCTCTATTACTATAGCTAAAGCTATGAATATAGGTTTGAAAAGCAGTGCGCACATCCTGAGGAAATTCAGCGTCTACCACCCCCTTTTCCATTCGAGTCTTCGCCGTCGATAGCTCTACCATTACTACAAATACGGCCACAACTCCCAAATACTCAGTCACCGTTGTTCTTAAAGAATATATTCAGTAGAACATTGTTAAGCACCAGCCCTGCAACGATGAAGATTGTCTGTATGCAAGATGGCTGTAATTATAAGCCAAAACTGAAGCTTTTATCATGGAATATCACGAGTAATTTGTGGAGGCATGTTGAAAGCATGCATCCTGCATTATACGAAGCTATAAAACCAGGAACTCCATTGCTACAGCATGCTCAGAGTTCGCAGAGTCAGAGTTCGCAGGATTCGCAGGGCGCTCCGAATATGAGAACAGCCCGAAATGCCCAACAATTCTTTACTTGAGTAGGAGGATCCGTTCTTGCCGCTCGATATAGAGAGTTATTACTTGCATTTATTGTATCTAATAACTTACCAATGAGTCTGGTTGATCGGCCTTCGTTTCGTCAGCTTATTCACCAGCTTAGCCCTTCAACGTTAGCTATATCAACGAGCTCCTTAATGCGCAATTTACACAAGACATTCTGCAACCACCGTATGAAGCTACAGATAGAACTCCAGGCTCATATAATAAAGGGCGGACGGTTATCACTTACGACTGATTCATGGTCTGCAATGAATGGTGCAGAGCACGCTGCGATAACTGTTCATTGGATAAATAACGAATGGGTTCACCGGCACTGTGTTCTTGATATCATACATCTAAAGGAGCCCATTCATTCCGGTGAATATCTTGCAGAGCAGCTTCAAGCTGTTACAGACGACTTTGGTATTACGAACAGAGTCTTTACAATTACTAGAGACAACGCATCGAACAATACAGCAATGCTCGCAGAGTTTGAAATAGGGGCATGCACGAGCGTCGTTTCTATACAGCAACCATGGAGCTTTACAGTAAAGGAAGGCGACATCCGATGCATGGCACACATTATAAACCTTGCGGTTCAAGCAGCTTTAACTATGTTAAAAGCTGTACCATCAGAACAAACGGAATTGTATAGGCTTAAGCAAGGCTTAGCTCATACTCAAGGCTTCGTTCTTAATAAAGAAGAATGGCAACGGTTCTTATAAAACTACGCCGGCATATCTATGTCTTCCGGAACCGTCGAGCATGGAAAGATGCATTGAAAGTACAAGCATCTGCTATGGGTATTCAGGTGGTTTCAATGTCCCTCGATATGCCTGTACGATGGAACTCAACATATTATATGCTTGAGAACGCTTTGAAACTTGAGCAGCCGATCAATGCTTTATGTGCTTCACAAACGATGGATTTAAGTATGCATGATATTATCATTACATCAATAGAATGGCAAGTGTTACATGGACTAAAGGCATTCTTTAAGATATTCGTCAAACCAGCAGAGCAAGTTCAAGCAGATAATTATCCAACGTTGAACGTCTGTATTCCACACTATCTACGGCTTTTAAATAAGCTTAAGGCAATGGAAAACGCTCCATCGACAACAGCAGCAATCAGCAGCTTGTAAAGCATCGTATAATAAGCTTGATACTTATTATAACCTTGTGACAAATCAAGGCTCAAGCCACTTGTCAATTGCTACTATCTGCGACCCAAGATTCAACTTAAGTATATACGAATTTTATATGCCAAATAGTGTAGACGCTGTAAAACGAGATAGGGCAAGAGCACAGTTCGCAGCTTGCTATAACCGGTATAAAGACCGTGAGAACGATATACAGGTTGCTGCTATTGAAGCTACTATTGCTGCTGAAACTGAGCAGCCGACGACTCTAAGAGAACTTGATTCCGACGACGAGATGTATCAGCATCGTGTCTATTGAGGAAGTTGAGTGGCGACGATGGTTCAAAGAGAATGGTGTCGACTGTAATACTAATATCCTCAAATATTGGCAGGCAAAGCAGTATCAGTATCCAGTTATATCACGGATCGCACGTGACTATTTGGCAATTCCAGCCTCATCGGCAGCGTCAGAGCGTATATTTAGTGTCGGCGGTGATATAGTCACAAAGAAAAGGAACAGGTTATTACCTTCAACTCTTCGATATCTACTCTGCCTACGGGATTGGGGGGTTATAGGCGACGAGGAGGAGGATAAGAGCGAGTAGACAGTTATCATATTTCATTACTATATACTACAGTTGAGCCTCAAAATACTCAAATACTATTCGGCGAGGATTTGTATGAGTATTCGCCGAATACTCCCAGATGGCGAGTATTCGGGAAAACCCCGAATACTATTCGAATACTATTTGGGGAACACTGCCCCCTTCTACACTGCGCGCGTGGGAGTGTGGGGGTTAAGGGGGCTGGGTTTGGTTAGTTTGGGGGTGTGGTGGTGGAGGGGGAAGGGGAAGGGGAGAGAGACGTACTGGTAAGTGTAGGCATGGCGATAGTGGCAGGCGCGAGGTATGGGCAAAACCTGATGATAGTCGCTGGAAAATTGAGGCTGTGGTGTGTGGTGTGGTGCTGGGGATAGTTTGATCTGTGATGTGGTTCCGATTTCTGATTTTGAGACTCGAAAGACGGGATTTCCGACTGGCTTTGTAGTCTTCTCGTCATGTTGGATTTGATTTCTCTATGAAACCGTCATGGACACCGCCCAAATCATCCAACAGCGGCAACATTGATTATACTTCGTATATCCAACGGCGCCACCATCCTTCACCTTGAATTTCGCTATGAAACCACCATACCCACTGACCTTCAAGCTTATCCTACGGCGGCAACGGTCCCCATCCCACCTCATAACCGGACTAAGTACTGTAATATCCAACAAGGGCGGTAGCCCTTGTTGAACAGAGGGGTTATCATGGGGGGTTATGATAATTCGCGATACGCTGACCAATTTTGGCCTCGGAACCGTTTGACATCTTCCATCTTCACTTTTCCACTCTTCTATTTCATCTAATTACCAAAACCCCAAAAATCTACCACCCTCTCCAGAAACACCCCCCCTAATTCCTCCCCGCCCACTCCCGATACCACTCCAAAACCTCCCTATTAACCACACTCTCCCCCACCCCCCCTCCAGCCCCACTAACAACCTTCTTCACCGCCACCTCCACCTTCTTCCCATTCCCCGTCACCGGCACCCCCCCCCCTTCACACACCACCCCCGGCACATGCCTCGCGCTCAGCCTCGTCCCAATCTCCCTCTTAATCCTCCCTCCCAGCTCTTCACTCCAACTTTCCCCGGGAGCCATCATACAGAACAGCAGTACCGTCTCGTCTGCGTCACCTGCGCGACGACGGCCAACGCATACGGCGTCTGCGACCTCGGGGAAGTGGGCGAGGAGGATGTTGTAGATCTCTGCTGACCCAAATCTTACTCCGGCGGGTTTTAACGTCCCGTCGCTGCGTCCAAGCATTAGTAAGCCTGACGCGGCGTTATTCGTCCCTGCGCGCCCAGCTGAGGTATGGGGGACGAAGGAGATGAAATCACCATGATGCCACATCTTCGGAAACACCGCAAAATACGCATCAAAATACTTCGCATCCCCCTTTGCGCCGAAGAAAGTGGTAGGTTGAGCAGGGAAAGGGACAGTGGCGACTAAATCCCCCGCCTCCTCGGGCGCGACGGGGACGCCAGCGGGCGAGACGGCGAGCAGCGACAGGCCGAGGGCGGGGCCTTGGATTTCGCCCACGTAGACTGGGAGGAGAGGGTTGGGTGCGCCAAAGAGGGAGATTATGTCTGTGCCGCCTGTGATGGATGCTAGTTGGATAGTCTTGGGGAAGTTGGCGTAGATATATTTATACGTTGACGGCGCGAGCGGGGAGCCAGTGGAGTAGATAGCTTGCAGCGTCTTGAGGGAAGCTGCTGGCAACCCGTCCGGTTGTGTGAGCAGGGGCTGCGTGTGCTTTTGCTCTAGGAGACTCAGGTATTTCGCCGACGTCCCGAAATGCGTAATCCCCAGCGAATCGATGAGGTAGGGCATTGACATCTCCCCCGCGGGATGGAAGGGCGAGCCGTCGTAGACGACGATTGTGGTGCCGACGGAGAGGGCGGAGACGAGCCAGTGCCACATCATCCAGGTGGTGGTTGTGTAGTAGAGGAGGCGCGAGGAGGGGCGCAGGTCGCCGTGGATGATGTGTTCTTTCTTGTGCTGGATGAGGGTGCCGAGGGCGGAGTGCACGATGCATTTTGGGGGGCCGGTGGTGCCGGAGGAGTAGAGGATGTAGAGGGGGTGGGAGGACGGGAGGGGGGTGAATGTTTGGGGGGCGGAGGGGTTGGGGACGCTGGGTAGGTGTGTTAGTTTTGAAAAAGGATGGAGCTTGGGGAGTAGTAAGGAAGGGGTAAACATAAAAACGTAACACACCTGTCCACAAAATCCTTATACTCCCACGCCTTCGCCCCCTCATCCACCACCTCCGCCAACTTCTCAACCCCACACTCCAACCCCACCACCGTCTCAAAAACAACCACGGCGATCAACCCCCTACCCCTCAACCCCTCCACAATCCCCCTCGCCTTCACCCCACTCGGATGCGTCCGCCCATTATACCCCACCCCATTATCCACAAACAGCACCTTGGGCTCAATCTGCACCAGTCTCTCCAGCACCGCATGGACCCCCGTATCAGGACTCACGCCCGTCCAGACGACACCAATACTCGCTGCCGCCAACGCCGCGACGACGGCGTTAGCTGTGTTTCCGAGGAAGCCGGCGACGCGGTCACCGGGGCCGAGGGAGAGGGATTGGAGAGCGAGAGTGCAGCGGCGGACGCGATCGCGCAGTTCTGTCCAACTGATTGCATGGGAAGAAGTCTCGTTGGCCTCAATGATGGCTGGACTGGAGGGGTCGGGGGAAGAAGAAGGGTAAAGGAGGTTCTCGGCGAATTTGATGGTGGAGGTGGGGAAGAAGGAGGGGCGGGGGTACATGGGGGCGTTGGGGGGGAGGACCTGGGTGGGTGTTAGTTGGTGGGGGTTGGTTGGAGAGGGGTGAGAGGTGGGGGGTGTGATGGTTGAAAAGGGGGTAGTTAGGTGAGTTGCGAGAAATGGGAGTGACAATTGGATAGAAGAGATAAGTCTTCAAGCATATTGATGCCCATCCAACCCATCATTTCCCTTGATAACTTGAAAAAGAGACCATAAAGACGAAACCACGTGATATAAAACATTATCACTTACCGGTTCATCGACCCTATTCCCCTTGATACCAGTGAAATCCCACACCTCACCCCAGAAGTCGCCAATATTCTCAACAGACCACTTATGCAGATCCTCATAATGGTCGAGCTTGAGCCCATACTTGGCATTAACGCCCTCCTTAAACGCATGCATCTGCGTCGACGTGGGGTCGGGATGTCTCCATAACTCGGCGTTGGAGTCGTCGGTGGCGGGGTGGCCGTTGAGGCCGTTGGAGATATCGGGGGCCATTGGTGGGGCTGGTTGTAGGGGACTCGGGGTAGTTTTATTATAGGACTGATACAGTAGTATGCGAGGAGAGGAAGAGAGTGCGGGGGATATAGAGGAGAGAGTGCGCTCTATACAGTATAACGGAATGCAAAGAACGGAGCAGTGCCGATAGGTACCGAGGTCGACGATGGGAGACGGAGCGAATACCGGAGTAAGAAGGACGCAAAGGGGGCGAGCAGCATAGAAATTGACGAGCGAAAGGAGAAAGGAGAAAGGAGAAAGAGAAGGTGAAGGGTTACTGTGACTTATCCATCACCACGGGGTACAAGCGGGGTGATTGGGCAGAGCGGGTTTACTCGGCTACACACGGGACTCAGACCTCCCCAACAGTCGACGCGGCAGCTACGAGCGGCGACGGCGTGAGAAACGTGACCTGGACTAAAAAAAAGCGATAAGAAGATAAACAGAAACCCTAGAAAAAGTCACGTGGACAACCATCGGCCTCGGATTGCACGCGCTAAGCCCCGATATGGGAAGGAGGTGTGGGTGGTGCGCTAGGAGTGCGCTAGGAGTGCGGTTGGGCCAATAAGGAGGGGGACGGGTGCATGGGGCGTTGGTGAAGGATTTTCCGGATTTTCCGACTTTTAGGCTTTTCCGTCCTGTAATCTCCGGGCTGCGTTTTGTTGGATTTTGAAGGGGTCACGTGACCTGACTGTACTTTGGAAGCGCCGAGTGAGCAGAGAGTGGTGTATTTTATACTGTAGTTGTTGATCCATAGCGGGATCGTTTTGTCCGAGTTCGAGACAAGAGGGATTCGAACTTTTAACTGCCCGAGTATATGACATCATGACATATGTTGATAAGTACGAACCATACAAATCCTACAGAATTGCCTAATCGGGCAGTCTAAGCGAGAATCTGCGCTCCAACCCTCCATCATCTCACATCTCATCTCCATCACTCCCGCCAATCCGTCCCCAACCCCAAGTACCTTTTATCCTGTCAACACACCAAAACTCTACTTGTCCATCCCAACCACCGCACCCCTTCCCACCCACAACCCTTCCCACACCCCTACCCTTTCATAACCTGCCTGCCTGTTCGTCACTTCCCTTCAATAGATATTACAGTCTATCCTGTCTATAATCTGGCTGCCTTACTTCTTCTCTTCTACTCCACAATTATCGACCTGCACCCCCCCCCCCCCTTCGCACCTCGCTATCCCTTTCATCTCGATCCCCGTCCTATCTCTACCGCTCTTCTCCCACCTCCCACAACTTCTACTCCTCTTACCTTTCCCCCCCCCTCTCTTCATCCTCGACTTCACCTGTCAAACCCTCGTCGTCGACCTCCCGTCTACCCGCTAATCCTCCCTTTCTCTCGTGGTTTATGCCGCTGTGAAGGGTTGTCACGTCGTAGCTCGCGGCCGACAGGGAAAGGAAAAAGGAAGGAGACTGAACGAGTGTCAATGACCTGTCTCAATCCGCGGCCATTTTAGCTCTTTTAACTCTTGTCCGCCCCTCTGCTCCTTCCTCGAAACCCTGGACGACGCAGAAGCCCACCGGCGTATCTACGACTTCGATCCCTCACTCCTTTTACCCCATCGCAGATTCGATTCGGTATGTCAAATTCCCTCTCTCTCCCTCGCTATCCGCTATCCTATCGCCAAACTCCTATTACCCTACCTCATCCTGCGAATACCTCACCACTGCACCTGTGGCTGATGACAGTACCCTGTCTCTGCCTACTACCAAGCATCCATTCCTTCCTAAAGCACCTCTCTATCCTGCAGGTGACTTTCGCGCACGAGCCTTCTCTCCAGGCCCCTTGGCTGACATTACCCGCTCATCCCACAGATTGATCCTCTACGCGTCTCTCTTGCCCAACACGACCTGCGCCACTCCGTTGACGTCGTTTCCCAAAATCGAATTACGATTGAGGTTCTAATACACCCTCACAACTACACGCTGCCCCGTCAGACCCTGTTCAATTAAGGCTGCCCTCAACACCGCAGAATCACCTCACCCATGACCACAATGCCTCGTCAGGGTATTAAAAATCCATTTGTGAGCACTGTCACTTCGACGGTTACGGTCCCAGCAGCAGCTGAGAAGCCGGCCGCACGAAGAAACTCCTTCGCGAAGGCGTCGAGATTAACACATTTCTTCTCGGGCACCCCCAAGAGCAAGGAGCAACAATCCGCTCAGTCTGCCCTGTTGGCCGCAGCAGCTGCGCAACAGCAGTACCTCCTGAACAACCCGTCCCCTTCGATCAACGCCTCGAACGTCTCTCTACCGACAATCTCTCTGTCCGCAGTAGAGGACGAAGAAGCCACAATGGAGGAACCAGCAACCACATTATTCCAGCCGCCGTCGGCCGCGGAAGCCAAGCGACAGGCTCGTGTCGAGGCCCAGTTCGGCCCGTTGGTCCACCAATCGCATAGATATGTCAGCCAACATATGGGCGAAGAGCTGGAAGAGCCCGTGATGGACGAGCCGCCGTACTACTACCTCCTTACCACATATCTCAGTTACTTAATTCTCATCGTCTTCGGACACGTCCGGGATTTCTTCGGAAAGCGCTTCCGCCCGCTCCATTACAAGCATCTCAAGTCTGCCAACGGCTACGCCGCCCTCAACAGCGATTTCGACAATTTCTATGTGCGCCGTCTGAAGATGCGTATCAACGACTGTTTCTCCCGCCCGACCACGGGAGTCCCGGGCCGCTACATCACTCTTATCGACCGCAAGTCGGACGACTTCAACCAGACGTTCCAATTCACCGGAACATTCACCGAGACGTTGAACATGAGCTCCTACAATTATCTTGGTTTTGCCCAATCTGATGGCCCCTGTGCAGATGCCGTCGAGGAGACCGTCAAGAAGTACGGAATCAGCGTCGCCAGTCCAAGAGCAGATGCTGGAACGTCTGACTTGGTCCTTGAAGTCGAACGCGAGATTGCGAAGTTTGTTGGCAAGCCAGACGCCATGGTATTCTCTATGGGATTCAGCACGAATGCCACGACTTTCCCAGCTTTGGTTGGCAAGGGCTGCCTGATCATCTCTGACGAGCTCAACCACGCATCTATCCGTATCGGTGCCCGCCTTTCGGGTGCTATGATCAGCAGCTTCAAGCACAATGATATGAAGGATCTGGAACGCCTGCTCCGCGAAGTCATCTCCCAAGGACAGCCAAGGACTCACCGCCCGTGGAAGAAGATTCTCGTCGTTGTCGAGGGTCTTTATTCGATGGAGGGAACCATGTGCAACCTCCCTGGTCTCCTGAAGCTGAAGAAGCGGTACAAGTACAACCTGTTCGTCGATGAGGCTCACTCTATCGGTGCTCTCGGACCAAAGGGACGCGGTGTCTGCGACTTCTTTGGCATCGATCCAGCTGAGATCGATATTCTCATGGGTACACTGACCAAGTCCTTTGGCGCCAACGGTGGATACATTGCTGGAGAGAAGAACATCATTGCCAAGCTCCGCGCGACCAACTCGGCCACAATCTACGGCGAATCCCCATCTCCACCTGTCTTGACGCAGATTCTCAGCGCACTCCGTATCATCACTGGCGAGCTCGTACCTGGCCAGGGTGAGGAGCGTCTCCAGCGTATTGCGTTCAACTCTCGCTACCTCCGCTTGGGATTGAAGCGCCTCGGCTTCATCGTCTACGGCCACGATGACTCCCCCATCATCCCCGTGCTCCTCTACAACCCCGCCAAGATGCCCGCCTTCTCGCACGAAATGCTTCGTCGCAAGATCTCCGTCGTCATCGTCGCCTACCCCGCCACCCCGCTCATCTCCTCGCGCGCCCGCTTCTGCGTCTCCGCCGCCCACAACAAGGACGACATGGACCGCATCCTCGCCTCCTGCGATGAAGTCGGAAACGTCCTCCAGCTCAAGTTCTCGAGCGGTGTCGCTGGTGGCGCTGAGAACCTCGCTGACGGCGTGACTCCCGAGATGGAGCGCGAGTGGCTCAAGGCCAACGGCGCAAAGGCTGTCGTCAAGCCGCCGCGCTGGGGCCTGCGCGAGGTCGTCGCGAACGGCGTCAATGATGTCAAACACCCTCTGAGATAAACGTCGAGCTTGCGCAAAGCTAGCTTTGTTTTGTTTCTCTGCATAGGCTTGCGCTTCTATTAATTTTTTGTACAAATACCACAATCGTTCGGAATCTATCTTCGCTTCTTGCGCGAGCGCTGCCTGGTTCCAGCATCCCGCCCTCCTGTCGCTGCCCTTTTGCTCTCTTCTGAGCGGGGGCGTGCAGACGTGGGGCTGGGTACGCTACATGGAACCCCGGGGCACCCTCGTGTGCCCCTTCTGGACAGGGACACCCTTTTTACCTCTTCGAAATGATACTATTAGACTTTGGGCCCTACATTCGCTGCGGATTTGTCTTGTTCTGCGTGGCTCCCTTTTTTTTTTCTTTTAGTTTTAGGTGTGTGGGGGAAGATGGTGTTTTGGGCGGATGAGGGAAAGGGGGGCAAGAGAAAGGGATGGGGTGTTGGGTGTGTGGAGTGGTTGTTTATGATGTGCTGTGTTGTGTTGAGTAGTGTGACAGATAGGTGGCTGGCTGGGTGGGACTTGGGAGGGATATTTTTGGGAGGAATATAATTAGATGACGGGGTGTTTAATGTGGATGGGGGATGATGATTAGAGGGATGGGGATGAAGGGAGAGGAGGAGGAGAGCTTGTTACTTTAATGGCATGAGCTTTTCTTGATTAATGACTGTCTTTGTGGGAGTGTTCTGGTGGTGTTGTGAGTGTTGCCCGGTCAAATCGGCCCTTAGGTTTTTATGTGTTTGTGTATGTGTATGTGCAGCTGGCCTGATCGTGTGAATATTCCAGTCCCCTCGTCCCCGCCTGTTCCGAGCCAACACTTGGAGGTGAAATTTCTTCACTTTTCACACGTGGAAAGCCAAAGAAGAGGAGCCTTGTTTTTTTTTGCGGCAGCGGCGACGGATGCTCCCCAAGAGGGCGTATGAAGCCGAAGTAACGTTCACATTACGATGCTGAAGAGTCATTTTCAGCCTTGCTACATGGAAACCACCCTGGTAATAAAGATGGATAAGTTAGTGTATCACGTGGGAATCATCGGCCAGAGAGGCGCCAGGACGGAGGTTTTTTCTTCCGTACCCGCGCATAGAACATGAACTTGGAGAAGGTCAGCGGTAAATCTTCGCGAACATTTCCGTCAGTGTCAAACGTATAATTTACGCTATGTCGGAAGGAAAGGTTGCTGATGACAGCCGCAATCAATCTCCAGTTTTAGCTAAATCTCCGACTCTGTCAGCTTCTACGAGCATGGATATACTTGACCGCTACAGGCTTAAGTATGACAACTATGTGGCGTACAGTGGATCTGGTATCGAACGTCGGACAGTTTCTTTGGAAGGGGTTCGGAAAGACTCCTTTGAATCTGATGGTTTATTCGATTTTACCTTCCCACTGTTTCAAAGAAAGCCCCAAGCTCCTCTCACTCGTCTTCCGAGCGATCCAGGCTCGGGCCCTCCGAGCGCTTCAAATTATTCAACGGCTCCCAATGTACAAGGCAATTGGTGGGTACCACCGTCGCTCAATAGCTTGCTTATGTTTATCGCTACAAATCTATATCGACGTTTTCAAAAGGGTAAGGGTTATATTATAACACCTAAGAATAGCTGAAAGCTGATAAATAGTAGTTGCGATAAACATCCTGATTTTTCAATGGCGATCTACAAAGATAGATCCAAGGACTGGAGAATTGAAAGCAGAGGCTCCTAAGAAAAGACTGCTTGATACTCCAGAAGCATTAAATACCGCGTATCTAGAGTATTCTGCCCAGCCAATCTCTTCAGAGAGCAATGTTTTATACTACACGTTTAATTGGAGATCCCCAAGCACTTTGAACGCCAAACGTCCATTCATTGATACCGAAGACATGCAGGCTACTGGAATGGATACGCTTAGGTTAGTTAGGACTTAATATTTGGATATGTTTTGACCTACATCTATCCTCTCCTCCTGATGCCTGGGGTGGGCAACGAAGGGACCGGCTTCGAGGCTTCTACAGAGTCTAGATTGAGAAGGTCGTTGATAACTCGCAGGAGATAACTCATTGCTACTTCGATTACGCTGAGAACATGACAAAGACTAACTTCAATGCACAGTAACTAGTCGCGAGGTCTACCTCGAGAGATGAATTCAAACCGAAGAACAAAGCAATGATTTCTATTCCTGATGCAGCAATCTACTTTTCCGCAACCTGGACGCTTATAGCATCCGCGGCCCTGGTGCTGTCATCCGCACCAGTTCAGACTCTGGCTCTGGCTCTAGCGCAGCACTCTTACGGTTCCGACCATGTTTTCCCTTGCCCTTTATGACCTCTTTCGCTGAACGCGCCACTTCTGGCCCCGGATCTAGTTCTAGCTCTGGGATAATGGAGGGTAGAAACGAGGGACATTACCATGATCTGCAAGGGCACGGTATGAATTGGGCACGCCGGGAGGAACGCCTTGTGCAAGTACTTGACTGGTTCTGTCCATATTAGCCTACCGTGGTGATTTACCGTGATGATTTACCGTGGTGATGGTGTTGTGATGGTGTTGTGATGGTGTTGTGATGGTGTTGTGATGGTGTTGTGATGGTGTTGTGATGGTGTTGTGATGGTGTTGTGATGGTGTTGTGATGGTGTTGTGATGGTGTTGTGATGGTGTTGTGAGGGGACAAGCGGCAGTGCACAGGCACCACGATGCTGCCGCGCGCCTGCCTTGGGATTCTACGCCACGCACGTGACAATTCTTGCGAGAGCATGTGACGTTGCAACCCCCGCCCTTTTGGGACGGCGTACTCATTATGTTCTCCTCTCGAGTGTCTTCAAAACTTGGAGACATATTCTTTCTTCATGGAACCTTTCCCCAAGTGCTCCGAAATTTGAAGAGACTCTAATGGCCTCGATTAAGCAGGGGGAAATAGTCGAAGCGGCGATCAGTGGCGTGATTGAAACATCGACACCATGATCAGCCGCTATCTTTTTCATAGACTTGCGATTTTTAGTTTTCGAGACTCCTAAAGCATAAATTTGTCGCGTGACAGGGTGCGTCCCTGGACCCAGCGATAGACGTTAACTAAGGGATCGATAGTTAGACGTTAGGGGAGCCCTCTTTTTTTTTTGGGCGTCGGATGCTCCGGAAGAGGGTACTCGGTGTTCCACCCACTCGCTTCGCTCGTAGGTGGCGACAGCAAGTTGTGCGTGCGACAGCAAGATGTGCGTACACCGCTATTTTGATATATAGAAAAAATAATAGTATTCTTCATAACGTAGTATCTACAATGCCTCAAAATAACGATCCTACTATGATTGCTCGCCTTAATGAGGCCCAACAGTTCTTCTTAAAACAACCAAGTACATATACAATTGCTTGGGTTGCAAATAAATTCAATGTCAACCGTGAGACACTCCGATGTCGTATTACGAGTACTACGTCTCCTCAATTACCCTACGGAGGTAGCAATCGAGTCTTATCTCAATCGCAAGAGACCGCGGTCTGTCAATTCATATACGACCAACTTGAGCGCGGGGTCCCTGCCAACCGATCTATGATACTACGGGCAGTTGCAGACTTACGACCTAATCGTACGATACCATCACAACGGTGGCTACAACGCTTTCTAAAAGCACACCCCGAATTTCATACAATTCACACGAAGACGTTAAATACACATCGGAAGCAAGCACAAAAGAAAGAGGTGTTTGAGGCAGTAAATGCAAGTGGTGCTGCACTTGCAGAAGCTATCATTATCCCTGGCAAACTTCATATGGATTCATGGTACAATGATGACCTTGAGCCAAATGCTCTCATTATTGTAAATGAGAGCGGGTATTCAAACGACGACATTGCAATCCAATACCTTATGCATTTTATCCAACTATCTGCAGAGCATATGGCACCAGATGATACTCGCCTCTTATTACTTGACGGCCATGACTCTCATAAAACAGAGCGCTTTCTTACATTAGCAGAAGAGCATAACATTGTTATTTGCTGCCTTCCTGCTCATACAACACATCTATTACAACCTCTTGATGTAGCGGTTTTTAAGCAGTGCAAACACTTTCATCAAAAGGCACTTGATCAAGCAGTACGTAGCTACGACTATGAGTATAAGCTACGTACGTTCCTTTCAGACCTCCCGCAAATCCGACGGCAATCTCTAACTGTCCGTACAATTCAATCTGGTTGGAGAAATACAGGACTATATCCATATAATCCTCCACTTGTAATTGACAAGATACAAGAGACTCGGAATCAAACACCTGATTATGAGCCATTTGCTTCATATAATATTATCTCAACACCGAAAACAACTATGCAAAGTGTGCAAGCGGTTGAACATTGGCAGAAGAGAGCAGAGGAAGCTTTCTCATCGCCTTCAAGAGAAGGGTTTCAATCATTTGCACGTGGAACTACAGTTGTTCTACACCGGGCAGAGCTCTATAAGACCGAGCTAGATATTATGACTCTACGTGCAGTAGAGCAGAAGGCAGCAAAGGCAAGGGCACGGAAATCACTACAGAAAGGAGGGCAGTTATATGCATCAGATGCACGGAAAATGCGGGAAGAGAAGAAAGCAAAGTTGCAAGCAAAAGCAGACGCAAGAGCAGCAAGGGAATCGGACCAAGTAGTAAAGCAGCTACAAGCGCAAGCACGTAAAATCGAAATTGAAGAGCGTAAGGTTGAGAGGAAGCGGGTAGCAGAGCGGAAGAAGGAAGGGTTGAAATCAAAAGTGATCATTTTACGGTATAGTAAGGATCAAAGTGATAGTAGCAATAGTGGCAGTAGCGATAGTGATAGTAGTTCTATTGATTTTATGTTTTAATTATATAGTTATATAGTTGATATATAAGGCGTCTTTTTCTTCGTTTTATGTGTCGCACATCTTGCTGTCGCACGCACAACTTGCTGTCGCCACCTACGAGCGAAGCGAGTGGGTGGAACACCGAGTATACCAAGCGCGACTTCACAATGCTTCACTCGATTTCCTGGTGGTACGCGTATATAAACCACAGGCGGCATGAGCACACGAACAAATGTGAATCGGGATACGCCTATAGATCTATAGTGTATGTTGTATCCGCATGGCTCTTACTGAGCTACCCAGCCTTCCAAGACGGTAGTGCTTTAGTCAACTTTATGCACTTCTCACTCACCCTTCACTTGTCCCCTTCATACTCCCCAGAATATCCTCCCACCTCAGCTTTCCCCCTCCACCAAAACAAACAGACAACCAAACACGTGCCTCACCCCCTTCTCCGGGTGTGTGTGGCTTAGTCTTCTGGTCGCACGTACGTCACCAGACGCTCCCGGCGGTTGGTCGCGAGACTGGCGGGAGGGTACAGAGGGTTTGTGTGTGAGCACCGCGACGCATGCACGGATAGGGTAGGGATAGCTACGGACGGGGCGCACGACACGACTCGGATTTGGGGGGGAAAAGCAACTGCGAATCCGAAGCTGGGGACGAGCTGAGGCTACGATACACGCCGCCTGCCTGACAGAGTGCCGAATCGCGCATTCGAGATAACCCGCCAGGGAAACGAATCCGAATTTCCGAAAGCTGAGCTTTCGTGAGGGCGAAGGGGGGGCAGACATACATACGTGGGCGACGGGGACTGGGGCCGCGGGCTGGATTGGACTGGACTGCGGCTGCCTGCTGATCTCTGTGTATACGCGGAAGGGACGAGATACGAAGGGAGGGTGTGTGCGCTTCGGCCACGGTGACATGGCTGATGCGGTGCCTGTGATTCGGGTTCTGGATGGGCGGGAGGAGGGGAGCGTGAAGGGGGAGGGCGGGAGGGGCGGGGCAAGCAGTGGGAGTGAAGGTGTGTATACCTGCGGGAGTTGGAGTGGGGAGGGAAGGGATATGCACCGATATATTTTTTTATTTTAGAAGCTGACGTGTATAGGCAACGTGGTATCCCGAAAATCGCCAAGCATCGGCAGCAAGGCCATGAGAAGCCCAACGGTGCGAGCTGGGAATACGAAGAGCGCGGCTGCGGGGAAGACGTCGTCTGCGGCTATTGATCCGCTGTCACACGTACGTACCCCTTCTTCCCTTCCTTCCTGCACTCATTGAAACCCCCTTCTCCCCCAAGGCAACAGCGCTGACCAGATCGCCGCGGTATACAGCATATCCTCAAGCGCACGAACACCGAGAACACGATCCCGCAGCGTATGCGCACCGCGAACGTGGCGGATAGCCCGAAGAGCGAGATTGTGAAGCCGGGGAGCGAGACGGGTGGTGGGGGCGGCGCGGCGAGGAGCGCTGCGGCGGAGGGGACGAGGGAGGAGGGCGCGCCGCAGAGGGAGAAGAAGTATGTGGATTCTTATTTGGCATCCCCCCACTCCCACCTTCCCAATTCAACCCCCAATTGGCAGCCTGGCACCTGTCACCTCCTCCATTGACGTCCCACCCACTGCGCCGCGCGGCGATGGTGGTGCACGCACCTTGTCCCCGTCGACGTTGCGAATCCCCGTCCCCGTGCCCGAGCCCTAGCTAACTGTCTAAAACATAGAAAAGTCTCGTTCCTCAGCCGCTTCAGCATCGGCAAGAAGAAAGGCATGGACGCGGACGCGGACGCGGACGACGACGACGACGACGAGAGCGAGCAGGGGGACCTCCGCACCGAGGGTATGAACGCCCAGGCGTATGCGGGTGCTGCGCGGACGGCGAGCGGGTTCATGCCCCAGCATAAGGAGCCGCCGAGGTACATTAAGGTGAGGGCGAGGTATAAGAGGGAGAGGGAGTTCAATCGCATGTTTTTGGCACAGGAGCTGTGTGGGACCAAGACGCCGGTGGCGGCGGGGGAGGAGAAGGAGAAAGCGGTTCCTGATGTGCCGCCTGGGTCGCGCCCGACGTCACGCGAGCAGCATGGCGGCGCGGTGTGGACTACGGAGTTTAGTCTTGATGGCAAGTACCTCGCTGCCGCGGGCCAGGACACCGTCGTGCGTGTGTGGTCTGTGATCGCGACAGCTGAGGAGCGCGCCGCGCACGAAGCGGAAGAGGAGCAAAGCGAAGGCACCGGCGCCCCCCTCAGCGCGCCCGTCTTCCGCAGCAAGCCCGTCCGCGAATTCGAAGGCCACAACGCCACCGTCCTCGACCTAAGCTGGAGCAAGAATAACTTCCTCCTCTCCTCGTCCATGGACAAGACCGTGCGCCTCTGGCACGTCAGCCGCGCCGAATGCCTCTGCACCTTCAGGCACCGCGACTTCGTGACCAGCATCGCCTTCCACCCCCGCGACGACCGCTTCTTCCTCGCCGGCTCCCTCGACTCCGTCCTCCGCCTGTGGAGCATCCCCGACAAAGCCGTCGCGTTCTGGAACCAGCTCCCCGACCTCATCACCGCCGTCGCTTTCACCCCCGACGGCCGCACCGCCATGGCCGGCGTCCTCTCCGGGCTTTGCCTCTTCTACGAGACCGAGGGGCTGAAATACCACACCCAGATCCACGTGCGCTCCTCCCGCGGCCGCAACGCCAAGGGCTCAAAGATCACGGGGATCCGCACAGCAACCACCCCAGACGGCGACGTCCAAATCCTCGTCTCCTCCAACGACAGCCGCGTGCGCCTCTACGCGCTGCGCGACAAATCCGTCGCCGCCAAGTTCCGCGGGCACGTCAACGCCGTCTCCCAGATCCGCGCCTCCTTCTCCGACGATGGCCGCTACGTCATCTGCGCCTCCGAAGACCGGCGGACGTACATCTGGAGTACCGGCGCCGGGGAGGAAGGTGCGCGCGCACCAGTCGAGTTCTTCGCTAGCCATGCGGGCGCGGTGACGACGAGCGTGCTGGCGCCGGCGGGGACGAGGGCGTTGTTGGCGATGAGTGGGGATCCGGTGTATGATATCTGTGACCCGCCGCCTGTGACGCTGAGGAGTCGGGCGGAGGGGATGAGGAGACCTACTGGGCCTGGGGTGCGGCACAGCGCGCACGCGGAGGGGAATATTGTTATTACTGCCGACTTGGGCGGGGGGATCAAGGTGTTCCGCCAGGACTGCGCCGGGGGTAAGCGTCGCGCGGAGGTGTGGGAGACGGGGAGTATGCTCTCCTCTCGGCGTCGCGGTAGAGGGCATGTAGGCAGGAAATCAACGGAGAGTGGCACCGGCTTGAGGGTTAGGACGGGGACGGGGTTGGCGGAGGAGAGGGGGCAGTCGGAGGAGATTATGCAGTGGGCGAGTGGGATTCAGACGCCTGCGTCGTCGGAGGCGGATGGGCTGGGGAGTATTAGGAGTGTGCGGACTGCGACGATGGGGACGGGGACGACGGTTGGGGCCGATACGCCGAGTGTGAGGAGTGAGAGGAGTGTTAGTCCCGGGGTGGTGAGGAGGGAGAGGCGGGGGGCGAGTTTAGCGCCAGGGAGGAAGGCGGAGCCGGCGCCGGGTGGGCTGTTGCCGACGCCGAGCTTTAGTTTGAAGCTTGCGAGGGGGGGGGGAGTAGTGGTGGTGGTGGGGGAGGAGGCGGGTGGTGGAAGAGCGATAGGGGGAGTGAAGGGTTGAAGGGCTAGGGGGTTTCTCGAGGCGTTGGGAGGGGTGTTTGACTACTGTGCTGTCTGTGTGTTTTTGAGCGGGGCTGGTTGGGGGTAAGGGGGAGTTTTGACGGCTTGGATGGATGCGGTAGGGGGTTTGATTACTCGTAGATATCATGGGGTGGGATATATCGATGCAGCGGATATGATGAACAGGATGTCACATATCGAGGCCCACAAAACTAGACGGGACAAGATCATGGAGATACAGTACAAAAATTACGTTGTTTCGTGAGGTGGGGCCGAGTCTATTCCCCACCGGCCTGTCTGTCTCTACTTGAAATCCAGCGACCCGTGTTTGCTTAGCTGTACACTACATGAGAAGCAAAATGCCACCAGGGTATGGAATTAATTTAGCCATGGGCACGGAAAGCCTGGTAACGCAACGCCGTCCCTATGCTTTCCCTCCTCTCCGCAGCTATGTAATATGGTGGGAAGGTGACACCCCTGTTCGAACTCCCCCTGGTAATCGTCAAATCGCCCGTCGCCTACATGACGATGCACCGTGGACATCTTGTCAATCACCACTTCATCAAGGCGCCGCCGTTGGCATTGATCTCGATAACAGTGTCGTCATAGGCTGGGCCTTACTCTGGAAGTTGAGCTCGCCCTGTTCGCACCAGTCCTTCACGGGCTGCATAGGAGAGTTAGCGAGGCTACAATATATCCAGGCAATACCAATGGGAGGATAAAGGGGGACAAACTAGACAACTCAGGTACTTGCACCATGAGCACTCCTTCTGGTACTTATAGAAGTTGTTAAGGAGCACAATGAACAGCACCAGAATGAGGATCAGCGCCGCAGCGCGAATGAGCCACCACACCCACCACAACGGCTTGCGCGCCTTAAAGAACCCAAGCGGTGCCTTCACAAAGCGCGACACCTCACTAGGTCCAGTCCCGCGCTTGCCAACAGTCTCGTACGGCGGCTCGGCGCCAACCTTGCGGGTCAGGGAGGTGGGGGAGTGAAGAATGCAGATGCCAATGGCGAGGCCCATCAGGAACCCGCCAATGTGGGAGAAGTTGTCCAGTCCGGGGAGGAGTCCGAGAACGAAGGAGATGACGATGTCGAGACAGACGAAAGCAAGATCTCTCCAGGGGTTGGGGCGCTCGGACCACGTGTAGAGGAGCTCAAGGAGCATGAGGGCTATGATGCCAAAGAGGGACCCAGAGGCGCCGGTGGAGGAGATTCCTGAGGCGGCAAAATTACCACCGAGGACGAAGCCGAAGATCCCCGAGGAGAGATACATGAGGGCGAAGCGGATATGGCCGATGGACTGCTCCATCTCTCGGCCAATGGTGACCTGGAGGAGCAAGTTGAAACCGATATGGATGAGTCCCGCGTGCAGGAACATTGGGGTAATGAAGCGGAACCACTGGTTGGGCGCGGCCTGGCCCTTTTCGTAGGCTGGCTCGGGAACACCGCCGAAGCCGCATGCCTGGGAGAGCGTGCAGGCGTTCTCGGCAGCGTCGGGGTTGGTCGACGTGGAGTAGGGGCAGGGCCAGGTAATCTCGGTGGTGTTCTGGATCGCGTCCATGCGGCGCATGCACGGTGTGTAGCGGGTGCCCATGCTGATGAGGACGTATGGGGAGGGGCCGATCATGGGGTTGAACGATGGCTTGACCTGGATGGGAAGACCGGTGAGCTGGCCTGCGTGGGAAATTAGCATACTGTTTAATAGCTATATATCTATTCGAATGGGGAGAACTGGCCAGACTTGACAAGCTCAGCAATGAAGACGGCAACCTGGATGGTGGTAAAGAACCAAACCACCCACGCCGTCCTTACGCCCGGCTCGCCCTTGAACATGCCCAACCCTCTGCGTCTCGGCTTCGGCGGGTCCTCTGGGGGTCCCGCATCGTATATATGGTCTTGCGAGGGATACTGGTGGCGCATTGGTAGGGTCTTTTGCCTCGGTTGGTCTTGTAGGGGTATGAAGTCGTTGGAGGTTCCCGGCGTCGCCTCTCCTTGTCCGTAGTATGGCGAGTTTCCCGCCAGGCTCGGGCTGCTTCCCTTGTTGCTCGCAGGGTATACGTGGTCGTCGAAGGGGCCGACGAAGGGTGAACTCGAGGGTTGTGGTACTATGGGTTGGCCCGGCTGCGGTGAATATGAGGGTAGTCTTGGGAGTTCGCGGTCGTCGTCGTAGCTGTTGTAATAGGGCTGGTTTTGTGCGCCGCCGCTGTGGTATGGCTGTGAGTTGTTGTACGCCATTATGGCCCTGCCTCAGCCTCTAGGGCGACAGCGGCAATGATATAGAGAAGGTGTCGCCTTGATGGCGTATTGGACCCTCTTGTGTCTCTCGATGTGAATCGTTTCGTAAGGGGGGTGGATGGTTCGGATACGTGCGTTGGATAAGCGACAGGCGGCTGTTGATAATAAGAGGGTAAATGAGATAGATTGCAGGTCATGAAGTCGTTCACAAACAAGAACAAAACGGGGTATAAGAGAGAGTGTTGATAATGGGACAAAAATAACAGAACAAGCTGAGAAGAATGAGGCTTGGAAGTGGAGTTGTAGATGGGTCAAAGGTACGGAGCAGGACGACGGTAAGTGTTGCAAGTCTGGGGTGGAGTCGGGGCTTGGTTGGCGCGTCGATCTCACAGTCGCCACTGCAAAGCTGAAACAGGCTGGAAACCCGCCAGGATTCTTCATTGGGAACAGGAAAGAAGGCGCATAGAGATGCAGTAAGATGCTTCTCTCCCCTTCCCTCAGTCTTACTTTACAGATCCTCGGCGCAGTGGAGTCTCTTCACCCTCGCCGCAAGGCCAGCCGTGGCTGCCGCTATTTGATATCAAGTGCTTACGTGCTGTAGTACTCGTGCCGCCCAAAAGTCTGTACAGGGGTCTGTGCAATCCAGCCAATTAGAATACTAGAATAATTAGGAAGTCATATATCAACTTTGGAGGAAATCTACACAAGAAACGCCAAATTACAGTTTGACAAGGTCAAACAGCAGAAAGTATGGCAGTTCAACAGAAGAAATCTCTCTATCAAGTTATGTTCTAGGGTGTAATAAGTTCCGAAATCTCTGTCTCACGCCCGTCACTATCATGGGCTAAGAGCATTGAAGAAAAGCGGCAAAATGTGTTGAAACTTTGGGAGATAAATACATACTAGCAAAAAAAGGCAGATGATGAGATTTTATAGGCAAGAATAGTTAGAACTCTTAAATATGACTATATAGAGACTTTGAACAGAGATATTCAAGAAGAGAAAAGCAAATGGACACGGCCATGAAGACCATTGTTACGATATCAAGTGCACCTTGCAGCTCGAGTGGGGGTTCAGGGGTGTGGGGAGCTTTCCGGGGTTGGAGCGAAGTTTTCAGTTGTGGAGTGAATTCTCAGAACTTCTCTCGCTAAAGAGAATTCACTCCACAACAATGATAAGTCAATATGCTTTTAGCCGATATTTACGTTATCTTGATATCTTTTTCTGTACGGAAGCTTTTTACATACAAAACACAATACATCCGATATCGTGAGATCCTCCTTGAATATCGACTTATGCTAATCTTTTGAATCTTATAGAATGCCTTCAAGAAAGCTCAATTCGATGACAATTGAACAGTGTCGTGCTCTTCGACAATGGACCGTCAACAAAACACCTCGACCTTCCCAAAAAGATTGTATCGCCTGGTTTTTTGAGAAGTACAACATTCAAATTAGTCAATCTACAGTCTCGGAATCCCTTAGCAGCTGATTTATCAACCTTGATGATCTGATTAATACACCAACAATAGGGAAGAGGAACGATATGAATATACGTTGACAGGAGTGGCAAGAACGAATCGATTCAAAAGGAGGTTTTACAACTGCAGAGATCTTACAAGAGAAGGCAAAGCGAATTTGGTCACAACTACCACAATATCAAGGGAAGCCTTCGCCAGAGTTTAGCATTGCTTGGATACAGAAATTTCGACTACGTCACAACATCCGGAATAGAAAGAGGCAAGGAGAAGGGGCATCAGTCAGTGAGACAGCAGAGGACGAGATGAGGGCTATTCAGACAGTGGCTGGGGAGTATTTAGAGGACAACATTTATAACATGGATGAGATGGGTTTATACACTATATAAGTAGATAGTATTTCCTTAGATAGGAGCTTTGTGCTCAACTCAATATAGTATTCTTTACAATACTGTAACGTGTTACTTGGAAAGCCTTTGTGTCTAATCCCCTGCCTCCTCTGTCAAGTCAAACTTACGCAAGAAACCTCTGTGTCTTCTATCATTTAGAAGTCAGCGTTACACTATGATTCATTACATGACATCACTCCTTAGTTACTGGGCTAATACTACACATGACATATCTCTATCAACTAGAGGCCTAGAAACATAAACGATAGCTCCAAAAGCTTCTACAACCCTCTATAATTTATTACATGTCATCACTCCTTAGTTATCCACAAGATTGGTTAAGTTATGACATAATCTGTTTATAGGGGTACTCTGACCTTGGACCTCCTTTCACTTCCTATAGGCTAGGAACCTAGGAGATGGTTCTATGGGATTCTCTTACGTCGACTACAGTTACCAAGCCTGGTTAGTCATGGAAAGTCTTGGAAAATGAGAGAACTACACTCCTTTAGCATAAATAGGATTGCCCTTTCCTTAAGAAAGGGCAAGCAGACAATACAGTAAATCGACTATCACATACTTCCACGTATTTTCCAAGCTTCCAAGCATTGATCTTGTTACTCCTTGTTTCTGAAAAGTCAGTGAGGTGCTAACCTCTGACTTATCCCTGAGTTCTCAGACTCAACATTTGTTACAACTTGTCTAAAACCACTCCACTACATCATACACCTGATTGCTGCGTTGTGGAATAGTCTAAGCTACGACCCTTTGGCTCTTTTTCCTAAGACGTGTGTTGTCTTAGTAAAATCATCCCTTCCTTGGGTGGCTAGATTCTCACATCTGGTGCACCCACCATTACAATCGACTTATCGTATTTTTACTGTATATAGATCGAGCCACTGCTCAAGTGCTCCTCTTCTCTTTCCTTTCTTCTCTAGATTGAGTTTAATTCATAATACCCAACTGGCGCCCTATGCCTTGGTGAACCGTGACAACCATCACAAGA
Organism: Pseudogymnoascus destructans; assembly: GCF_001641265.1. Taxonomy (NCBI): domain Eukaryota; kingdom Fungi; phylum Ascomycota; class Leotiomycetes; order Thelebolales; family Thelebolaceae; genus Pseudogymnoascus; species Pseudogymnoascus destructans. The sequence continues at coordinate 769,435 of NW_020167533.1, read as the reverse complement.
ATTTAGGGATATAGAGAGTTGGAGTAGAGGAAGAGTTTTAGAAAGCCAAGAAGTTTCAAAGGGTGGGATTAATTGGTTTTTATACTGTGAAATGGTTTTACTCCCACATCTATTTCCTTATTTTCATAAAATCAAATCATTACATCTAGAAAAACGAATCTGGTTTGTAGATGACAATGTTAGTCTTCATTTAAAGGGTAAAAGAATAAATTACCCTGTAACGTACATGTATAGCGAAAGCGCCAAACAAGCGAAAGCGCCAAAATTATCTACCCTCACGACAAACATTGTGATAAATCTACCACAACATTAGAAATCAATTGAAACTACTCGGAGTCCTCTTCCTCAGAGGTGTCTATTACAATCTGACACGTGCGCGCATTGTGCCCAGTCTCACCACACTTGCCACAGCGACGGGCACGGGTTTCTTCCCTTGGCTTCCGACCACGGCTTGCCCTTATTTCCTGCTCTACCTGCTGCACAACATCCCTCTCATCCTGTAGCTCTTGCGCCCCTTGTTGACTAAGTGATCCTCCTTGCTGTAGTCGTGTTTTCCTAGCTCTCCGGCGCTTGCTTAGTACTTCATTTGCCTGTCGTAGGTTTTGGTTCTCTCCCTTTAGCAGTGCTAATTGATGCATTATTTGCGATGCACCCTTTGTAAACTGGTCAACAGCTGCATAGATTGAGGTTGGAGAGCTATTTTGATGGCGTGAAATCCGAGTTTTAATAAATGTAGACTGTGACATAGCTTCAATTGGGTTGTTTGGTGTCTGAGAAACCCAAGGTTGAGCAGTACCTGGGCGGGAGCTTGGAGGCGTTGGTGTCCTTAACTTAAGATCAAGTGTAGATATCACTCTCTCAGGGTCAAATGGAAGAAGCCCTGCCCCTCGGAACCCGCCTCAAATGTTACTTTCCGTCATTGTAGTGTTAAATGCAGCGTGGAAGGCAGGAAAGAAGTCATCCTTTGTAATATGAGAAATATGAGCCTGCATCATATCTTCAATTTGCCGACCATAGGCCTGCTTTAACGGGCCGAAACAGCCAACATCAAGTGGCTGGAGTAGATGAGAAGAGTGAGCAGGCATACAAAGCGTAATAATGTTGTGTTCCTTGCAGTACTCCTCAAACTCATCTGAGTGGTGGCTCTCATGACCATCAAGGACTAACAAGCGATAACCACCAACACTCCGGGCCTTTGTATGCTTCTCAAAGTGCTGAATCCAATCCATGCCTCTCTCGTTTGTAGTCCAGCCATTTTCAGTAACAGAAATCACCCAATCGCTTGAAAATCCACTATTCTCATACCAAGATGTAAGGTGGTTTTTGCCTGCAACAATGATAAATGGTGGTACTGCCCAACCTTGAGAACTAACGCCTTGGATTACTGTAACCCATTCCCGATTACCAGGCTGTACCTTCTTTGCTTTTGCCCGCCCGTCTGAGCTTGTTACAACCATAGCAGTTGAGATAACGCCCATCATAAACCCAGTCTCATCAAAGTTGTAGATATCTGCTTCATCGATACCATATTTCGCAATTGTGTTATGCACAAGCTCAAACCAGCCATTAATAACTTCTGGATCTTCGCACTTAGCCCTCTGGTAGTCGTATTTGCGCTGAAAGCGTGTCTGGAGCTCTACACGCCGCTTAACAAAGTTTGAAGCCCAACGCGACCCAACGCGTGACGCGTCGCGTGTTGCAAGTAGTCGACTTGCCATATCTTCAACAACAGACAGCCGAGGAGGAAACCCTTTGGCAGCTAGGTCGAGTATATACTGAACAAGGACGGACTCCTCTAGGTTAGTTAATTTCTGTGAGTTGGCTTGGATATCGCGTCGTGAAGGTACACCTTCTAGACGATGACCTAGCTTGCGGTGGTCCACAGAATAGATCCTAGCAGCAACTCGAAGGCGTAACTTTGGGTCGCTTTGCATAGCCTGGATAGCTAGCACTAATTGGCTTTCATCGTTTTTATGGGGCATGTTTTGTTGTTGAGGAATTTAACATTTAGTTGGGGGGTTTGGTCACCGCATCATTTTGGCGCTTTCACTTGTTTGGCGCTTTCTCTATACATGTACGTTATAACAGCGTAAAAGAATAAAGTACCCTGTAGCTAGTAAAAAAGAATAAACTACCGCCCCACACCGCCTGGAAAGTGCTGCAACCGCCAACCTTGCTGTCGCTACCTCGGTGGCCATAGCCACCATCGCCACCACTCCCCAAAACCACCCCATCTCTCTGCCCACGCCCTTCTCCGTAGCCCCCGTAGCCCCCATAGCCCCTCTATGATGCGCATTTGTCCTCAAACATGAGGACGAATGTGTTACGATATCAAGTGCGCCTTGCAGCTCGAGTGGGGGTTCAGGGGTGTGGGGAGCTTTCCGGGGTTGGAGCGAAGTTTTCAGTTGTGGAGTGAATTCTCAGAACTGGTCTCGCTAAAGAGAATTCACTCCACAATAGCTGTATATAGATCGAGCCACTGCTCGAGTGCTCCTCTTCTCTTTCCTTTCTTCTCTAGATTGAGTTTAATTCATAATACCCAACTGGCGCCCTATGCCTTGGTGAACCGTGACATAAAACTCAATCTCTCTTATACCTCTTTTCCTGCTCTTTGAGCTGAACCCTCTTCTAGAATCGAAATCGAAATCCACTCTTTGAAAACCCCAGAACCAGAAACCTTATCCGGAAGTCGATTCCAGGACGATCTCGAGGCAACCCCTCAAAGTTGGCTTTCGACAGTCAGCTCGACACACACACACCACCTTCGCAAGTCAGACCTTTTACAACGCTCCCTCGACAAGGATATAACTGTGAGGGAAGTGCGCTCCTCTCGAGTGGCTCCTACGGCCAACAACTGCACAATAGGGCCTTTGGCAATATGTGTCTGACTTGACGATATAAACCGAAATTGAAATAGCAACTCGCTATGGCTTATACTGCTGAAGAAAAAGCTGCAATGGCAGCTCGAAATGATCCAGAACAAGACCAGGAATCCCTGGCAGAAGGAGCATCAATTCCAAGCTCTGCAAACCAAACCAATGAACTTCATGATCCTAATTTCAAATCCGAAACCTTCCTTCATACTCTGGGCAAAACAGCTCAAGAGAGACATGAATCTATACTTGCAAATCGACATGAAAAGGCTGAATGGAATGTTGAAACCTTTGACGAATTCCAGAAACTATCTGTCGCCAACCAGAAAATGGCATGGACTTTGCACAAGAACATTCTTCGGGACTATTTGGCCCTAGCAGAGGACTCAAATTCGATACTGGCTGAAAAGGATGATGCCATTCTCCAGTTACAGGAACTGATCCAGAGCAACGAGCAACAAATCACAGAGCAACAAACAATTCAGAAATATCTTGAAAAGCAAACCCAACAAGCTCTGAAGAATGAACCAGGACACCACTCTCACAGTCGACTGTCAGCTCGGATTCCAGACCCTCCAATCCTCACAGATGGGATAGAGCCAGCATTTGAAGACTGGGTTGTGAAAATTCACCTCAAGCTCGAAGCCAACATTGATCATTTTCCAACACAGACTTTACAAATGAGCTACATTCAGAGTCGACTGGGAGGACTGGCAGTTCGACATGTCAATCCAAGGCTTCGACCAAACTCTACAAACAAATTGCAGACAGCAGAAGAAATTCTCGAACTTTTGGAAAAAGTCTTCAGTGATCCCGATCGAAGGCACACAGCTCAAACTGAGTATCGAAAGCTGTATCAGAGAAACAACACCTTTGCAGTGTTTTGGGCTGAGTTCCAAAGGCTCACGACAGAGCTTGATTACTCTGAAGAAACTTTGCTGGATGACTTGCGCTTCAAAGTCAACCAATAGATGCAGAAAGCCTTAGTGGCTGAAGTTGGAGCTACTACACTTCACGAGTTTGCAAAGAAATGCATGCTCATCGACCAGAACATTCAGCGGATCAAGGAACAAGAAGACAAAAGGAAGCCAAAGTCATTTTCGAACAACATGGGCCAAACTCAAAATCAGGGCCAGGCACTTCGAACTTCAATCCCTCAACCTACAATGGATTCGAACATGCAAAACAAGACGCAGAAGCTGTATCGACCACCGCATCAAGATCCAGCAAAAGAAATGCTCATGAAACTTGGGAAATGCTTCATATGCCGACAAAATGGACATCGAGCTCGAGACTGTCCCCAGAAGCTCAAAGCTCAAGTGAATGAGGTATCTACAGCTGAGTCTATCATCGATTCGGAAAACGAATAGCCTCTAGACAAGTCATCACTAGAGGCAGTGCAGCCAGAATTGCAGCTTCTTCCTCGAGATCCAGTTTTGATCCGGACACCCCTTTCTTAGCTACTTGTAGAATAGGAAAATACAAAGCTATTGTCCATGCATTGATCGATACTGGTGCCACAGGTGGAAACTTCATTAATGCTGCTGATGCAGAAAGAATATGTGAAATCGAAGGGATAGCCCCAGTCGAACTTGTGAAGCCAAAACAAGTTGAAGGATTCAATGGAGAGGCTGCCCCTGCTATCACACATGCTATATATCCTCGACTACAAGTGGGAGAGCATGTGGAAAGCCTATGTCCATTATTCATCACTTCGCTGGGAAAACATTCCATCATTCTCGGGAAAGCTTGGATGAAGCAACATGGAGTTGTTCTCGATATGATCAATGATCAAGTCCTCTTCACTGGAGATTATTGCAACCATTCTATACCAGATCGAGCCCTCGAAACAGAGCCTATATCTAAAAGCGAAAGACAAAGGCCAAAGAAGAAAGCCAAAGCAAAATGCCTCCTCCGGAACCTGCTCCGAAAGTGGAAAAACCAAAACCTTGCACCATAGCAATGATTGGCGCAGCACCATTTCGAATGCTCATGAAGCAAAGAGGAGCTCAAGTCTTTGCTATATCAATGAAGGACATAATCGAGCACAAGAACAAGACCAAAACTGAAGAAATTGACTCTCGACTGATCCTTCCGAAGGAATTTCATGAATTTTTGGATGTTTTTTCAAAAAGGGCAGCAGACAAGCTACCTCCCCATCGACCTTCAGACCATCATATTGAACTCGAAGGTGATGCAAAGCTGGGATATGCACCACTCTGGAATATGTCAAAGGAAGAACTTGATTTGGTCGAAGAATATGTCTTCGAGCACTTGCCAAAAGGGTTCATTGAAGCAAGCAAAGCCCCATACTCTTCACCCATTATGTTTGTGAGAAAGCCAGGTGGTGGTCTTCGATTCTGTGTTGACTACAGGAAGCTAAATGCCATAACGAAAAAGGATCGATATCCCATACCACTCATTGATGAAACGCTGGCCCAAGTCATAGGAGCAAAATATCTCACCAAACTGGACATTCGACATGCCTTCAATCGAATTCGAATGCAGACAGAAGAAGATGAAGACCTCACTACATTCAGAACTCGATTTGGATCCTACAAATACAAGGTCATGCCCTTCGGACTCACAAATGGTCCAGCAACATTCCAGAGGTACATGAATGAAACCCTCATGGATTACCTCAACCAATTCGTCACCGCATACATGGATGACATTCTTATCTACAGTGCTACTCGAGCGGAGCATACAGAGCACATAAGGAAAGTCCTACAGAAGCTTCGAGAAGCTGGACTGCAAGCAGATATCTTAAAATGTGAGTTTTTCGTCCAAGAAACCAAATTCCTAGGACTCATCGTGGGAGTCAATGGCATTCGCATGGACCCTGCAAAGGTTTCTACTATATTGGAATGGCGAACTCCAAAATCGCTCAGAGATATGCAAGCTTTCATTGGATTCTGCAATTTCTATCGAAGGTTCATCCGAAATTACTCCAGCATCATGAGGCCATTGGTGAACCTTACCAGAAAGGATCAGATATTTGAATGGACTCATGCATGCCAAACTGCATTCGAGCTGTTGAAACAAACAGTCACAGAAGCTCCTGTCTTGAGGCATTTCGATAGACACAAGACAGCCTATGTTTAAGCAGATTCCTCAGACTTCATCTCATCAGGAGTCTTGTCACAAAAAGATGATCAAGGGGTTCTACATCCAGTGGCATACTCTCAAAAAAGCTAGCACCTGCAGAATGCAATTACGAGATATATGACAAGGAATTGCTTGCAATCATCAGATGTTTCGAAGCATGGAGACCAGAACTTGAAGGGACAGATTTTCCAGTCCAAGTCTTGTCTGATCACAAAAGCTTGGAATACTTCATATCCACCAAGAAGCTGACAAGAAGACAAGCTCGATGGGCTGAATTCCTCTCTCGATACAACTTCCAGATCATCTATAGGCCTGGGAAGCAAAATGGAAAAGCAGATGCTTTGACTCGAAGGCCTGGTGACAGACCAGAAGGCAATGATGAGGATGATCGACAAAAGCAACAGCTTCAGGTGTTGCTACCACCTTCGAGGCTACATCCAGACATTCAGAAACTCAAAGAACAAGGCCAAACAGCTCAGCTAGCTCCAGTGGAAACTCATATCAGAGAAATGACAATTCTTGAGAAAATCCAAAAGTCTCAACTGGAAGACAAATTCTGCAAGGCTACACTGCAGAAGCTTGAGAATGGTGATTGAACAAGCAAAGAGGTTGCATTGGCTTATTGCGAACTCAAAAACGGCATGCTAGAATATCAAAATCGAGTTTGGGTGCCAGAAACCATTCAGGTGGACTTGTTGAGAGAAGTTCATGAACAACCTTCTATGGGACATCCAGGAGCTGGAAAGATGCTGCGAGTCATGAAACAGCACTATTACTGGCCAAACATGGACAAAACAATAATTCGATATATCAAAAACTGCCATAGTTGTCGAAGATCGAAACCATCTCGAGATTCCTACAATGGACTTCTACAACCAATCCCTATTGACAGTCGACCATGGATGGATATATCAATGGATTTCGTGACAGGATTACCACTCTGTGAAGGGAACAATGCTATCTTGGTTGTTGCATGCAGGTTGATGAAAGAAAGACATTTCATTCCGTGTTTCGCTGGGCAAGAAGGGACTACTGCAGAAGCTACAGCACAGCTCTTACTTCGACATGTATGGAAGCACCATGGTCTACCAAACTCGATAATATCAGACAGAGGTCCTCAGTTCATTGCAGAAGTCTGGAGTTTGCTCTGCAAAATTTGGAAAATTTCGGCCAAACTTTCAACTGCCTTCCACTCAGAAACAGATGGACAGACTGAGCGATTCAATGCAGAGCTCGAACGCTACTTGCGAGCTCATGTGAACTATCTTCAAGACAATTGGGTTTCATACTTGTGCATGGCGGAGTTTGCTGCCAACAGTTTGCCATCAGATGCAACCAAGACAAGTGCATTTTTTGCGAACAAGGGCTATGAACCAAGAATGAGCTTTGATACAGAGCAGCAAGCATATCACGAAGCCAAACAAGAGCACAAGAACATAGCTCAGACCATGGCAAAGGTTTGGGAGTTTCTGCAGGATGAAATCACGCTCTCGCAAGCAAAAATGGAACATTTCGCAAACAAGAAAAGGAAACCTGCACCACGCTATCAAGTGGGAGACAGAGTATGGCTTTCAACTCGAAATATAAAGACACAGAGGCCATCAAAGAAGCTAGACCACAAGCAAGTGGGACCTTTTGAAATTCTAGAGCGAATTGGGCAAGTTGCATATCGGCTCAAACTTCCAAACAGCATGAAGATTCATCCAGTATTTCATGCCAATCTATTAAGACTTGACTCGAATGATGCAATCGAAGGGCAGCAACAGGAGCCAGAGCCTCCAGTCATTGTCAATGGCGAAGAGGAGTGGGAAGTGGACGAAATCCTCGACTCAAAAGTTATTCGAAAGAAGCTTTTCTACAAGGCAGCTTGGAAGAACTATCCACCGGATGAGACATGGTATACTGCAGAGAGCTTTGAAAATTCTCCAGAAGTTACCCAAGCATATCACAGAAAATACCCTCAGAAACCAAAATGAGAGCTGGAGACAATTGTTTTTTTTTTTGAAAATGGGATTTCTTGATCAGGAGATCAACTCTGGAGTAGGGGGGGGGTAGTGTTACAATATCAAGTGCGCCTTGCAGCTCGAGTGGGGGTTCAGGGGTGTGGGGAGCTTTCCGGGGTTGGAGCGAAGTTTTCAGTTGTGGAGTGAATTCTCAGAACTGGTCTCGCTAAAGAGAATTCACTCCACAATAGCTGTATATAGATCGAGCCACTGCTCGAGTGCTCCTCTTCTCTTTCCTTTCTTCTCTAGATTGAGTTTAATTCATAATACCCAACTGGCGCCCTATGCCTTGGTGAACCGTGACAGAATGCACGTCCGGCTGTTATGGCCGTCCTCGCCACAGGTTCCACACCTACGGCGCTCATTTTCGCCAGGGAGGTGCAGAGGCAGCAGTGCCTCAATGCCCTCTTGCGTCGCTCCACGGCGGGCACGGGATTTTTCCAGCCGAATCCTCTCTTTCTTAGGCCTCCCGCGGGGGACCCTTGTCATTGCTGGGCTGCAGACATCGTGCTGCTAAGCCTAGTATGCTCACTGGCGGCAGCGGTGTATGATAGGTTGCTCTCCACGTCGCTGTGGAGAGCACCTCAGGCATATAGTCGGCAACAGATAACTGTTGCCGATATATGACAGAGAGGGCGTGCCCACAAGGCACGCTATTGCTTTGAAAACGGTGGCATTCGCAAGAGCGCGCCACTACGTCAACAAGGATAATCCGCCCATCGGCCTCCATCACCCTCCCAGCAAGAGGCGTGGACAACTGGGTCGTATGGCCCATTGCCCATCGCTTTCCAGTTAACAAGAGGCCTGTTGCCAACTGGTCCAAAGCCGGTAGTGTTAGATATCACTTAGAGCGGCAGCGAGCCGCTCTAAGTGCTGCTCCATAGCTCGATGCCAGAGGGAGTCTAGAAGCTCTATTGTTGGGAGCTCTCGCTCCAGCTTTAGTCCTCCATTTAAGGACTCAACAATGTTGCTTGCATCATGGCCATATCTGCGGCCTACGAACAAAGCTTCAACCCAGCACTCTGGGTGGTGGTCACGGCACCATTGGGCGGCAGAGGGCTTCACCTCTGCCATCTTACTTAATGCTCACTCATATGCATCGCACGTTTTCGCACGGGCGACGCTCCAAAAATGTGGTGCAAGGCCCTTTCCATGGGCCGTGCAAAAGTTCTCTTTTAAGTGGTGGCAGCACCATGCAACCGCCACATGAGGACCGAGAACCCTCTCAGCCTCAAGAAGGCCCTTGTCTCTATCAGAGACAAAGGTTGATGGCTCCGTTGTGATCTCAACAAGAACACGACGGAGATGGCGAAAGAACCACTCCCATGAGGAGCGGTTCTCAGATTCCACCACCGCCCATGCTAGGAGGACGTTGTGGCCATTGGCATCAATGCCAACAGCAAGGGAGTAATGTCTGGACGAACTTTCCTTTTAGGAAAGTTCCGTCAACACTGACAAAGCGGTGGCAAAGCCGGAACGTCTCAGAGGCAATCGGAGGGGCCACGAAGATCCTTGTGAACCGCTCTGTACGTAGATCTATAACAAGATCTATGTACGCTCCTGGACATGCGTCTAGGAGCCTCCTCTCATAGGCAGGGAGAAGCTCAAAGCTCTCCCTATGACGTTGAATGTCGTCGCCTAAAGCACGAAGCCGTGCTTCCTGGGCGACCTTATATGAGATATGCTCTGCGAATTGCACGCGGAGCATATCTATGATCTGCTTAGGCTTCGTGGCCCGAGCAACCCTCATATGACAGGCAATAGCTCCATCGAGCCATTCCCGTCGCGAGGATGAGCGATGGGTGCTCAATGGAGCACCCATGCATATGTGCTCCGTCTCTTGAATTGAGAGACGGCACATACCTTCAGCAGGAGAGGTGCCGTTGCACCTCCAAGTGCAACCAGTTGTCCCCTTCGCTGCGCATACGTATGTGCTAGAGTGGGCCTCTTTCCGCACGATGCGAAAGGAGAACTTCTCCTTCACGGCCCAGTCGTGGAGGGCGAACTCGAGGTCCTCAAACGACGAGTACTCAGTGCCGGCAGTTGGCACGGCCAACAAGTCGATGGCAGCCATTCTCTTGGCTGGCCTCAGCGAAGAGGGCTTTCGTGGCCTCGTCAAAGGAGGGCTTTGAGCCTCGGAAGGGGAGGGCTTTCGGCGACGGCGAGGTCATGACAGCAAGGTCAAGGCTGACCTTACTTTGTAGGGCGGTGAGGGCGGAGTCACGATTACGTAAATTAGACATGGTAAAAACTTCTTTTACCCCTGTTATACAGGGTAATTTATTCTTTTACCCTCATTTAAAAGCACACCGTTTACTTGAAGGTTATATAAAAAGAGAAGGAATTCACAGAGTAGGATTCTGGCCTCCAAACTCTCCTGATTTACATCCTATTGAGAATGCTTTTGATTATCTAAAAGATCAAGTTGATATATACCTTTAAATGGAAGGTAAGCTTGAGAAAGCTCATGCAAGAGTATTTCTTAAGGAAGAATGGGGGAAAATGAATGGGAAAACTGCTCAACTATGTGCATCATTTAGGGATAAGTTAGAGCGATGTATTGCAGTAAATGGAGGGAACAATTTTTGTGGGTAAATTATGTACAATTCAATGTATTTATTTTTGGGGAGTACTTACTACAATTAGTAGCTTAGTAGCCGGTTGCGCCTTCCGCTTTTGCCTCATTTCTCGTACGACAAGTTTTTATTGGCCATACTGTAACATAAAACATACCACTGCAAAGGTGCACAGAGAAAAAAGTAAATAAATCGATAGTCCATCCAGGAACAGGACTACAGAATTGCGGAATGCCCCCGGTTCTATATTTATAACCCATTCACGTGATGTCCTTACTTCATCTAATGGTCACGTGCCACACCTTCTCAAAAAAGCGTAGCGCTCCTGCTTAATTGAATCGCGTCACTCTCGCGTTAGACGCGTTACCTCTCAACATCCCTGGCATGGCCCAAACGTGAAGTGTCAATTCAACACCAACTCAACACCTTCGTTGCTGCCAAACTATGAATTACCCTTCCGTCTGCTGCTCATAATTATCACCAATATACCCCTTACTGCACTTAATCATGGTCGGCGCACTTCTACCCCAGAAGCGGGTATTTGGTGAGGCGTCGAGCGCCCGCCGAAATATCGACTCCTCCCCCGCCTCGATGAAGAAACGCAGGCTCGAAGGCGCAGAGACCCCCATTTCGCGACTTAAGTCTTCACAGAATGGACCGAAGGGCAAGCCCGGCTCCAGCCAACCGAGTCATTTCGAGTCGGAGGTGTTGGAGAAGTTGACTCAGGATATGACAGGATTGAAGAATAAGAATTCAGAGAAGGACCAACAGTGGGACAGGCCGGCCCTGGTCGATTTCAACGCCGAGACGGACAACCTGATCTTTCAGCAAATAGAGGCTGAGGAGGGCACACTACATGGCGGGAAGGCGACAGTGAAGCTGTTTGGCGTCACCGAGGTTCGTGTTCCGAGTACCTCCACGTAGAGTGTGTATGCTAATGATGGCTTATTGCAGACGGGGCATTCAGTGATGTTGCACGTTACAGATTTTCTACATTACCTCTATGTTGCAGCGCCGGTATCGTTCGTGAGGACCGACTGTGAGAACTTCAAAGTCTTCCTCGAAAGCCAAGTAGCACAACACCAACCCGCAATCCACTCGGTGCAGATTGTGATGAGAGAGAACTTATATGGGTTCCAAGGCAATCAGCAGAGCCCCTACCTGAAGATTACGGTTACGGATCCGAAGTTCATCAACAGGATCAGGACAACCATTGAAGGCGGGAATGCGAACTGGAAGGGAATGTGGAAGGGAGCGGACGGTGGGATTTTGACGTTCGACAGCATCCAATATGTGTTGAGGTTCATGGTCGACACGAAAATGGCCGGAATGTCATGGGTGGAGGCTCCTGCTTCAAGTTACAAGATGATCAGTGCCAATGAACGGCAGTCAAATTGTCAAATCGAGGCAGAGATTGGGTACCGGGACCTCATCGCCCACAAACCGGAAGGAGAATGGTCCAAGATGGCCCCGCTGCGCATCCTGTCCTTTGATATCGAGTGTGCTGGCCGCAAAGGTGTCTTCCCAGAGGCAAACCACGATCCCGTCATCCAGATTGCGAACGTTGTCACCAGGTATGGTGAGAAGAAGCCATTCGTCCGGAATGTTTTCTGCCTTGATACCACCAGTCTCATCGTTAATACCCAGATCTTTGAATTTCAGAGGGAAGAGAAGATGCTGATGGCATGGAGAGACTTCCTCGAAATGGTTGATCCTGATATCATCATCGGATACAACATATCCAATTTTGACTTCCCGTACCTACTAGACCGTGCAAAGCATCTTAAGATTGGTGGTTTCGACTACTGGTCTCGTCTTCATAGTATAAAGTCGGTGGCGAAGGAGTCGAACTTTTCGAGCAAACAGATGGGGAACCGAGATACGAAGGCAACAAATACAAACGGACGACTCCAACTGGATTTACTACAACTTGTCCAAAGAGATCACCAGCTGCGAAGTTATACGTTGAATTCTGTATCTGCTCAGTTTCTCGGTGAACAAAAGGAAGATGTTCACCACACCATGATCACGGAACTGTTCAATGGAACCCCTGAATCACGAAGAAGATTGGCAGTGTACTGTCTGAAGGATGCGTACCTACCACAACGACTTTTGGAGAAGCTCTCCTGCCTTGAAAATTATACCGAGATGGCTAGGGTTACTGGTGTCCCGTTCAATTTCCTACTTTCTCGCGGACAACAGGTGAAATTCGTCAGTCAACTCTTCAGGAAAGCGCTCGAACAGAAGTTAGTTATACCGAATCAGCGGACGGAAGCCTCTGGCGAGCAGTACGAAGGAGCGACAGTTATCGAGCCTACGAGAGGGTATTATGACGTACCAATTGCGACCCTTGATTTTGCATCTCTGTATCCTAGTATTATCCAGGCTCATAACCTGTGTTACACCACCTTATTGAACAAGGCCAGCGTTGACAAACTCGGCTTGAAGAAAGACGAAGACTATATTGTTACCCCGAATGGCGATATGTTCTGCACAGCAAAGCAACGGAAAGGTCTTCTGACTCAAATTCTTGACGAATTGCTTACGGCAAGAAAGCAAGCCAAGAGGGAGCTGGCTGTTGAGACGGACCCTTTTAAAAAGGCTGTGCTAAACGGTAGACAGTTGGCGCTGAAGATTAGCGCCAACTCCGTCTATGGGCTGACTGGTGCCACTGTTGGAAAGTTGCCCTGCTTAGAGATTGCAGGTAGCACGACCAGTTACGGACGTCAAATGATTGAGAAGACAAAGGCCGAGGTGGAGGCAAAATACACAATCGCGAATGGCTATGCACACGACGCACAAGTCATCTATGGTGATACTGACTCAGTCATGGTGAAGTTTGGGACAAAAGACTTGGCCGAGTCGATGAAGCTTGGTGAAGAAGCTGCACAATACGTATCATCGAAGTTTATCAAGCCTATCAAGTTGGAGTTCGAAAAGGTCTACTTTCCGTACCTTCTCATCAACAAGAAGAGGTATGCTGGACTGTACTGGACGAACCCGGACAAATATGATAAGATGGACACGAAAGGTATCGAAACCGTCAGGAGAGACAACTGTCGGTTAGTGCAAACCACTATCGAGACCGTACTTCGCATGATTCTCATCGACCAAGATGTCCAGGGCGCCCAAGAGTATGTTCAACATTCCCATGTAATCAGAACTCACTAACAGCCATCCAGCTATGTCAAAGACACTATTTCAGACCTGCTTCAGAATAAAGTCGACATGGCCAAGCTTGTCATCACCAAGGCCCTTGCCAAGGCCGACTACGCCAACAAGCAAGCGCACGTCGAGCTGGCCGAGCGCATGAGGAAGCGCGACGCCGGGTCAGCCCCAACTCTAGGCGATCGAGTGGCATATGTCATCATCAAGGGCGCAGCAGGCGCCAAGAACTTTGAGCGCTCCGAGGACCCGCTTTACGTGCTCGAGCACAATGTCCCCATTGACACGAAGTACTACCTAGACAACCAGCTAGCCAAACCCCTCGGCCGAATCTTCGAGCCCATGCTCGGAGAAACGCGGGCGCGCAGCTTGTTGACGGGGGCGCATACGCGCAGCGTGGCCATTGCGGCGCCTAGTGTGGGCGGACTCATGAAGTTCGCAAAGAAGACGAGTACGTGCATGGGGTGCAAGAAGCCGCTGGTCGGGAAGGAGGAGAGCGGCAACGCGGTGTGCAAGAACTGCGCGCCGCGCATGGGCGAGCTGTACACGAAGACGCTGACGAAGGTGAGCGATCTTGAAGTGCGGTTCGGCAGGCTGTGGACGCAATGCCAGCGGTGCCAAGAGAGCATGCACTGCGAGGTTATTTGCAGTAGTAAGGATTGTCCCATCTTTTACATGCGCATGAAGGCGAAGAAGGATGTGGAGGATGCGGGGAAGGAGTTGGCGCGGTTTGATAAGGATGCTGCGGCCTGGTAAGAGGAATACGTGCATTATTTTTTGGGATTGGGCACTGTATGCATATTGAAGAGATGGAGAGGGAGTTACTAGTGCGGGTGATACAGTGTTATCTAGATAATATATCTCTGGCGCCAATACTCGGTGTTCCACCCACTCGCTTTGCTCGTAGGTGGCGACAGCGATCTGTGCACGCGACAGCGATATGTGCAACACACAAAATGAAAGAAATAAGCCTCATATAGCAACTATGCAACTATATAATTAAATAATAAAATCAATAGAGCTACTATCACTATCTCCACTACTACTGTCGCTACTAATCTCAATGTTACTATCACTATGATCCTTACCATACCGTAAAATTATCACTTTGGATTTTAACCCAACCGTCTTCCGCTCTGCTACCCTCTTCCTCTCAACCCTTCGCTCTTCGATTTCAATTTTCCGTTGTTGCACCTGTAGCTGCTTTACTACTTGCTTTGATTCCTTTGCTACTCTTGCCTCTGCCTTTGCTTGTAATTTTGCTTCCTTCTCCTCACGTAACAGTCGGGCGTCTGATGCATATAACTGCCCCCCCTTCTGTAGCGATTTCCGTGCCCTTGCCTTTGCTGTTTTCTGCTCTGCTAACCGTAAGGTAACAATGTCAAGCTCGGTCTTATAGAGCTCAGCCCGATGTAAAACAACTGTAGTTCCACGTGCAAATGATTGAAACCCTTCTCTTGACGGTGATGAGAAAGCTGCCTCTACTCTCTTCTGCCAATGTTTAACTGCCTGTATAGTTTGCACACTAGTTTTTGGAGTTGAGATAAGGTCGTACGAAGCAAATGGCTCATAGTCTGGTGTTTGATTCCGGGTCTCTTGTATTTTATCAATTACTAGTGGAGGATTATATGGATATAGTCCTGCATTTCTCCAACCTGATTGAATTGTCCGGACAGTTAAGGATTGCCGTCGGATTTGTGAAAGGTCGGAAAAGAACGTACGTAGCTTATACTCATAGTCATAGCTACGTACTGCTTGATCAAGTGCCTTTTGATGGAAGTGTTTGCACTGCTTAAAAACTGCTACATCAAGAGGTTGTAGTAGATGCGTAGTATGAGCAGGAAGGCAGCAAATAACAATGTTATGCTCTTCTTCTAATGTGAGAAAGCGCTCCGTTTTATGAGAGTCATGGCCGTCGAGTAATAGGAGGCGGGTGTCGTCTGGTGCCATATGCTCTGCAGATAGTTGAATAAAATGCATGAGGTATTGAATTGCAATGTCGTCGTTTGAATACCCACTCTCATTAACGATAACAAGAGCATTTGGCTCAAGGTTATCATTATACCATGAGTCCATATGAAGTTTCCCCGGAATGATAATGGCTTCTGCAATTGCTGTACCATGTAATGGTGGGTAACTAAAGAGCGATGACATGTAATGAATCATAGAGGTTCGTAGGAGCTTTTAGAGCTATCGTTCATGCTCCTAGGCCTCTAGTTGGTAGACATATGTCATGTGGTAGTATGAGTGATGTCATGTAATGAATCATAGAGGGTTGTAGAGATATGCTATGTGGTAATATCGGCCCAGTAACTAAGGAGCGATGACGTGTAATGAATCATAGATGGTTGTAGCAATCGTTTAGTAGTATTGCTCTTGTTGTTGGTGTGATAAGCCAAAATATGTATAGTGACTTGTAGGTTTGAGGAGGAGATTTCCAAGTTTGCTCTTGAGTTTAATAGCAAACTGAGTGCAACGAATGTCAGTATGACACTATAGGCGTAGGCGTAGGCTGCGAGTACGTACGCAGCTTCTCAAGGGCTGTATTACAGCTTATGGGCCAGATTCCAGCTTTCCGGAACGCTGATTGTATGGTGGCCTCCTTAAAAGTCTGCTCCCGCATATGTGGGAGATCCCTCATAAATAGGGGTAGGTTGTAGGTAATATCCACCTCTCGTATGGCACGGAGCACGGATTGCCTATGCCAGTGCTTATAAGGCTGGAATATTCCCACGTCTAATGGCTGTAAAACATGTGTAAGGTGGCTGGGAAACGCCCATACGATGATGTGATATTTAGTAGCCATAATGATAACATCAGGGCTCGTATGGCTCACATGAGAATCGAGTAGTAGAACCTTAGGATTTCCCGGGTCGTGTGGAGCTGTAAGCTCTACGAAGTGCTGTAGCCACCGTATAGCAAGCTGGCTATTAGAATAGCCAGTCTCCGAGAGTAGTATCAGCTCATTCCCATCAAGGTTTTGAGGGTACCACGCCTCCATATGAATTTTACCCGGTACAACAAGTACAGGTGCAATCTTCTGTCCAACTGCAGATACTGCCTCTATAATCGTAATAGATATACGATTCTCAGGGCTTGGAGTGTAGAGCTGCTTTACAGCTCGGGGGACCATAACTCTCTCACCTCCTGGAATTCCGATCCTAAAACCAGTTTCGTCCATATTCCAGATTGACTCTGGTTTTATACCACGCTGTAGTACTAATGCTGTGTACTCTTGAAACCATTTAATAACAGTAGGCTCCTGTTGAGCTTTCGTACACTGTTGTGCAATAGGCTTTGTAGTAACAAAGTGAAACTCTATAAGCTCATTCCGTATATATTTAGTGAGCCAGCTCTGTGACGGTGGAGGCAGTGGGCTCTGTAGGTGGCATACTGCCCCGTAAACCATATGCCTATTAGCCCCTAATCCTAGGTGATACTGCTCTAGAATCCAGGCCTTTAGGGCTTCTGTTTGAGCTGTAGAAAGCACCCTATTCTGACCCCCATTTTGGGTAGTTCTGGTGGTTCTAGTGGTTCTTGTGCGGCTGATTTTTGACCGTATAGTCGACCTTGGGATCTTAAAAATCTGACTTGCAACAGCTACAGATTCAGAGGGATTTGCTGCAAGCCATTCACAGGCATCTGATAGAGAAGTCCCTTCCATTAAATGAATTACATTTAATGGCTATATAAATTACTATGGGGGGGAATGCCGAAGGTTTTGGTAAGGAGTAGCGGTGAACGTATGCAAGTTGAGGTGGCGCAAACCGCTTCCCCCCCGATTAGGAATACGGAGTCATATTTTGGTTGTTTTTTTGGCCACTCGCTTAGGGTGGCCAATCGTATGTGAAAACGTTACACGTGCTTGTTTGTATTATGTAAGCAGGAAGAGCTAAATTAATGCTTGTTTGTGTTAAGCGTCACTAAGAATCAGCTAGCGCAAGGCCTAGGTCTTGTAAACGTCAGGGGCCCAGAAGAACTCGTGGCTTAATGCTACCATACATGCCTATGTATGGTGGCATTAAGCCACGATCTATGTCTACCAATAGATCGTCATGCATTCGGAATGTGCCTGATTGCTTGTTTTTTGCACGTTCTTAAAAGAGCCGATTGATTATCCGATGAGGTAGTTTTTAAGAAGTAAATATCTCGGAACTTCAATTTCTAATTTCTAACCTCTAACCTCTAGCATCAGGCCTCTAATGACTATCAAATCAGTTGGGATCGCTCTGCCTGTCCCTGTCCGTGGTAACATCCTTGCAATATCACTTGGTTCATTGGCCAATGATTAGGTTAGGATATTAGAAGCTTGGTGGGAGGGAGGGGAGGATCGCATTTCGAGAGATACCATACCAAGTATTGCCAAGCCACCGTTGCCCAGACTTCGAAGACACAGGAGAAGAAGAATACAAATAGAAGCATGGCCAAGGCCGCGAAGATGTCCATAGCAGTCCTCCATCCCAGCTCAAGCTTCAGTGACTCCTCCTTCTTTGACATCCAGCACCATGCGTTTCTCTACCGGAATCTACACCGCGGCTCTGCTTGCATCGGCTGCCGCTGCGCCAACCTCATCCTCAACCTTGGTCGTGAACCCTACGGCCACTGACCCGGCCGCCGTCTATGCTGCTCAAGCTACAGCCAAGACCGAGAGTCCAACGAGCCATGTCAAGGGCAAAGTCTTCGACCGCTTCGTAACAATCTGGTTCGAGAATACAGACTTTCAATCCGCTGCCGCCGAAGGTAAGCTTCAGCCATATTCCATATAATTCTTGCTTCTTGGTGATAATCCAAGCTAATCTATCAAATTGAAGCAAACTTCGACTTCTTCGCAAAGAAGGGCATCACTCTGGAGAACTACTTCGCTGTTACGCATCCCAGTGAGCCCAACTACATGGCCGCTGTTGGCGGTGACTACTTCGGATTGAACGGCGACCCATTCATCGCCGTGCCAGAGAATGTTTCCACCGTCGTGAATCTTCTCGAGGACAAGAAGATCAGCTGGGGTGTTTATCAGGAAGATATGCCATACAGTGGATACCAAGGCTTCTCATGGGTCAATAAAAAAACTGGCAAGAAAGACTATGTTCGCAAACACAAGTAAGTCCTCGACCACATGCATATCGAGCAAAAGGTTTACATTCCAAAAGCCCAGCAGTCTTGTTTAACTCCGTTGCCAACGACGCAGACCGTCTCTCCAAGATCAAGAATCTTACCATGTTCCAGCAGGACTTGAAAGCTAACAAGTTGCCACAATGGATGTTCATCACACCAAACATGACCAGCGATGCACATGACGCCCCCATCGGCACAGCTGGTACCTGGCTCCGAACTTTCCTCGAGCCTCTTCTCAACGACAAGAACTTCATGCAGAACACCATGGTTCTGATCACCTTCGACGAAGACAGCACGCACCCCAAGCAGAACCGGGCCTTCTCTGTCCTTCTCGGCGACGCCATCCCCAAGAACCTTGTCGGCACCACCGACTCCAACTTCTACAACCATTACTCTGAGATTGCTACCATTGAGGCGAACTGGGATACCCACACTCTCGGCCGCTATGACGTAGGCGCCAATCTTCAGCAATGTCGCCAAGCACACGAATGACAAGCTGCGTAGCTGGACAGGCACGCCAGCACTCGCAGACACCACCTTCAACGCCAGCTATCCTGGTATCTTCCACTCAACGACGTGGGCGCCTCAGCCAGTGCCCAACACCTTGATCAAAGTGAACGGAAGAAGCGTTCTGCCAAAAATCAGGAAGCAGTGGGTTTCCCAGCAGAAGAAGACGACGTATTGTGGACAACTGGAAATCCCGACCTCTGCGAACCCACCCAAGGGAACATGTCCCGGCCCTCGGGCAACGGCGATCACTCCGAGAAGCATCACGGCTAAGCCGATAACTGAGTTGGATCCTTCCTTAACCCTCTTGCAAATACTCGCTGTGCAAGTTTTGTCCTTCGTTTAATTAGAATTGACTCGTCTGGCAATGAAGGTTTTAGCCCACTTAGACCTAGATTACTAGAGGAGACGCACGTTTTGCATTACTTGTTATGTGTGGGTTGAGTGTAGGTATTATTATCAAATCTTGTGGCATCTAAATCTAAATCATCTCGAATGCCAGTGTTTAATGCTTTGCGGTAGCTCTCCTATGTTTCGCCCACAAAAACCGGGAAAATAAATCGACCTTGCCTATAGTGCCGCCTTCCTTGAAATCCGCTCCCATTATTGCCTTGTACTGATCTGGCCGAAACTCGCTGACTAGCAAGAATCCGCTGAGAATGTAATTGGTGCATATGCCACTTCCACTTGCGCATTAGAGGTTTTGAGCCGTAATTGCATGGCATGATTGCAAGTACAGTCAACTCCCGTTAAGTCGATACAATTGGTGACACGTGTAAATATCGTAAAAGTGAAAATATCGTTATATTGAAATGCCAAGTATTATGTAATCCACCTATCCAATGTCTCCTGAACCAAGGAATTAAGCTGAATTGCCTCAATTTCGCCCTCCAAACGCTCTAATGCCCTGAGGTGATTGGCTTGGAGAGCATCCTGACACTCCGTATACTCAATCAGAACTTTAAGGGCATTGCCCACTTTCCCACCACCGTCGTACCACCCTTACCAAAATAGGTTGTGCGCCAGTAAGGTACTGTTACTCGAGCTGATTATAATTACTTATAGTAACTAGAAATATAATAAAGGCTCTAAACAACCTGGAAATTATTAGAGCTTTTTAATATACTAATCACTTCAAAATTAAGCCATAGGGAGAATTTCGATTAGGTATAAGAACTGTGAATAGTCCCTCTTCAGAGTTTCGGCTGGTAGGAACGCACTGTAATTCGCTCTTTCCTAAAAAAATAGGAGCTATAAATCGCTCCTTCCTAAAACTAAGATTTACAACAGGCAGTGTAAGCCGCTCCTTCTCAACTTAGTGCTAAAGTGGCATTTTCGCACTGCAGCACAATGCCTCTGTTTTCTTTCTGTGTCTGTTATGCATTTCAACTCCGAGGTTCGCAATTCATTTCTACTTTAACAAGTCACTGTCGGCAAAAAATAATAAAATAATAAACGACGTGTGCAGGATTTGAACCTACGCGGCCGAAACCATATGATTTCTAGTCATACCCATTAACCACTCTGGCAACACGCCTTGTTATTGGGCAAGTACGACTCACTATACTTAATATACTGGACATCTTTTTCTGACTTGGCAACTACGACCCCTCTATTGATGTATCGCACTTTTCCACAACGTATTTTTTGAGATTTCAGGGTCTGAAATTGTATTTTTGGCCAGTTTCCCCTTTTCAAGAGGCTGTACGATACATATGCACTATTTTTCTGCGAACAACAGCGTCAAATCGTGCCTTCCGTATTTATTTAATATTGCTCTGTGTGTGCTACTCATCAATTCATAATCTACTCACTAAAACATACACCTCAAAGCCAGCATTGAAGTCATTTCATTACTTTTCCTTATCACAACTCCCGTAACGCCGAGTCTGTAGGTCTCTATAGCTACAGCAATCCCACCCCATGCCAGCCCAACCATTCACACCTCAACGCATCCCCCCCTCTACTCCTCCATCTCCTCCGGCGCCTCCCCATCCACCTCCTCCACCGTCCCACTCTCCGCACTCCAATACGCCACAACACGCACCCTAAACTCCGCCGTCGCAACCCCAAACAGCTTCAACAACCTCGTCTGCCTACTATCCAGCACCTGCCCTTCGCGACACACCTCATACTCATTCTGCAGCGTGATATTCCCCTTACTCAAACTCGTCGGCACGTTCAACCGCCTCAGCTCCGGCTCCAGTCCATGCGCCATCGGCACATCATCCTCAGCCGCCACCTCCCCGCCGAGCGAGTACACGATGCCCTCTGGGATGGCGAAGCGGCGGGTCGCGGGGGTGCCCGCGCGCGCGAAATCAGTAGGCGTGTTGGCGGCGAAGTGCGCGCTGACGTCCTCGGGGCTGCGGTCGGTGAAGAGGAGCCCGACGTTGCCGGCGAGGTAGGGCGCGAGGAGGTGCGTGTTGGTCTGGTAGGCGGTTTCGGGGGTGGAGCCCAGGGCTTTGGCCATGACCTTCGTCTTGCCGAAGAAGAGGCTGTGAGAGGGTGTTAGTGGTGTTGGAGTGGGCGAGGGGAATTGGGAGGACTAACCGAGAATCGCTAAGGTCGGCGCGCACTTTCTTCAGGTAGGTGTTGCGCATGTTGTCGACGCTGAAGACGAAGATATACTGGTACTTGTCGATGCTCTCCTGCACGTTGGCGAAGAGCTTGAGCGTGAGCTCCTTGCCCTTCTTGTCGACCTGGGTCAGGTGGACCACCTTGGCGCGCTTGGATTTAGGCATTCTGGCGGTGGTTGAGATGGGTGTGTTTGGTGGTGGGGTTTTGGGAGGTGGTTTTTTCGTAAATATGATTGTGAGATTTCTATCGATTTCACTATCGAGACTTTTCTGCCGCGGCGGTGTGGTGCGCTAGCCGTGTTGGGCTTGGTGCGGGTTGTGGGTGTTGGGTTTCTGGGGGAGCGAGACGAGGAATCCAGAGTCAATTGTCTCTTGGCGACGCGTTGCTGGCGAGAAGCTGTATGTGCGGATTGATTGATTGCGGAGATGTTGGAGTTTATGGATTTCGTGCAGCAGTCCTTCTACAATTCGTCGCGTTGGAGCTACGAGAATAACTACACGAACCTGACGGCCACGTCGAGAGGTGAGCTCCATGACATGACCTATGCGCCCAGCGGATCATACTGACCCTCTCCAGCTCTCCTGGACTTCGATACCCCCCGCGGCTTCCACGTCGACATCTCCTCCCTCTCATCACCAAACTTCGCGACCTCCTACGCCCTCAGAAGCGTCGGCCTCGTCAACGGCTCGCTCTCCTATCTCTACACCTCCCTCCCCCTCACCTCCGCCTTCCAACAAGCCGGCCGACTCAACCTCCACGATGTAATCCGCGGCTACCGACAAATCCAGGAACTCCCCTCGCCCTCCTCGATACGGCCACCGCCCTCCTCAGACCCATCATCCACAGATACCGTCAAACCACCCACCCTCCTCTACGGCCGCCTCTACCTCCCCCAAAGCACCCTTGAAGCGCTCTACGTGCGCCGCCTCTCCCCGACATGCCAGATCAAAATCAGCGCCGTCTCCTCCTCGCGTTTACGAAACGGCGGCACCCTCCTCGCCCTCCACCAACACGACGTCGGCAAATACTCCACCGAAGCCCTCTATTCCACCGACGGCGGCCTGCTCGGGTTCAAGGGGCTGTACAATTTCGGTGCTGATCCCCGCGTCCGTGCTACCCCCTCCACCTCCTCCACCTCCCCCAACGGCGCAGTAGCACCCTCAGCAACACCCCCAACCGAAGACCGCATCCACGGCCGCTTCTCCGCCGGCGCAGAAGCCTACTACGGCACGCTCAACAAATCCGGCGGCGTCAGTCTCGGCGGGCGCTTCGCCACTCTCCCCACCTACCACGGCATACCCCTCACCGCGACTCTCACTTTGAATCCTTTGATGGGCAATTTCAGCGCTACCTACGCTGTTAAAGCCGGCGAGGACGTCGCGCTGTGTAGTAGATTCGAGTTCAACGCCTACAGCTACGAAAGCGAACTCGTCCTCGGATGCGAGCTTTGGCGACGGAGCGTGAAGTTGCCTGTTAGGCTTAGCGGGAGGAGCATGGCAGCTAAACTCGCATGGCGCAGTGAGGAAGAGATGTTCCCCCCTGTCCCTGCCCCCGTCCCTGCCCCTGCACCGACGGATGGACTGCCAATGGGGGTACGACTAAATGGGAAGGACGAAAGAGGGGAGGTGACGGGGGTGTTTAAGGGGCGTGTGGATGAGAAGTTGCGTGTTGGGGTGGTGTGGGAGGGGAGGGTGAAGGATTTGCTTGTTTGTGTTGGGTCGACGCTTGATTTGAGGAGGAGGGATCAGCCGTTTAGGAGCTTGGGGGTGGAGTTGCAGTATTCGTCCTGAGTGGAGCGAGTAGGTGCGTGGGAGGGAGCGAGTGAGAGGCTTGGGAGTAGAGGATAGGGGGACGGTATATCCGCTCTAGCACGGGCGCTATTGGAGTGAGAGCAGGGGTGTACTTGCACGACGCGATCCTCTCATCAGCTCGTCCGACCCCACACCAGCCCCACGGGTTTCTAGATGCAGCATGCCGGGTTCCGCCCCGCTCGTCGGTGTGTTCGCCGTGGTATCCGAGTTAGGAAGGGTGAGTAGTGTGGAAAGTGGGAAGACATCCTTTTGTGGACTACGAAGGGTCTTTTCGCACTATGAGCTGCGATGCTTGCGTGTTTTCGCACTACAGCTACGGCTGTTACGTCTTGTCGCACTACGAGCACTACGAGCACAACGAAGCGTTGCTGGCGATGGGGGACGGGATGTGTGAAGGGGTGTGAACTGGGCTGGGATGGGTCTGGGATTCGGTGCACCTTGGGAGGTGTACTACTGCACTTCCAACCCTAACCATCCTAACACCCCTAACACCCCTAACACCCTTAACCCTAACACTCCAAACACCTCGGTACCGCGACTCGGCAGTAACGTTCGCAATGGCGTAATGAGCACTATAGCGTAATGAGCACTAAAACTCCCACCTTGCAACTTCAAACTCGTAAACCACAATAGCGAGACGCAAGAGCCTTCGGGTTCAAGAGAATGAAGCTCGTATGGCTGAAACTATAATAGCTTACTAGAATCGATAATTTACAAGCTTAAAGGCTATTGCAGATCACTTTTAAGTTAATCGGATGACTTTGACGCGTCGCGTGTCAGGGGGCCATTCCTAAGTGCAAGCGCGACAAAACCAGCAACTTTTATGTACAGTTAAAGAGAGTATCTTGGTTAAGTGGATTTGCCAATTCTCTTCGATAGGACGCCCTATTATTGATCAACTTACACAAGTTGGAGTAAGGCGCATTCAAAATGGATTGAGATGTACTACAAAGCAGAGGCTACGAGCAATATCGCAACACAACATTTAAAGCGCATTTGACCCTCAAAAGGCATATAATCATTTACTATCATTACACACTCGATCTTCTATTACTTTAACAAATGCAACTACACCACCTCTACAACAAATGCTACAAACACCAAACTATCGCTCTTTACTTGTTAGCTCCCCACTAAGTGATATAGAGTTGCGTAGCTTAAATGCAGCTCTTAATTTGATGTTATAGTCCGAAAATGTGCTAGACTCTCTAACACGCAAATATATCTTACGGCTTAGACGCACTGCTAAAACTCTAAAAGAACACGAAACACACATCCAGACGTAGAACTAAAAAGCGGGGCAAGAGAGTAGCGTTAAAAAGTTATTGTAATGAGTACGTAAGAAATCTAGTCGGCAGTTTTATAGATTGAAAATAAGACCCGTACTAATAAGAGCAAAAGGTCGGGCACAGAGGGACCCTACGCTCTTATGACTTAACCACACAGCACGAAATGACGGAAGCAAAACATCACACACGTAGCGGCCGCCGTGGCGCCGTGAGAAAGCGGGTTGGGGATGTGCGAAGAGTGGGTTGTATTGCGTAACCCGGGCGGATACCGCTAAGGCGTTTAGATGCCCCGCGCGGTATCATTGGGGGGTTTTATGGGGAAGAGAGGGAGTTGTTGCGCTGACGAAGCTGCCGAGGACCCACCAGGGTATCCCGCAAGGTGACGGTCAGTCTCGCACTAAGCACACGCCACACGCACATCAGTATCATCTCCCTAGCAAATTCACCTTATCCCATCTCCCCATCCCATCTCCAATCCCTCCTCATCTCCAATCCCTCATCTCCCATCTCCAATCCCTCCCACGTCGAGAGCACATCCCCTGCTTCACGCATCCACGCATCCACCCATCAATGCCGAGACAACATCCCCTGCTTCACGCATCCACGAATCCACTCATCCACGCCGACACAACATCCCCTGCTTCACGCATCCACGCATCCACGCATCCACCCATCCACGCCGAGACAACATCCCCTTCACCCATTCACCCATCCACCCATCCACCCACCACCCACCCACAACGTGCCCAGTGCACAGCGGAGACCCAGTGCACCCACCACTACCAGTGCCACCCGGCAGTCTGTCGCCCGTGTATAAGACTTAAGCTTGCCCAGCCCGCTGCACTCCGTTCTTGGTTCTGCTCATCAGTCTTATCATCGTCTTGCAAGCTTGATCCAGCTTGATTCGGGGAGAAAAGACAGGAGAAGAGATCTACATACAGATCTGTCGCTACGATTCGACAACTCACTTCCATCACGCAATACCTGCTTCATCACCCCAGTCCACTACACATCATGTCTGACGCCGCACCCGTCCCGCAATGCTCTAGCGGAAACGACTATGACGGACGCATGGGCCTGCGCATCTCCTCCATCTTCGTCATCCTTTTTGGATCCATGATGGGTATGTTCCCTTCTTCACTCACTCACGTGCCCTCGTCACACCACAACAAACATCCAACTAACACCACCCCTAGGTGCGCTCTTCCCCGTCCTCGCCGCCCGCTCAAAGTGCTTGAAAATCCCTAAATCCGCATTCTTCGTCGCCAAATACTTCGGCTCGGGTGTCATCATCGCTACAGCCTTCATTCACGTCAGTCTTCCCTTCTCCCCTCACCCACCTAGCTCCCTCCTACTAACACCCCCAGCTCCTCGCCCCCGCCCACGACGCCCTAACCAACGAATGCCTTACCGGCCCCATTACCAAGTACAGTTGGGTCGAAGGCATCGTCCTCATGACTATCTTCGTCATGTTCTTCGTCGAGCTAATGACCATGCGCTTCGACTTCTTTGGCAGCAACAAGCCCGGCGCAAAGTCCCGCGCCCAGGACCCCGAGGGTGCGCGCCCTCCTGCCATTCCCATCACCGCCGTGCCTACCAACCACAGTAGTGATCTGAAACCCCCCACCCCCGACCCCGCCGCCGCTGTCATGCCCGCTCTCAACTCCTCGTCGTCTTCTCAAACGCAGAAACACGACGCGGACCCCAACGCCGCCTCCCAACCCTTCCCAACCCGCTCTCAGGAATTCTCATACCCCACCGGCGGCACCGACAACCTCTCGCATGGGCAGCACCACTCATCCGAGGAGCACATCGCCGCGCAGCTAACGTCCATCTTCATCCTTGAGTTCGGTGTCGTATTTCACTCCATCTTCATCGGTCTCACGCTCGCCGTGGCAGGACAGGAGTTCGTGGTGTTGTATATCGTGCTCGTGTTCCATCAAACCTTCGAAGGTCTTGGTCTCGGTTCCCGTCTAGCAACGACGCCGTGGTCGGCGGACAAAGAATGGCTTCCCTGGCTCTTAGGTGCCTTATACGGTATCTCCACACCCCTTTCCATCGCGGTGGGGTTGGGCGTGAGAAAGAGTCTGAGCACAAATGGCCGCGCGATGCTCCTTGTCAACGGGATTTTCGACTCCATCTCCGCGGGTATCCTCATCTACACGGGCCTGGTGGAGTTGATGGCGAATGAATTCATGTTTAACCAGGAGATGCGGGGTAGTAGCCTCAAAGTCGTCCTAGCGGCGTTTGGATGCATGGTCATTGGTGCCGGGCTGATGGCTGTGTTGGGGAAGTGGGCGTAGACGGACGACTGCTTTTCTTGTTTGCCTGTCCCCGATCTGACTTCTCTGTGCATGTTCTGCGTCATTCTTGTCGAGCCTTTATACTGAGCCGACAGATTCTGTGTGTTTTAATGGGTTTAGCGTTTGACGAGGAAACTTTTGGAATGGATGGATGGAAAGATGGCGAGGATAGTGGTGGTGTGTGCGGTTGTATATAGAACGTAGAAGTACCCCTCCCGCGCTGGATGCCAGGAAAATAAAGAATGACCCTTCTTTTACCTACGTGTTTTCAAATGCAACCTCCAATTCCCCATCCACCTTACCAACTTTCCATCCCCTCCTATTTCCATCTCTTTGTTATATCACGCCTGGCCCAGACAAAACATCCCTAACAACACCCAACTCGACAACCAAACCCCCCAACAACCTCCCCATCTCCCCTGCTACAACATCCACCCCCGCCACATCACTCAAAGCCTCCACCGACGGCGGCGCCGGCAGCGCCCTTGTCGCCCCCAGTGAGAATACCTGTTTCTGTGCGGGGGGGTCGACGATGGAATCGCGGAGGTTGGGAGTTGGAGGGGGGTAGTGGGAGGTGGTGGGGAGGGGAGGCCCATGTCGAGGTCGATGAGGGAGTCTGCTATGGAAACACGACTTGGGGTGTGATATTTCTGCAACGGCGGGAGGGAGGGGAGGGGGAGAGACTCATATCCAAATCGATCAACGACTCTGCTGTCGATGCGCGGCTTTGGGGATACTGGGATGATACTTGCGGGGAGGTTGATAAACTCATATCCAAATCAATCAACCCCTCCGCAATCGACTCCCTCTGCCCCTCTCCAACTCCTCCAGAACTCATCGCCTTCTTCCCCACCTCCTCAGGACCAACCGTCAAAGGGATGGACGAAGCAAACGTCCAATCCTTTGTCTGGCGGTTTGTATCCCCCTCCGTCCCCGATACATCAAGAGGTGCAGGGAGGGAGGAAGCAAACGTCCAATCCTTTGTTTGGCGCTTCCCATCATCTCCCCCACCGCCTGCCTCTCGCGTAGGTGGTTTCGATGTTTCATCCCCCGCCCCGTCCCGCCCACGAAGAGGTAAATCACTCGTCACCCCAATCATCGAGGGTAAATAATGCACACGGCTGTTTACGTCGTAGGTGGAGAGGGTGTTGGGATCAAAGAGTTTCTCAATCGGTGCACGGAGGGGTGCTAGTGCTGAGGGGGGTGGACGACGACGCGACTTTTTGGCGCGGGGAGTTGACTGGGGATTCTCAAGGGGGGAACTCGCATCTTGGATAGCCGGTCCTTTGAGGGTTTAAATCCCACTCCTCATCCCGTGATGAGGTCTATGAGTGTGCTGGTTGAATGACTGGGGGTTGTGGAGTGGATTAGGGGTGTACCTGAACCTGCTCGATCATCGGCATTTTACCCGGGTCCTCTTCCAGGCAGTATCTCGGACGGGCGTCCCAACCCCAACGCCTAGCTGTCCATAAGGCATCCGACTCGAAGTATTCGGAGGAAGCCCACTAGCAACCTCAAACACCACCCCTTATAAGCCCGCCCATAACTCCCCTTCCCAATAAGCTCCACCAACACATACGGGGCGTCGCCTCACCCGCCCTCACAGCGCGCTCATTGACGCCCCTTTGCGCCTTCTCCGCGTGCTCCACTGCCCTGGTTCGCATGTGGGGACGATTCATCAGCCACACCCGCGTGACGGCCTACTCTAAACTTGGCGAAAGGGGGCGCTCCACCCCGCTGCTGTTATCACAAGCTAAAATTTACCTGTTGATTTGAGGCGTTTTAGGCATTGTGGTTTGGAGATGGGTGCCGAGAAGGCTCGTGAAGGAGGAAGTATAGATTGGGTTGTTTGGGGTCTGTGCGCGGTGTTGGGAGGCGTCGGTGTCGCCGGCGCTTTAAGGTCATTAGAGGGTTTCATCCCGGAGAATATAACATGTTTACAAACTGTTGGCAGTAAGATCTGCACCACCCCCGTAGCCCCCCTGTAATACCCATGCTAGCTGGCACCACCTTGCTGGCGCCAGAGTCTCTCCGGACTCATCTCAATACTGAGACGAGGATTTTGGTGCTACGTCTCTGTATCAGAGACGCAGCAGGTTGGCCGCGGATCTTCCGCAATCTCTTATGTCGACTACAGTTACCAAGCCTGGTTAGTCATGGAAAGTCTTGGAAAATGAGAGAACTACACTCCTTTAGCATAAATAGGATTGCCCTTTCCCTAAGAAAGGGCAAGCAGACAATACAGTAAATCGACTATCACATACTTCCATGTCTTTTCCAAGCTTCCAAGCATTGATCTTGTTACTCCTTGTTTCTGAAAAGTCAGTAAGGTGCTAACCTCTGACTTATCCCTGAGTTCTCAGACTCAACATTTGTTACAACTTGTCTAAACCACTCCACTACATCATACACTTGATTGCTGCATTGTGGAATAGTCTAAGCTACAACCCTTTGGCTCTGTTTCATAAGACAGTGTGTTGTCTTAGTAAAACCATCCCTTCCTTGGGTGGCTAGATTCTCACATCTGGTGCACCCACCATTACAAAACAGATGGACAGACTGAGCGATCCAATTCAGAGCTTGAACACTACTTGCGAGCTCATGTGAACTATCTTCAAGACAATTGGGTTTTATACTTGTGCATGGCGTAGTTTGCTGCCAACAGTTTGCCATCAGATGCAACCAAGACAAGTGCGTTTTTTGCGAACAAGGGCTATGAACCAAGAATGAGCTTCAATACAGAGCATCAAGCATATCACAAAGCCAAACAAGAGCACAAAAACATAGCTCAGACCATGGCATAGGTTTGGGAGTTTCTGCAGGATGAAATCATGCTCTCACAAGCAAAAATGGAACATTTCGCAAACAAGAAAAGGAAACCTGCACCACGCTATCAAGTGGGAGACAGAGTATGGCTTTCAACTCGAAATATAAAGACACAGAGGCCATCAAAAAAGCTAGACCACAAGCAAGTGGGACCTTTTGAAATTCTAGAGCAGATTGGGCAAGTTGCATATCGGCTCAAACTTCCAAACAGCATAAAGATTCATCCAGTCTTTCATGCCAATCTATTAAGACTCAACTCAAATGATGCAATCGAAGGGCAGCAACAGGAGCCAGAGCCTCCAGTCATTGTCAATGGCGAAGAGGAGTGGGAAGTGGATGAAATCCTCGACTCAAAAGTTGTACGAAAAAAGCTTTTCTACAAGGCAGCTTGAAAGAACTATCCACCGGACAAGACATGGTACACTGCAGAGAGCTTCGAAAATTCTCCAGAAGTTACCCAAGCATATCACAGAAAATACCCTCAGAAACCAAAATGAGAGCTGGAGACAATTGTTTTGAAAATGGGATTTCTTGATCAGGAGATCAACTCTGGAGTAGGGGGCGGGGTAGTGTTACGATATCAAGTGCGCCTTGCAGCTCGAGTGGGGGTTCAGGGGTGTGGGGAGCTTTCTGGGGTTGAAGCGAAGTATCCGTATTCATGGGTTTTGAAGGCCCTTATATTCAATCCGTGATAATATTCATAGAAGATTAAAACTATTCATATTCATATTCGTCGTATTCATGAATATTCGTGAATATATTCATGAATGCTTGGCAATGCGTTAGCGGTATGCACGTGCCATAATTGAGGCCGTAAAATCATGTAAAGGAGGGGTAAGTTATATTTGTTTTGTGTTATAATCATGACAAAATTCCCATAACTTCTCTTTTTTATTCTTCGCTCTATTTAGGATATATTCATATTATCTAAATATGAATCCGTCTAATTCTCCCCTAGCATGGCACACAAGTCATCGAGAAATTGATTTTCATATATTAAATGATGGAAGTGACGAAGAATATGACTCTGATGTCGTATCACGAGTTAAACGACCACGAAACGCCCAAAAACAAGCCCAAATCTCTCAAGATTTATCACTTTTAAGAGAAGAAGATGATAATATCTCACCACATGATTCAGCTTCGCAAGTTCAAGCCTCACACCCTCTACATACAGAAGAGAAAAATACCATTACTACAAATACTCCCTACTCAAGTGCTCTTGAGTATACCCCCTTAATTCAACGAGTGAATAAGGAGCCAATAGGGCAAAGTAGCTGGGTGTACGCTCATTTTATATGGTAGAACTTGCAGAGCCATGGCTACATAAGTCAAGTAAGAAGATGATACCAATTGAGCGTGTTTGGACCTGCAAGACCCTTCATTGCTCTGGGGTTTACAGCGACTCAAAGCGACAAGGAACAACATCTAATATGATTACACACCTTAAATCGCATCATATCTACAAGGACGGACAAGGCCTTACAGCATCATCAAGTGAGCAAGCAAGTATCACATCATTCCTATCATCAGCAATGACGATGCCCCCTCCAACATCTACGCAATGGAATAGCCAAGAACAATTTGAATACAATCTTGCACATTGGATTGTACAGACTCAACAACCTTTTACTGCCATTGAAGCACCGTCTTTCCGTCAAATTTTCCGCAGCATCCCTAATTTTGCGCTCAAGTTCAAGTCTGCAAAAACAATGTATTTCCAGTCCACCGTGGAGCTGGTTGGCTTGAGCTCGAGAACGGCCATTCCACCAAAGCTCGGGCCACTCCACCGTCGGGGAACCCTATAGGTTTTGCCACATTTCATTTTTCTTATCTTATCTTATCTTATCACTTATATAAACTATACCTAATTGGTAATAACTAAGCCTAATAAGGTATAAATTATAGTCATGATTATAAATTATGATTATGATTATACGCTTTATCAATAACGTATTTCCCAATCGAACCATGCACCTGGTCGAACCGTGCAAAATAACCACCAAAATACAACTTCGTAGGTATATTATAACAACAACCCTTTAAAACACTCTAGCTATCTACATCTTTGCACGTACGCACATTATGTCCAACTTGATTACATGTGCCACATCGTCGTGGTTTTCCCTTTCCTGCGCTGACCCTGTGTGGCATCACCACCCTCCTCCTCCTGAGTTTTAGTACTCCGTACAAGCTCATCACCTTCCTCAATTGTCAAGCTTCCACCTAATTGGATACGCTTCCTTCGCTTGTTTGCCCTTCGCTTTTTGAGCGCATTCGCCTGCTGTAGCGCCTTGACTTCAGCTTTAAGGAGTGTAAATGAATGGGCCATTATTTGAGCTCCTTTAGCAAGCTGGTCAAATGCCTCATTTATTGAACTTGGAGAGCTATTCTGATGTTGTACGATTCTATTCTTAAGGTGTGTTGTTTGGAATTCAACTTCAGTCGCATTCTGGGGTGTCTTTGAGGTCCAAGTCTCCTTTTCAACAGGTGGTGGGGTTGGTGTTTTTAGTCGGAGATCAAGGTGCGAAAGGACAGTATTTGGATCGTACGGAACTAACCCTATAACTAAGTTAGTAGTATTTACTATAAAGATTATTATAATTACCTGTTGCTCGAAAGCCACTCTTAATATTCTGCTCTGTAAATGCAGCTTTATACGCTTCTTTAAAGGCAGAGAGGAACTCAAGCTTTGTGATATGGTGAATATGGAGTCGTACGAGACCCTCGACCTGCTTTCCGTACGAGGACTTTAGTGGGCTAAAACACCCAACATCAAGAGGCTGGAGGAGGTGTGATGAATGTGGTGGCATACAGAGGGTAATAATTAGGTGCTCTTGACAATACTGTTGGAATTCGACTGAAATATGTGACTCGTGGCCATCAAGAATTAGGAGATGATATACTCCTTTAGTACGACTCTGAGTATGTTTCTCAAAATGCTGAATCCACTCAAAACCAATTGTATTTGTAGTCCACCCGTTTTCACTTAATGTAATCACCCAATCGCGTGGGAGTTGTACCTCGTCATCGTTATACCATGACGAGAGGTGGGTTGCTCCTTTGAAAATAATGAATGGAGGAATTGACCACCCGTACGAGTTGATTCCTTGTATAATTGACACCCATTCTCGATTTCCTGGCTATGTAGCTTTCGGACGATTCCTTGACTCTGAGCTAGTGACTACTTTAGCAGTAGCAATCATTCCCATTAAGAACCCAGCTTCATCAAAGTTGTATATATCCTCCTCTTGAATTCCGTACTTTGCGACCGTGTTTCGTACGAGCTTAAACCAGTCTCTGATAATCACTGGATCTTCACAAAGAGCTCTTTTATAGTCGTATTTTCGTCCAAACTTCGTTTTAATCTCCGTACGACGCGTGATAAAGTTCGAGGTCCAATTCTTACCTACAGGTGACACGTCGCGTTCAGCGAGGAGTAGGTCCGCCATTTCTTGTACAGCAGCTGGCCGAGGTGGGAATCCACGCGAATCAAGGTCAAGAATGTATCGTACGATAGCTTCCCTCTTCTTGAGAAGTAAGCCTTTGAGTATTTGAGGCTGTGTTGCATCAGGGAGCTGTTCCTTTTATCCTATCACGAAGGGTTTGAGGAGGTATATCGTATGCTATTGCAGCAGCTCATACGCTTCGAAATTGATATAATTTAATTGCTTGTATTGCTAAAAGAATACTACCTTCTTGATTAGAAGAATAAGCTTGTGTTGGAGACATATTAGTTGTATGGAAGGAAGACGCGTTTTGGTGGTTATTTTGCATGGTTCGACCGGGTGCATGGTTCGATTGGGAAATACGTTAATCAGGATTATGATTACTTAATCATGATTATAATTGATTTTCTAACCCTGTATGCTAGAGAGCAATTGGCTTTGTAGTAATGAAGTGGAAACCCTAAAGCTCATTCCTTATATATTTAGTAAGCCAGCTCTATGACAGTAGAGGCTGTAGGCTCTAGAGCTGGCATACTGCAGTAAACACCATACTCCTATTCGCTCTAAGCCCTAGGTAATACTACTCTAAAATCCACTTCTTACGGGCCTCTATCTAAGTAGTAGAAAGCACCTTATTCTAACCCCTATAGGGCCGCTTCTTCTACTAGGCTGCTTAGGCGATTCTTAACTGTATAGTTGACCTAGGGACCTTAAAAATCTGACTAGCAACACCTGTGGATTCAGAGGGGTTTGCTGCTAGCCATTCATAGGCATTTGATAGAGGAGTCTCTTCCATTGAATGAATTACATTTAATTACTATATAAAATACTATGTGTAGGAATGCTCAAGGTTTTGGTAAAGAGTAGCGGTGAACATATGCAAGTTGTGAGTACCTGAAGTGCCGCAACTCGCTTACTCCAACCCTTGAGCGAAGCTCAAGGTTCGTTACGACGATTAATCGGGGGGGGAAGCGGTTTGCGCCACCTCGAAGCGAGAGGAAGCGGTTTGCGCCACCTCAAAATTGCGACCGCAAGTACCTAGCCATAGTAATTTGTATGTAAAGGTACTTAAAAATTCAATTCTACGAAATTATCACTTCTTCATTCCCACTCTCACTCCCACTCCAACGCCCACTCCCACGCCCACCCTCACTCGCACTCTCATATTCGCTCCCAGAATCAGCTTCTGGGTCAGTAATTGGGTCCTGCAACTCCGGAGGAATTGGGAAGCCCGATTGGGTGAGCTGAGCCACGCTTTTCTTCTGGAGGCGCTCCTGTTTCCGGGCTTCAATTCCTGCCCGGCGGAGCTGCTTCTGGGCTCGCTTTGCAGCCTGGCTCAGCTTCCGGGCTTCGGCCGTAGCGATCTTCTGGGCTCGGTTTGCGGCCTGGCTTAGCTTCCGGGCTTCAGCCGCAGCGAGCTTCTGGGCCTGAAGCTCAGCTTTCTGCTTCTGAAGCTCGTGGGCTTCAGAAGCCCGGAGCTCACCTCCACACTGGAGTCGGCCCCGAGCCTGCTTCGTCTTCGAGCTCTTAACCTGCTGGCGAATAGCCTGTAGGTCGAGCTCCTGGAGCTGGCCGGCAGCTAGAACCTGGGAGGCCCCAGTAACCCAGTTACTGTAGCTCTGCCGCGAGGGGCTACTGAAGGCCTCCGGAAGCCGGTCTTTCCAGCGTTGTAGGCCCTGTTCTACGCCCTGGAACGTAGTGGGTATAGGGGTAATAGGGCGTAGTAGGGTAGGTGTTGTAGGCTCTATAGGCATAGGCGTAGGCTGCGAGTACGTACGCAGCTTCTCATGGGCTGTATTACAGCTTATGGGCCAAATTCCAGCTTTCCGGAACACTGATTGTATGGTGGCCTCCTTAAAAGTCTGCTCCCGCATATGTGGGAGATCCCTCATAATTGTAGGTAATATCCACCTCTCATATGGCACGGAGCACGGATTACCTATGCCAGTGCTTATAAGGCTGGAATATTCCCACGTCTAATGGCTGTAAAACATGTGTAAGGTGGCTGGGAAACGCCCAGCCACGGTGTAATGGTGGGTGCACCAGATGTGAGAATCTAGCCACCCAAGGAAGGGATGAATTTACTAAGACAACACACTGTCTTAGAAAACAGAGCCAAAGGGTCGTAGCTTAGACTATTCCACAACGCAGCAATAAGGTTTGTGATGTAGTGAAGTGGTTCAGACAAGTTGCAACAAATGTTGAGTCTGGGAACTCAGGGGTAAGTCAGAGGTTAACACCTCACTGACTTTTCAGAAACAAGGAGTAACAAGATGAATGCTTGGAAGCTTGGAAAAGACGTGGAAGTATGTGATAGTCGATTTACTGTATTGTCTGCTTGCCCTTTCTTAAGGAAAGGGCAATCCTATTTATGCTAAAGGAATGTAGTTCTCTCATTTTCCAAGACTTTCCATGACTTACCAGGCTTGGTAACTGTAGTCGATGTAAGAGAATCCCATAGAACCATCTCTTAGGTTTGTAGCCTATAGGAAGTAAAAGGAGGTCCAAGGTCAGAGTACCCCTATAGACAAATTATGTCACAGACAAATTATGTCATAACTTAACCAATCTTGTGGGTAACTAAAGAGCGATGACATGTAATGAATCATAGAGGTTCGTAGGAGCTTTTAGAGCTATCGTTCATGCTCCTAGGCCTCTAGTTGGTAGAGATATGTCATGTGGTAGTATGAGTGATGTCATGTAATGAATCATAGAGGGTTGTAGAGATATGCTATGTGGTAATATCGGCCCAGTAACTAAGGAGCGATGACGTGTAATGAATCATAGATGGTTGTAGCAATCGTTTAGTAGTATTGCTCTTGTTGTTGGTGTGATAAGCCAAAATATGTATAGTGACTTGTAGGTTTGAGGAGGAGATTTCCAAGTTTGCTCTTGAGTTTGATAGCAAACTGAGTGCAACGAATGTCAGTATGACATGCCACTTGCATTTACTCCCTCAATCACAGTAACAGAGAGCCGATTCTCAGGATTATCAACAGTCCATTGCTTACGCCAATCGGCACAATAACAGCTGTAGATTTATAACATCCAATCATGTAGCCAGTCTCGTCAACATTCCATAAGTTATATGGCTTAATGTTGTGTTTTGTAATAAGTGCGTTATATGTAAGGAAAAATTCCTCAAACACCTCTTTCTTTTGTGCCTGCTTTCTATGCGTATTTAAAGTCTTCGTATGAATCGAGTGGAATTCAGGGTGTGCCTTAAGGAAGCGTTGTAACCACCGTTGCGATGGGATCGTATGATCGGGTCGCAAGTCTGCAACAGCCTGTAAAACCATTGATCGGTTTGCAGGGACCCCACGCTTAAGTTGGTCATATATAAATTGACAAACTGCAGTATCTTGTTCTTGAG
Organism: Pseudogymnoascus destructans; assembly: GCF_001641265.1. Taxonomy (NCBI): domain Eukaryota; kingdom Fungi; phylum Ascomycota; class Leotiomycetes; order Thelebolales; family Thelebolaceae; genus Pseudogymnoascus; species Pseudogymnoascus destructans. The sequence goes on along the minus strand of NW_020167533.1, from coordinate 732,463 downwards.
ATAAAACTCGGTTTTGACCCCCGCGGGGAAGGAGAGGGGTAGTAATGTGTCATCGGAGTGTCTCACGGTTGACATTAAACTTGCGGGCAACCCAAGTAATTGTATAAGTATCTGGTTGTTTCAAGTAGAACTGCCGGGCCTCAATAAGACGGTCAGCTCGACTTGGATCGCTATTCAAAGGCATCGTAGAGGGTTGTTGTTACGACAAATATTATTATTTCATCTATGTATCAAAGTGGCGGTGTACATGCACATATCGCTGTCGCGTGCACAGATTGCTGTCGCCACCTACGAGCGAAGCGAGTCGGTGGAACACCAAGTAACCTGCATGTATAACGAAAGTGCCAAACAAGCGAAAGTGCCAAAATCATGTGGTGACCAACCCCCCCAACTAAATGTTAAATTCCTCCACAACAAAACATGCGCCATAAAAATGATGAAAGCAAATTAGTGCTAGCTATCCAAGCTATGCAAAGCGACCCAAATTTGCACCTTTGAGTTGCAGCTAGGATCTATTCCGTAGACCACTGCAAGCTACATCACCGTTTACAAGGCGTACCTTCACGACGCGATATCCAAGCCAACTTATGGAAATTAAGTAACCTAGAGGAATCAGTTCTTGTTCAGTATATACTTGACTTAGCTGCTAAAGGGTTCCCTCCTCAGTTGTCTATTGTTGAAGATATGGCAAATCGACTACTTGCAACATGTGACGCACCACGCGTCGGGTCACGTTGGGCTTCAAACTTTGTTAAGCGCCATGTAGAGCTCCGGACACGCTTCCAGCGAAAATACGACTACCAGAGGGCTAAGTGCGAAGATCCAGAAGTCATTCGTGGCTGGTTTGAGCTTGTATGGAACACAATTCTAAAGTATGGCATCAACAATGCAGATATCTACAACTTTGATGAGACTGGGTTTATGATGGGCGTCATCTCAAGCGCAACGGTAGTAACGAGCTCAGATGGGCAGGCAAAGGCAAAAAAGGTGCAGCCTGGCAATCGGGAATGGGTTACAGTAATCCAAGGCCTTAGTTCTCAAGGTTGGGCAGTGCCGCCATTTGTCATTGTGGCAGGTAAAAACCACCTTGCATCTTGGTATGAGAATAGCGGATTTCCAGCAGATTGGGTAATCGCTGTTACTGCAAATGGCTGGACTACAAACGAGAGAGGTATGGATTGGATTCAGCATTTTGAGAAGCACACAAAGCCCCGGAGTGTTGGTGGTTATCGCTTGTTAGTCCTTGATGGTCATGAGAGCCACCACTCAGACAAGTTTGAGGAGTACTGCAAAGAACACAACATTATTACGCTTTGTATGCCTGCTCACTCTTCCCATATACTCCAACCACTTGATGTTGGCTGTTTTGGCCCATTAAAGAGAGCTTACGGTCGGCAAATTGAAGATATGATGCAGGCTCATATTATTCACATTACTAAGGATGACTTCTTTCCTGCCTTCCACGCTGCATTTAACATTGCAATGACAGAAAGCAATATTCAGGGAGGGTTCCGAGGTGCTGGGCTTCTTTCATTTAGCCCTGAGAGTGTAATATCTACACTTGACCTTAGGTTTAAGACAAGTGTGGTGAGACTGGACACAATGCGCGCACTTGTCAGATTGTAATAGACAGGTCTGAGGAAGAGGACTCCGAGTAGTTTTAATTAATTTATATTGTTGTGGTGAATTTATCGCAATTCTTATGGGGTAGTCACGATATTTTGGCACTTTCGCTTGTTTGGCACTTTCGTTATACATGCACGTTAATGAATGGGACGGATTTTATTGTATGGTGTCTTTGAAATAGTGCCTGTGACTCGTCGCCGCACTATTTCTTTCTTAAATATTGAACGACTATCGAACGACAATACTTGAGTAGGCATGGCCCAGTGCTGGTGTATAAAGCAATGAGCTATTCTTACCACATAATGATTGTCGGTCTATTTTCTCATAGCAATCCAGTAATTCCCCAAATGAAACAGCTCTTCCTTCCTCAAAATTCGTCATGCACAGACCGATATCTCCCAAGATGCTTCCAAAGGTCTTGGATAACCTGCACGCCTGTCGAATGTCCTCATCCATGACGTCCTCAATATACTGCCTTCCTTCCTCATCGCTATCGGTAACTGCATGAAGCGTCTTGGAATCAAAACGAGAATACATATTTGTCAGAGCAGCGAACACTTCGAGTGGAGCGGAATGTGCAAACTCCCAGTCGATCACACTCACAACATTGTACGTATCATCGAAAAGTATATTGTGCAGCAGGAAGTCCCTATGTACGATAGGATATCGATTTTCGCAAGGTTTCTCAACGATGTCTTCTCCATTGCCGACTTGAGGCGTGAAGGAAACGAAATCGCCGCCGACCACGGAGAAAGTCCAAATTCCCAAATTTTGCATGAGCGGCCCATGAGAGAAAGTAGTCCGCCTCTGACATAAATGGTCCTTCAAACCCAAATGTCGCTGGAAGTGGACCAATATCAATTGTCCCATTCGGCCTCAAGACAAGGGATCCAAGCTTGCTGATCGAGGCTGTTGCCATTTGACACTAGGCACAACAACTAAGCATGAGGGAAATGAAAGGTAGGAGTTCCACAAACCTGTATTGAAGCTATCGACTTCTGAATCCTACACTTTTGCTCACAATTGAGTATTCCAGGACCCCCAAGGTCGAACAACATATTGCCTCTTATGCATTGCATCAGCATATAAGGCAGCCTCACAGGGTTTCCATCTATAGATGTCCTGTGCCCAAATATCGTGGGTACTGGTATATTGGTGAATTTCGCGATGTATTTCATCGTAGCAATCTCGCTCTCCATGGTAAATCGCCGTTCGGTCATCCACCATTTCAATATTTCGTTCTCGTCAAAGGCCGGAGAGGCTGGAATAATAGGAATGCGTACAAGCCACAATTCGGCTTCATCGATGAATCCGAGACGACGAACAATATGGCGTCCTCCAGCATGATAATGTCCATCGTAGATGCATGACCGACCACCATTAAGAATCCATGCTTCTGTGAGTAAAGCTGTCCAATCTGTATGCTGAAAGGTCAGCGCGGATCGCTTGTCGTTATGTTGGCCTTGCCAACGGAAGATTGATGGTTGAGTCATACGAAAAGTGGTTGGACATTCTGCTCTTTGTGGTATAATCGTTGGTTTCCAAACCACCGCCTGGAGGCGGTTGGCGAAAGCGATGCTTGCTCTCTCAGCAAACGCGAGCGCGTCCAATGCGACATCAGGACAACGCAACTATCTGGACAACAATTGACACGTAAAGTTACAATCATGTCAATTGATATAGCTAGAAACGAAGCTATTCAAAAAGCAATTGATTTCCTAAATCAGAACCCAATGGAGACTATCGCCGCAGCAGCTAGAATCTACCATGTACTCCCAACCACACTCCGTATGCGACGCATGGCGCAACGCCAACCACCAAAGCCTCACGGAGGTAACAACAGAATACTTTCAGATATACAAGTTATAGCTATACAAAGATACATTCAACAGTCATATGAAAATGGGTATGGTGCAACGAAGCCAATGGTGTTTAATGCTATCTGCCAACTACTAGCAGCTGAAATCCTGATGCATCCACCACCGTCTCAACGGTGGTTCCAGACTTGGATTAAGACTCAACATGAGACTTTCCACACCATTAAAACCCGGCCAATTGAAGCAGCACGTGTTGCTTCTCATGATGTATCAGCTATCAAAGAATGGTTTCATGGATTCAGAGATGTGTGTAATCAATTAGATGTTACTGCAGCTAACATCTACAACTTTGATGAAGTTGGGTTCCAAGTGGGAATGAGCACCGGTGAACATGTGTTAGTGCTAACAGCAGTAAAGGAGGTACGTTATATGTACTCATCTTACATTATATTATTCTAATTTGTATAGCTTTATATACAAGCTCCAGAGAATCGTCAAAGTCTCACAGTAATAGAGACAATTTCAGCTGCTGGCATTGTACTTCCACCGTTCCTAATAATTCAAGGAAAGCTTAATATGGAAAGTTGGTACCATGATAATCTACACGGTGATGAGAGAGTTGCAGTATCAGATTCAGGATATACAAACTCTGAGCTCGCAATGGAATATCTACAGCATTTTATTCAACATTCTGCACCCTCTACAAAGACGAAGTTGCTTATAATGGACTCTCACATTTCTCATGAAGTTCCAGAATTTATAATACTTGCACATCAAAACAACATACATTTACATGTATTCCCTTCTCACCTTACACATATACTACAACCTCTTGACGTTACAGTATTTGCACTGTATAAGCATTGGCACCGCCGTGCTATTCAACAAGCAATTCGGAATTTTGATGTTGACTACAATGTTATTTCATTCTTCTGAGACTTACCTACAATCCGAACACAAACGTTTACAAAGGGAAACTGTATGAAAGCGTTTAGAGACTCTGGTATTTGGCCACCAAACTACGAGAAGATAGAAAATAAAGTGGCAATATACGCAAAACCAGCACTTTTAGAAACACCAAGGCAAGCAATCCAAGCAAGTCAAGATCTTTCAAATTGGAGTCAAAGATTTGAAGAGATTATTAGTTCACCATCACGGCAAAAGTGGACATCTTCTTATACAGAGATTCAAGTACAATTAACAGAAAGTACTTTGGTTACCTCAGAGCTTATGCAAATTACTACTATTATGTCTGAGCAAAGACAACGGAAAGTTAGAAGCAGAAAATCTATTCAAAAGGGTGGAGCTGTTACAGTTGAAGAAGCACGGAAGAAGATTCATATGAAGATAGTAAAGGAGCAAGAGAGAGAAGAAGCAAGAGAGAGAAGAGAGAGAAAGCGCATGGTTAACCTTGAGTATAAGCTGCAGCTCCATGCTGGCATTGATGCACGGAGAGCGGAACGGGTACGGAAAAGGGAATTACTTGAATTCCAAAGGAGTAACCCAGACACCGAGCTACCAAGGGAGTTACTCGAAGTAATCATAGACCCTGATATTGAGCGTAGGAGACAGAAGGAAGAGGGGAAGAAGGAGGAGCAGTTGCACCAGCAATTGGCCGCTGAAGAAAGTGGTTTTGTTGACTTTGCAGACCTTGACTATGACATGATCCACAGTGCAAGTGACAGTGTAAGTGATAATGAATCACTGCCTGACAATATAGATCCTAACCTATTTAATTAATCAATTATATCTACGTTCATTGCTGTTTGTTGTCCAGATAGTCGCGTTGTCCTGATGTCGCATTGGACGCGTTCATGTTTGCCGAGAGAGCAAGGATCGCTTTCGCCAACCGCCTCCAGGCGGTGGTTTGGAAACCAACGATTATGCGAAAGGCGCCCAAAGGGATAAACTTGTTGTGCCTTAGGCATCTATGTTCGCTTCCACACAAATATCGTTGATCAGCGAGCCAGCTGAAGAAGCTCTTCTCCACTTTCCACAGAAGTTCACAACAAGCGCTACCTACTGCTGCCACGAATATCCTCATTTCAACCTTCTCCACAACCCTTGACCAACTCTCCACACTAGCAATATATATCACCATGGATCTGCCTCAGACATCTCTCAAGGAACCGTACGAGACTACAGTAAAAATACGATAAGTCGATATGCTTTTAGCCGATATTTACGTTATCTTGATATCTTTTTCTGTACGGAAGCTTTTTACATACAAAACACAATACATCCGATATCGTGAGATCCTCCTTGAATATCGACTTATGCTAATCTTTTGAATCTTATAGAATGCCTTCAAGAAAGCTCAATTCGATGACAATTGAACAGTGTCGTGCTCTTCGACAATGGACCGTCAACAAAACACCTCGACCTTCCCAAAAAGATTGTATCGCCTGGTTTTTTGAGAAGTACAACATTTAAATTAGTCAATCTACAGAACGATATGAATATACGTTGATAGGAGTGGCAAGAACGAATCGATTCAAAAGGAGGTTTTACAACTGCGGAGATCTTACAAGAGAAGGCAAAGCGAATTTGGTCACAACTACCACAATATCAAGGGAAGCCTTCGCCAGAGTTTAGCATTGCTTGGATACAGAAATTTCGACTACGTCACAACATCCGGAATAGAAAGAGGCAAGGAGAAGGGGCATCAGTCAGTGAGACAGCAGAGGACGAGATGAGGGCTATTCAGACAGTGGCTGGGGAGTATTTAGAGGACAACATTTATAACATGGATGAGATGGGTTTATACTGGAAGATGATGCCATCTCGTGGGCTTTCTACAATGGAGGCTCGAGTAGGAAGGAAGATGGACAAGGCAAAAACGCCTTGAGCTTTACGAAACATCGACATCATAGCAAGGGGTTTGGAGGTGGAATAAGAAGGCTTGGATGAATCAGTTTATTATGGCAGAATGGTTAAGGGCTTTTTATGCTCATATTGGTACAACACGGGAGGTTCTTCTCACCATGGACAACTTTTCAGCACATATAAAGGCCCTCGAATTGATACCACCCCCTGCGAATATCCGAGTTATCTGGCTTCCTCCAAATGCAACAAGTCGATATCAAGCCCTAGATCAAGGTATCATTGCCTCTGTCAAAGCCCATTACCGTCGACAATGGCTCCTTTATATCCTTGATGCTTTTGAAAGGAATGAAGATCCTGTCCAAACGATGTATATACGACTTGCTATTCGATGGCTTCTTCGATCCTGGAATCATGACCTTATAAACTCGACAATCTATAACTGTTTTCGAAAGAGTATGATTGTTCAAAAGCCAGTTCAACTACCCTCACAACCTCTTCCTGATATTACCAATCTCTATCAACAAGTAAAACAAGCTGGGAATGTACATGACACTATGGATCTTTCGAGCTTTTTAAATCCAGTCGATGAGGATATACAAGAGTTAAAGGGGTGGGAGGAGTTTCAGGGGGGGGATGCTATTCTTGAGGATATCATGTCACAATACGTCCCAGATACCACTCAAGATGATGAGGAAGAGGATGAGCCTTCTTCACAGGTGCCAACTACACAAGCTGCGATTAACGCCATTCAAGTTCTGATTGAGTTTACGGAATCTGGGAATAGTGACACCTCAGAAGCACCAACGTTCTTATGTTCTTTTAAATGTTTTGAGAGACAGTTGAGGCTCCTTGAAGCCAATTCACAAAGGCAGGGGACATTAGACTCATGGTTTATGTAAATAGCTTCAATTTTTAATTTAATCACGTGTAATACATTTACTCGATATATGCATTAAGTCGATATATTTTTGTGGATCCGAGGCATCGACTTATCGTATTTTTACTGTATTTATGGTCCACCGCAATCATCCGATCCTCTCAACCCATATGACACGGCTGTGGATGAGCTCAGTCTCTATGGCCAGTGCTCGAACCCAGTATACTGCGACAAAACAATATAAAGAGGGGTGATAACTGCCCCAAGTGTGGTCACAAGCGGGAAAAATGGTTAGTCGGCGGTCCACTTCTGCCTTGTCAAATTTCAACTAACATCTACTTTGGACCTGCTACGTAGAATGCTCAATCGAATGGAAACTTATCAAGCTACGAGTCGTAAGCGCTGGATCTAGAGATTGAGACATGATTTTATCGTCTGGAGGATAGTAGTAGTAACTGGCATCGCAAGCAGTTCCCCTAATGATAACCAGTACTCGAGTTTCTCTTTGGCCTTCTTCCGCGGACCATCCTCCTTCTTTGACAGCCGTTCGACCTTCTCTCTGCTCTGCTGCCTATGCTTACACGTTATTAGCAGAGACCCCATGTAGTTGAAGAAATGCCACTCAATTTCTCGTGTTGCTAAACCCCCAATCATCTGTGCCTTTGCTTGCAAATCCGCTGGAAAATCCGTGAAGCCATCGTTACTCTCGGCTGATGGATTGTCTTCGATGGGTGATGCCATGGAAGATGTTTGCTGCGAGCTGCAAGATGCTGTTGGCGAGGTGCCGGAAGACGCTACAAAATGAAAGTCTTGGCCGATTTCTTCTATGTCAGATTGCTGGCCATGCGTCTGATCACTCTGGTCAGGTGCAGACTGGAGTTCGGAAGTCCCTGAAAGTTGAGGGCTTCTGCTCCCAAGGTATACCTCCGTTCCGTCCAAAGCCTCGACGTGCAAACGTTTTGGGTCTCTGCTCCCTTCATAGTTTTGCTTGCGTTTGGGGGATTTATTTGACTGCTGTGACCTGGATGGCTTCGCGGTCTGCCTTGACAGCTCGTTTAGACCACCATCACCTTCACTTGTTGAAAGCCAGCCATCGAGGTCCCCAGAAGGCTGAGAATCGCCACTTGAGTCATCTGCGCTCTCGACATATGCTTGGTATGGTGGGACTACATGACCGATTCCTTGCTGTGTGGCTGATAAGCCTTGACCGTGAGGATTGACAAAAAGGCCCCCGTCCTGATTGTGAACGGCTCGTGAACTTTGATCGTGCAGATCAGCGTCTCCACCAGTTTTATTTTCGAATTTTTTGTCGACAGACTGAGAGGGTATTAAGGTACGAGCCAGCTCGCTAGGTGAGTCAATACTGGAGGGCGTTTGAGGCGGGAGTTGGAAGGGGCTTTGGGCTTCTAATCACTATCAAAACCATATCAAGATCATTGGATGGTTCTCCAAGTACCGATGTAGCCAGTGAAGTACAAGAGGAAGTCTGAGAATAAACGGAGGGCGCACCTAAAGTGAACATTAGAAGTGTTAAAAAAGAAGCAGACAAGTGGAAGAAATAGCCTAGACCTTGTCCGGATGTACGGTGCTCGAAACATTTGGTGAATCCGCGCCTTGATTAGCAGGTAGCATCTCGTTACAGTAATTATGAGTTAGTGTGTTTCTCTGGCCAGCAACAGTGTTGTAGATCATGAAATAGTCCACATTGAACACAGCTTTGCAAGTATAATGGTCCAAACATCCAAAGATGCGAAAGGTGGGATATTTCACTTGGGGCTCTTACGCTGGTGGGCTATCCATGAATGACACCCCTGCACCCCACTTCAAACAGACTCGGTACGTACTGAATGCTTTGTCCTTCTTTCAAATTCGATGGTCCAAACATGGTCCAAACACCAGAACTGATGAGTATACAGTAAAGCACCGTTATAACGATTCTCGATTAAGCGATAACTTCATGCTATGGTGTTCCCATCCAGACCTTGAAATGACGAAACGATTTGCAATAACTATTGAGCAACGCCGGGCTCTACGCAAGTGGGCACATCAACAACACCCGAAGCCTTCTCAAAAGCAATGTATCGAATGGTTCTCTCAGAACTACGGCCATAAACTCAGTCAGTTGACAGTTTCCGAGTCTTTAAGCTCACATTTCGAAGACCTAGACAAAGCTATACAACCTACAGGATCACAACTACAAGTTGGACAGTGGCCAGAAGTGGAGCGACTCCTTATTATATGGCAGCAACGAATTCAATTGCGTGGAGGTTTTACAAGCGGTGATATACTACAAGAAAAGGCTCGAGAGATTTGGCAACAACTACTGAACGATGATAATCTACAATGCCCAGACTTCTCAACTGGCTGGCTCCATCGATTTAAAGCACGATATCATATCAAGGTTCATACAAAACACAGCGAAGGAGGCTCTTGTCCAGAAACAGCAGAGGAGGAAATGAAGGCTCTATGAACTATCGCTGGTGAATTTCAAGAGGAGGACATTTATAATATGGACAAGAAGGCCTATACTGGAAGATGATGCCATCTCGAGGGCTTGCAACACAAACGCTTCCAGGATTAAAGAAGGAGAAAACTCGAATTAGCCTTGTCTTTTGTGTTAATGCTTCTGGAACTGATCGCCTACCTGTGTGGATGATTGGACGATATAAACAGCCGCGCGCACTTCGAAATATTGATATACCATCAATGGAAGGGCAATGGCGTGTGAGCCAGAAGGCTTGGATGAATACAACAATTATGAGCGAATGGCTTCACGCTTTCTATCGACATATTGGAATGACTCGGCAAGTTCTTCTTACGATGGATAACTTCTCAGCTCATAACACCGCTCTTGAGCTTTGTCCTCCTCCAACGAACATACGTATTTGTTGGCTTCCTGCTAACAGTACTAGTCGATTCCAGCCCCTTGATCAAGGCATCATTCAATCATTCAAATGTCATTATCGACAGCAGTGGCTCTCTTTTATGCTTGATGCTTTTACTTCAGATCGAAAGCCACTCGAATTGATGAATCTACACTTTGCGGTCCAATGGATTCTACAGAGCTGGAATCATTATGTCACAAATACAACAATCTATAACTGTTTTCAGAAATCTACACTTGTTAGCATTCTGATTGCTCTTCCGATTCCAATTACTCCTCCAGGTATCAATGAACTCTATGAACAAGTTATACAAGCTGGCAATATTCATGACGTTATGGCAATTTCTAACTTTCTAAACCCAAGCGACGAAGAAGAGGATATACAAGATGGGACACTAAGTGAGGACGAGGCTCTACAAGAGGTTATTGATGAGCATCTAGGTCTTTAGCAAACTCAAGATGATGATGAAGAAGAGTTGCAATTAGAGCGCTCTTTACATTCTGTGAAGAGCGCTTGTCAAGCACTCCAGGTTCTGATTGAGTTTACTGAAGAACAAGAGGCTCTTCAATCAGACTATTTACGAGGCCTCGAGCATTTAGAATTCGCTCTTGAGGCATTAGATCAAGAGTCACGGGTGCAGAGTATGTTAGATAGTTGGATTACATAAATTTATCTTAACTTCTTTATAATACTAATATAGAATAGGTCTACATATACGACCCTGATTGGGAAGTCTCACCACCAAGAGAAATCACTGAGGATATGAAGAAGAAGATGGCAGATATCCTGTAGCATCCTTAACGGGCCCCACTTGCCGCTGTCACCACCACGACCAAGCGATCACCACCAACCCCTCATTTATTTCCCACTTACCAACCAACAACGGCTGTATTTTAGGTCTACGAGGAGTCATAAATGATTTGTTGTTCATACGATAGACATATCGGAATATCAACATTTACGATTTGTTCCTCGAACCCTTGCACACATACCAAGTCTCAAAAAATGGCTACGAAACAACATTCCATGGGGTTCTACTTAGTCAGAGCCAACCCCAGATCCTCTGCCCTTCCTTCCCACCGAAAGGCCGAGTATTTTAACACCGTCACCTTCGAAGGAGACCCTCGTGTCATCTATGGATAGCTATGGCTACTTCCAGCATCTCCCATATGAAATACGCCGTCAGATCCTTACCGAGGCGCTTGGCGGCCGTACTTTGCACGTGGACCTGACATATCTCAATCGGCCTATCCGTAAGAAAGGGAAATATATTATTGGGAAAGATGGGAGTTATACCTATGCGAAAAGCAAAACCTGGGGGTGGTACTCTTGCGTGTCTCATCAGACTGATAGTTTGTGGCCGGATGGTATCGCTCGGAGAAACTTTGGTGAGGAACGATGGATCACGAACCAGAGGAAACTTCCATGCGCTGGCGAATGCAAAGATGGGCGAAATCACAGGGAGTGTGGGCCTGAGGTGGATGACAAATGACCTCTGAGGCGCCGCATTAACGCTATGGGATGGCTTTTGGCATGTCAACAGGCATTTCATTGTTAAACCCTGCCGTATTTTCTATGCCAAAGAAATATAATAATGGTTTAAGTAGATATGCTGATGGCGTTGATATCCTGTTCTCAACAAACAATTTCCACATGGATAATTTCGAGCTGCTATTATACCTTCCACGCTTAATTCTGCCCCAGCGATTACAAAGAATCGAATCTCTAGAAGTTTCCTGGAGCTTTAGACCTACAGCAACAAGGGACAAACCATTTGACATTCTTTGGAATGACCCTACGATGAAAGACTCGGTACTACATGAGCTGTGTGTAATGGTGGGTGCACCAGATGTGAGAATCTAGCCACCCAAGGAAGGGATGATTTTACTAAGACAACACACTGTCTTATGAAACAGAGCCAAAGGGTTGTAGCTTAGACTATTCCACAACGCAGCAATCAGGTGTGTGATGTAGTGAAGTGGTTCAGACAAGTTGCAACAAATGTTGAGTCTGGGAACTCAGGGGTAAGTCAGAGGTTAACACCTCACTGACTTTTCAGAAACAAGGAGTAACAAGATGAATGCTTGGAAGCTTGGAAAAGACGTGGAAGTATGTGATAGTCGATTTACTGTATTGCCTGCTTGCCCTTTCTTAAGGAAAGGGCAATCCTATTTATGCCAAAGGAGTGTAGTTCTCTCATTTTCCATGACTTTCCATGACTAACCAGGCTTGGTAAATGTATTAGAAATCAAGTGCGACCCACAACTAGCTTGCTAATCATGTAGTGAACGTAAGAGAATCCCATAGAACCATCTCTTGGGTTCCTAGCCTATAGGAAGTGAAAAGGAGGTCCAAGGTCAGAGTACCTATAGATAAATTATGTCATAACTTAACCAATCTTGTGGGTAACTAAGGAGCGATGACGTGTAATGAATCATAGAGGGTTGTAGAAGCTTCTAGAGCTATCGTTCATGTTCCTAGGCCTCTAGTTGGTAGAGATATGCCATGTGGTAGTATTGGCCCACCCCCTTAAGGAGGAGATTTTCTTAATAACTTGTTCAATGAGTGTCCAAATGATATGCTGTGATGTATGTAGCATAAACAGATGTAGTAGAAGAGTTTGCAGCAATCGTTGAGTAGTATTGCTTCTGTTGTTGGTGTGATAAGCCAAGATATGTATGGTGACTTGTAGGTTTGAGGAGGAGATTTCTAAGTTTGCTCTTGAGTTTGATAGCAAACTGAGTGCAACGAATGTCAGTATGACACTGTGCCGGATGGTCCCAGAATTATTTCCTCACGTTCGGCAACTCGACATAAACATCCTCGGCGAATTAAGACTAAGGCCGGATACCCACAGCACAGTTATCGCCTTAGGCGGGATAGAAACTGTCTTTCTGGGCCCTATTGAAGACATGGTACCAGCTCTAGGACCTGGACGGGAAGTGTGTATCGCTATCCAGCAGATGGTTTTTCACACCTTGTTTATGAAGAAGCTGGAGTTATACGGCCAGGACCTCAAGCAGGATATTTATAACCCGTATAACATTCGCTTTTGGAAGGAGCTTGATCCTGATAATGGGTTGTTGGGGTACTGGATTTGTGATGGAGCTCCGGATCAATGTCTAGGGAACATTTACTCAATAATTACTGAACTGTGAATAAATAGGGTAACATACATGTATAGCGAATGTGCAAAACAAGAGAATGTGCAAAAATATCGCGACCGCCCTACCCCCCAACTAAACACAACAATACTACCACAACACATAAAAATGACGAGAGAGAGTTGACCTTAGCTATCCAAGCTATCCAAAGAGACCCTACATTACGTCTTTACACTATAGCTAAGACCTATTCTGTAGACCACCACAAACTAGCTCGCTAGCTACGCGGTATGCAGCCGCAACGTGATATTATAGCCAATTCAAGGAAATTGACTAATCTAGAGGAATTAGTCATTGTTAAACACACACTCGACCTAGTGTAATGGGTGCCGCACGTACAGTACATGTGGTATATAAAGCGTATTACGCGTATTCCGGGTGAGCCGGAATACTGTAGTCTTTTTGGCTCAGTGGGATGTAGCGCGAGCGTAACCGTACATCATTACACCTAGCTACTAAATACAGATGTCTGTTGTTAAAGATAAGGCAAATCGACTACTTATAACACGTGACACACTACATGTTAGGTCACATTAGGCTTCAAACTTTGTTAAGCATCATATAAAGCTCTAGACACGCTTCTAGCACAAATGCGACTACTAGAGGGCTAAGTGTGAGTACCTAGTGGTCATCTGTGGTTACTTTAAGCTTGTACGTAACACAATTGCAAAATATGGCATCTATGATGGAGATATCTACAACTTTGATAAGACTGGGTTTATGATAGGTGTTATCTTAACTACTATAGTTGTAACAAGCCTAGACAGGCGGCAAAAGCAACGAAGGTATAGCCTAGCAATTAGGTGTCACGGTTTACCAAGGAATAGGGCGCCAGTTGGGTATTATGAATTAAACTCAATCTAGAGAAGAAAGGAAAGAGAAGAGGAGCACTCGAGCAGTGGCTCGATCTATATACAGCTATGTTGTTGTGGAGTGAATTCTCTTTAGGCGAGAAGTTCTGAGAATTCACTCCACAACCTCACGGATTTGCATCCGTGCTGAGCCCTAGCGTTTATAGATCCTGTAGATTACAGAGACTGAACATTGAGTATAAGCAGTTCGACTTCAACCTTGATTCCTGGGGTCCACATAAGACCCGACAAATAATACGTTAAGCCCCCCCCCATTTTATAATATCTTACTAACTATCTACAAGGTTTATCTGCGACGAGATTCGCTGACTCCTTCCTCTCTTCTGCTTCGAGGAAGTCGAATGGCGGCATGGAGTTCGCCCCTCCCCTGAGACAGCCCTCTGCATTGTACTTGCAAGGCTTGCATATCGTGGCTGGTGGATTACTGCGTTGAGCTTTTCGGACGCTCCGAAAGCTGGCTGTCTACAGTCTTCAATGACCTCTGTACCGCCTGTTTGAAGACTGCCTTGCATGGCACCCCTTGCTGACTTATAGTCGGCTTCAGGGGTTTGCCACTGCTATTGAGGCACAGAGGAGGGAAAAGGATCTGGGGTTCGTGATGGCACCTTTCATGGTTTTGCCATCCGCAAGACTACGTACGGCAGCGTGCTGTATACTCTGGCCATGCTCGACAGCATGCCAGAAGTGGCAAGCTATTGTGGGACCAGACGGCATTGTCTGGTCTCTTATGGGTCCATGGATTGGACCCGTAAACGACTGGAGGATGTGGAAGGTCTCTGGAATAGAGAGACAACTCCGCACTGTTATGGAGGTCAGCATACACTTCTTTGTCATACTGACATTCGTTGCACTCAGTTTGCTATCAAACTCAAGAGCAAACTTAGAAATCTCCTCCTCAAACCTACAAGTCACTATACATATTTTGGCTTGTCACACCAACAACAAGAGCAATACTACTCAACGGATTGCTACAACCCTCTATGATTCATTACACGTCATTGTTCCTTAGTTACTGGGCCAATATGACCACATAGCATATCTCTACAACCCTCTATGATTCATTACATGACATCACTCCTTAGTTACTGGGCTAATACTACACATGACATATCTCTATCAACTAGAGGCCTAGGAACATGAAATATAGCTCCAAAAGCTTCTACAACCCTCTATGATTCATTACACGTCATCGCTCCTTAGTTACCCACAAGATTGGTTAAGTTATGACATAATTTGTCTATAGGGGTACTCTGACCTTGGACCTCCTTTCACTTCCTATAGGCTAGGAACCTAGGAGATGGTTCTATGGGATTCTCTTATGTCGACTACAGTTACCAAGCCTGGTTAGTCATGGAAAGTCTTGGAAAATGAGAGAACTACACTCCTTTAGCATAAATAGGATTGCCCTTTCCTTAAGAAAGGGCAAGCAGACAATACAGTAAATGGACTATCACATACTTCCACGTCTTTTCCAAGCTTCCAAGCATTGATCTTGTTACTCCTTGTTTCTGAAAAGTCAGTGAGGTGCTAACCTCTGACTTATCCCTGAGTTCTCAGACTCAACATTTGTTATAACTTGTCTAAACCACTCCACTATATCATACACCTGATTGCTGCGTTGTGGAATAGTCTAAGCTACAACCCTTTGGCTCTGTTTCCTAAGACAGTGTTGTTGTCTTAGTAAAATCCTCCCTTCCTTGGGTGGCTAGATTCTCACATCTGGTGCACCCACCATTACACGTTGGTGAACAGTGACATAAAACTCAACCTCTCTTATACCTCTTTTCCTGCTCTTCGAGCTGAACCCTCTTCTGAAAATCGAAATCGAAATCGAAATGCATTCTTTGGAAACCCCAGAACAGAAACCTTATCCTGAAGTCAATTCCAGGACGATCTTGAGGCAACCCCTCAAAGTTGGCTCTCGACAGTCAGCTCGACACACACACACCACCTTCGCAAGTCAGACCTTTTACAATGCTCCCTCAACAAGGATATAACTGTGAGGGAAGTGCGCTCCTCTCGTGTAAGGACACAGGGAATACGGCTCTCCGTAGGTGCATATGGGAGTGCGAGTCGGAGGTGATGCTGTATTCTATCCTATAGGTCTACTACGAAGGATACAAAAAAGATGAAAGGGAGCTTATAGCTTCCTACCCCTTATGTACCTAAATGGGGTCCGACTCGGCTAGGCCTTAGCGTACCGGTAGATCCACTCCCGTCTGCCGCCCGAATCGACCCCGACCCTAGAACATCTATGCTGCTATACTACTATGTCGCCTATTCCGCGTTGTCTTACGGGTCCGAGGGTACCCCGTGTAAGGAGGCATCCTTACANTGTCATACTGACATTCGTTGCACTCAGTTTGCTATCAAACTCAAGAGCAAACTTAGAAATCTCCTCCTCAAACCTACAAGTCACTATACATATTTTGGCTTGTCACACCAACAACAAGAGCAATACTACTCAACGATTGCTACAACCCTCTATGATTCATTACACGTCATTGCTCCTTAGTTACTGGGCCGATATGACCACATAGCATATCTCTACAACCCTCTATGATTCATTACATGACATCACTCCTTAGTTACTGGGCTAATACTACACATGACATATCTCTATCAACTAGAGGCCTAGGAACATGAACGATAGCTCCAAAAGCTTCTACAACCCTCTATGATTCATTACACGTCATCGCTCCTTAGTTACCCACAAGATTGGTTAAGTTATGACATAATTTGTCTATAGGGGTACTCTGACCTTGGACCTCCTTTCACTTCCTATAGGCTAGGAACCTAGGAGATGGTTCTATGGGATTCTCTTACGTCGACTACAGTTACCAAGCCTGGTTAGTCATGGAAAGTATTGAAAAATGAGAGAACTACACTCCTTTAGCATAAATAGGATTGCCCTTTCCTTAAGAAAGGGCAAAGCAGACAATACAGTAAATGGACGATCACATACTTCCACGTCTTTTCCAAGCTTCCAAGCATTGATCTTGTTACTCCTTGTTTCTGAAAAGTCAGTGAGGTGCTAACCTCTGACTTATCCCTGAGTTCTCAGACTCAACATTTGTTATAACTTGTCTAAACCACTCCACTATATCATACACCTGATTGCTGCGTTGTGGAATAGTCTAAGCTACAACCCTTTGGCTCTGTTTTCTAAGACAGTGTGTTGTCTTAGTAAAATCCTCCCTTCCTTGGGTGGCTAGATTCTCACATCTGGTGCACCCACCATTACACGTTGGTGAACAGTGACATAAAACTCAACCTCTCTTATACTCTTTTCCTGCTCTTCGAGCTGAACCTCTTCTGAAATCGAAATCGAAATCGAAATGCATTCTTTGGAAACCCAGAACAGAAACCTTATCCTGAAGTCAATTCCAGGACGATCTTGAGGCAACCCCTCAAAGTTGGCTCTCGACAGTCAGCTCGACACACACACACCACCTTCGCAAGTCAGACCTTTTACAATGCTCCCTCAACAAGGATATAACTGTGAGGGAAGTGCGCTCCCTCTCGTGTAAGGACACAGGGAATACGGCTCTCCGTAGGTGCATATGGGAGTGCGAGTCGGAGGTGATGCTGTATTCTATCCTATAGGTCTACTACGAAGGATACAAAAAAGATGAAAGGGGAGCTTATAGCTTCCTACCCCTTATGTACCTAAATGGGGTCCGACTCGGCTAGGCCTTAGCGTACCGGTAGATCCACTCCCGTCTGCCGCCCGAATCGACCCCGACCCTAGAACATCTATGCTGCTATACTACTATGTCGCCTATTCCGCGTTGTCTTACGGGTCCGAGGGTACCCCGTGTAAGGAGGCATCCTTACATTACCCCCCCCTTGAGAGAGTGCTTTGTCCTCAAAGCGCGTGGCTCCGTGTGCCGACCGAATGGTAGCCGAGTGTCGGTATGGTCTAGGTAGTCTTTGTTCGAAGATCGTGGTGCTGAATGCGTCCGTGGGATGGATCGCGGAGCGTGCTTTGTTCCTAATAAAAGCGGATTGTTGAGGTCCGAGTTGGCACCGTATAGTATCCAGTTGTGGTGTTGCGCGTCGCGAGTTTCTTAGTTACTGTGCGCGCGCTACTACTCCTCAGAAATTCATTGTTCTAAGCGGTTGTTATGGAGCAACCGATTCCACCAGGATTCGAAGGCTTCTTTTTACAACAACACCGCCTACGAACCCACCTCCCGAATCCAGTAAGTAGCCCCTCTTGTTCGTATACTGTATACTAATCTGATTGTTTCATAGGAAACAAAACAAACCAGACGACCGAGTAGGTGATGATTGCGCGCCGACGCGTAGGTGATAACTTCTGGGCTTGGGGCTGACGGTTTTGTAGGAAACCTTTTCGCGAAGATGCCCGTCCTGCTGCCCCCCGGGGCCCTCCCGGCTGCGTACCGCGTCCTCTGTATGAGATGCGTGCGCCGTATTGGGACACCCGACGATGCTCCCATGGAGCACGAGTGCGTTTGGAGCGAGAAAAGCTCCAAGTGCGCCTACTGCGTGAAGCAGAAGGCACCATGTGTGCCGGTGAGTTCTCGGGTGCTGTTCGGTCTGGTGGTTGGTTTCCTGTGCTGACTTTCTGGGGGATAGATTCTCTGGTTCCTCGAGGAGGAATATGCCGCCATCGTCGCCGCCGAAGCGGCCACCCCTCCCGTCCCGGCCACCACCCTCAAGACCTACAAGGAGGTCGCGCGCGTGGCCGACCTCTCCAGCGCCGCCATGCCGGCCCTGCGCTCCCCCTTTGAGGGGGCGCAGTACATTCAGGGGCTGGCCACCCTCGCTGCCATCAAGGTAAGTTTTCCCCTTTCTGTTGTTCTTGTTCTGGGTCTGACTCCTAGGTAGGACCTCGCCGCCGCGGTGGAGGGGTTGAAGGAGGATACGGGGAAGCTCCTCGCGGGGCAGGCCCGCGCCGTCTCCTTGCTGGGGACGGTGGATAAAACCACCGACAAGGTGGGGAAGGAGGTGAGCTTCGTGGCGACTGCGGTTGCGAAGGTGGAGAAGGCGGTGGGGAAGTTGGCCGGGGCTGTTGCGGTGGCTCCCCGCAATGGCGGGAAGAGGAAGAGGGGGGAGGAGGAGGAGGGGAATGGGGAGAACCCGATTGGGTGAACGGGCCCTGTGCCGGAGGGAACTCGGGCGTGGTCTTTCGCGTGGGGTCACTTCGACCCTTCGTCTCTCATGGTGGTAGCCGCTTGTTGCGACGCCGGTGAGACGTTTGGGAAGGGTGGCTTCCGCAAGGGCTACGGCTCTGAGGGTGCCCTGGCTTAGAGGGTGTTTAGTTTAGTGTCGTAGGTAGCAACGACGCTGTTTTCCTCTGCTTTGCCGTGCCTCTCGTGATCGTAGCTTGGTTTGCCTGTCTCCCATTCCGTGATCCAGCCGGGTAGGTCCTGCGGTGGTCCTGGCAGGTTTGGGTACTCCGCGTGGAACTCCCGGATTTTGTAGGGGGAGTTCTTAAAGTTTGAGGTGGGGTACCATTCCGGGTCCGGATCGTATCCGACCCAGGATACCTGGTATTGAAGTTGTTTTCGCCGGATCCTTACGGCGAGGATCTTTTCGACCTCCCACTCCTCTAGGCCGTCTACGACTTCGCTGCTTGGCTCAGGCGCTGCTTGACCGGGCAGCGGGTTATTCGGAGCCTTGATGAGTACGTCTGGAGAGAAGACATCGTGTATTTGGGAACCCTTCGGTAGGTCTAGTCGGAAGGCGTGTCCGATTTGTTCCAGTACCGTATAGGGTCCGACCCATTGTTGCCCCAGCTTACGGCTAGGGCGGTGATTTTTCAGATTCTTGGTCGATAGGTAAACCTTGTCTCCTACGTCCCAGTCAATGGCTCGTCGGCGTCGATTCGCGTATTTAGACATATCCTCTTGTGCTTTGGCCATGTTCTCCTTTGCGTAAATCCATGCGGAGTGCATGCGGTTTGCTACTGCTTTGGCTTCCTTCTGGTTCATGACTTCCCTAGGGGTCGTGGCTTTCGGGGTTTCCCAGTCCCAACTGGTGCGCGGATCAGTTCCGTACTTGAGTCGGTAGGGGGTCATTCTGATCGAGGCATGGGGAAGGGTCATTTGCACCCGATCCATGATGGGAATGAGCTCGCTCCAGTTATCCTGGTAATGTGATACGAAGGGCCTCAGTCTCTGATCGATATACCGATTCATGATTTCTGTCTGCCCGTCGGTCTGCTTGTGATAGGCTGTCGACAGCTTGATCTTGACGCCGATGATCCGGCAGAACTCGTGCCAGAAGGATGACACGAATTGGGGTCCGCGGTCACTGACGATCGATACCGGGGTGTGCCCGAATCGATATATCCATTCGATGAACAGCTGCGCCATTTGTCGTGCATCTGTAGTCTTATAACACGGTATGGTCACCGAACTCTTCCCGAGGCGGTCCATAAACACTAGGATGCTGTCGTACCCGTGCTTGTCCCTTGGGAACTCCTTGAAGTCCATCGTAAGGTGTTGCATAGGGTAGTCGGGTACCGGTAGGGGGTGTAGAAAGCCCTGTTGCTTTGTGACATTGGTGTGCGAAAGGCGGCATGTCGCGCAGTTACGCACATACCGTATGCAGTCCGCTTCCATACCGACCCAGCGATACTTCTGGGCAAGCAACTGGTAGGTCTTCCGGCCGCTGGGGTGCGCCGTCGACACCTGGTCATGCGCCTCTCGGATGAGTTTCGTACACAGCTCGGTGTGGCGGTTCACACATAGGCGGTCTTTGTACAGGAGGAGTTGGTCGGCTAGGGCGTACCCATCCGGTAAGGGTTGTTTCGCGCGTGTCTCGGCGAACGACTTCCGGTTGTCTACGCATAGTGCCTCGATCAGATCGAAGGGCATCTGCGCCTTTGGGGGGTCAATGGCATTGATCGATGCTACATAACTGTCGGCCAACTCGGCACTGATACGGGGGTGTAGGCGGGCAGGGCCAAGCAACACCCTCGCACGACTATCCAACTTGACTTTCTGTTGCATTACGAGGTCTTGGTCTCTTCGGCTCAGAATATCAGCCTTCAGGTTATTCTTACCTGCCGTATACGTAATGTGGAAGTTGAAGTCGGATAGTAGTTCCATCCATCGCACCTGCTTCGCGGTGAGAACCTTCGTCGTCATGAAGTATTCGAGCGAGCGGTGGTCCGTATACACCTCGACTCGCTGCGTAACAGAGGCCAACTCAGGTCTCCATTTCGCGAACGCTTTCACGATGGCGAAGAGTTCCTTGTCATGGATTTCCCAGTTGATCTCATGGCCGGTAAGGACGTGGCTGTAGAAGCTCACTGGGTACCAGAGCTGGTCCGGGTGCTCTTGTGATAGCACGCCGGCGACGACTCCGTCTGAAGAGTCGGTCTCTAGCTTCGTAGGCAATTCGGGGTTGAAGTGGTGTAGTGCCTGCACCGCTAGTAGCTGCCGCCGTAATTCTTCAAAGGCGTTCTCACATTCCTCAGTCCATAGGAACGGCTCCGAGGGGCTCGTGATAGTAGTCAGGGGCTTCGCGATCTTCCCGAAATTGCGTATGAACTGGCGGTAGAACCCACAGAAGCCTAGATAGGATTTCACACCGGTAACGGTGGTCGGTCGAATCCAGTTTCGAAGGGGTTCGATCTTGTCGGGGTCCGCCTCGACACCGGAAGTGGTCAGTATGTAACCCAGGTACTTAGTTCGGGTAACATTGAACTCGCACTTCTTGAGGTCGGCTTGTAGCCCTGCCTCACGAAGGCGCTGTAGGACTTTGTGTACGTGCTCTATATGTTCCGTAGGGTCCTCGGAGTATATGAGAATGTCGTCGAGGTAAGCCGTACAGAAGTCGTCCAAGTATTGCATGAGGACGTCGTTCATGTAGCGCTGGTACGTTGCGGGGCCGTTGGTCAGTCCGAACGGCAGCACCTTGCACTTATAAGATCCATATCGAGTCCGAAAGGTAGTATACTCTTCGGAGTCAGGGTGCATTCGTATGCGATGGAAGGCTTGTCGGATATCTAGTTTCGTGAAAATCTTGGCTTTCGACACCCGTCCAAGTAGTTCGTCGATGCGCGGTATAGGGTACGGATCGTTGCGGGTGAGTCCGTTCAGCTTGCGGTAATCAATGCAGAACCTCAGTTTGCCGTCCGCTTTCTTAACGAAGAGTATAGGGGACGCAAAGGGGCTATTGCTATTGACGATGAAGCCTTTCTCCAGGTTCTCCAGCAGGTATTGCTTGGTAGCCTTAAGCTCTTTGGTGCCTTGCCGGTAGAGCGGGGAGAAAGCGTTTGG
The DNA here is from genome assembly GCF_001641265.1 of Pseudogymnoascus destructans. Classification (NCBI taxonomy): domain Eukaryota; kingdom Fungi; phylum Ascomycota; class Leotiomycetes; order Thelebolales; family Thelebolaceae; genus Pseudogymnoascus; species Pseudogymnoascus destructans. The sequence continues at coordinate 710,138 of NW_020167533.1, read as the reverse complement.
TAATGGCGCCTCTAGCTGTATCTTATGATCGTATACCCGGTGTGGTGGTAATTTATCAGATTCCGATTTTGAGAAGACGTCGGTGTACTTTCGGTGCACAGGCGGGAGTTTCTCCTGGATGAGTGATATCGTCTCGTCATCCTCTTCAGATTCTTTTTCCCGAATGATCTGATCGATCTCGTAAAGGCTGGTCTGGAAGAACTCGGCATCGCTTCGCATCATCTCGTGGTGGAAGGCGTTTGCACCGATCTCGCAGATGTGCACCGGCGTGAAGCTTGGTACAGGCTTCGCCGGTGGCAAGAAAGGTACCCCTGGGATCTGAGGTGTACTCGGGGCAGTGTCGGTGGTCATTCCGGAGTCCGAAATTATCACTTTCATTTCCATCGAGCGTCCGCCTGCGCGGCGTCTGTCTTCGTGGTGGATTGCGGCATCCCTACGATTCGCATCCGACTGGTGAGAAGGATGTCGAATGGACGTTTCGCGCGAGTGGTAGGGCAAGGTGATCTCCTTGCTCCAGCTAGGAGTAGGCGGGTACTCCTTTGGCCATACTAGCCGGCTCTTTGCAGAGTCGAGTAGTATTCGGAAGCGGCTGAAAAGCTTCCTCCCAATTATCACATCTTGCGCTCCGAGGTCCAGGAGCACAAAGGGGCAGTTATATATTCGGCGTCCTTCGACTGTTAAGTGCAACCGAATATACTCCGATACGTGACTTTGGATTTTTCGCTGAAAACCACGTATGGGTACAGAGTAGGGCAGTTTCCGTATGGGGCTCTGAAGCGCCTTCGACAGTCGTAGCGCGAAGGGCTTGTTGATGACGAGGTATCCGTTTGCTCCTGTGTCTGCGAGAGCCTTCGTTTGCACACCGAGTCCGTTCAGACTCAGCGTCGTGTCGACTAAGAACTGGGTTCCGCCCAAGAGTTCTTGTAGGTCGAGATCTCGCAGATCACATTTGCGTAGACCTAGGAAGGAGCCTTTCCCTAGGCCTCGTCGTTTTCTACAGGGACGCATCCGATTGGAGTTCGACTGCCTCCTCCCACTGCTCTTCGGGTTCAGGGGCTTCGCGGTCAATCTCTTTGACTGTGGGGTTGAGCGGGCACCTGTCCTGGAAATGACCGGGCTTCCCGCATTTGAAACAGTTTCCAGACGCAGCCGGCACGGCGGTCCGCACGCGACCTGTTATGTCCGGCTTGGGGGCGGTGGGTATGAAAGGAGTCCTCTGGAAGGAACCCAACGGACTTCTTGTCGTCTTCGGTGGTTGGGTCTTGGCGGCCTCCACAGGCGGGAACCTGGATGAGCCGAGGCGGGCCCGTCCTGGGAAGCTCGACTCGCCGCTCTTGGACTGGGAGCTCAACTCGCCGTTCCTGCGTCGCTCTTGGTCGAAGGCGGTTAAGGCTCGGACCATGGTGAGGTAATCGCCTTTCCATTGGTCCTTCACGACCGCCACGCAGCTGCGGAATTGCGGTGTGAGCTTGTTCCACATATACCGAAACCACTCCGATTGTGATACTTGTCCCGTAATCGCCGCACTTTGGAAGCGGGCTTTGAACTCGGGGAAGGTTTCGTGTAAGTGACCCTTTTCGCCCATCTGCATATCGTCGAATTCGTTCCGGGCCTGTTCGGTCTCATTACCCGTAAGGTAATATGATCCTAATAGGTCCATCATTTCGTCTGCGCTCTGGAAGCCATGCGTATCCGATAGGTATTGGGGTTCCAGATATTTCTTTGCCAGGCCGGTCGTAGTTCCCCATATCAACGCTCTTCTCGAGACGTCGGTAGGGTAGTGGTCCTCATTGACTACAAGTCGGTCCCGAATGGACGCGCTCCATTGCATAAAGGTATGTTCTATCCCATCGCTGAGCGGCGTAATCTTCTCAGAGATGGTGGATTTCTTGTAACGGTTCGGAGGGTCCACGGTGTACTGTCGGGGTAGACCCGGGATTGAAGGAGAGCGCGCATTGTCGACAGGTGGCAGTCGAACGGTGCCGGGCGTGTTTCGCATTGTCGGTGCAGGCTGTTCGTCTTCGTCGGCCTCAATGGTGCGCACTGGGGCGTCGGCAGCCGGTGGTGGCGTAGACGGTATTCGGGTCTGGCTAGCTACGAGGCTGGCTACCATCGCCTTGAGCTCCCGCATCTCGTTCTCGAGGTTCGCTATGCGATCCGGGGGGCTTTCGGATGGCCCTGCGGTCGTGCCCGCTGTGGCGGTTTGCCTAGTTGTCATTCGTAGCGGTTGACCGTCATTGTCGGGTGGTGGGTTTTGTGTCGTCTTGCGCGACATCTTGATTCGGGGGTGTATCGAGTCGCAGTCGATACGGAAGAGTTTGACTTCCGGTAGCTCGTAGCTATCAACACTCTTGTTCACAATTGCCTCTGTGCTTGAGGGGGTTCTTTAGGATCTCGTATCCTATTCGGCGCCAACGCGTCGGCGACTTTACCAGCTTGCTCTGCAGGATCAAACCCGGATCCACTGGCTGTCCATGAGTTCTCTGGGGTCACGGCTATTTGGAGTCATCAGGTCTCTACTTCGAAATGTCACCGAGTCGCGGTCGGTGGTGTTTCGACAGTTCTCCTGAGTCGTTCCGGTTGTGGGATATTATTTAGGTACGGCCGTCCCCGGCAAGCGTGATCTTTTTTGTATAATGTAAGGACACAGGGAATACGGCTCTCCGTAGGTGCATATGGGAGTGCGAGTCGGAGGTGATGCTGTATTCTATCCTATAGGTCTACTACGAAGGATACAAAAAAGATGAAAGGGGAGCTTATAGCTTCCTACCCCTTATGTACCTAAATGGGGTCCGACTCGGCTAGGCCTTAGCGTACCGGTAGATCCACTCCCGTCTGCCGCCCGAATCGACCCCGACCCTAGAACATCTATGCTGCTATACTACTATGTCGCCTATTCCGCGTTGTCTTACGGGTCCGAGGGTACCCCGTGTAAGGAGGCATCCTTACATCTCGAGTGGCTCCTACAGCCGACAACTGCACAATAGGGCCTTTGGCAATATGTGTCTGACTTGACGATATGAACTGAAATTGAAATAGTAACTCGCTATGGCTGATACAGCTGAAGAAAAAGCTGCAATGGCAGCTCAAAATAATCCAGAACAAGACCAGGAATTCCTGGCAGAAGGAGCATCAATTCCAAGTTCTGCAAACCAAACCGATGAACTTCATGATCCTAATTTCAAATCTGAAACCTTCCTTCACACTCTGGGCAGAACAGCTCAAGAGAGACGTGAATCTATACTTGCAAATCGACATGAAAAGGTTGAATGGAATGTTGAAACCTTTGACGAATTCCAGAAACTATCTGTCAGCAACCAGAAAATGGCATGGACTTTGCACAAGAACATTCTTTGGGACTATTTGGCCCTAGCAGAGGACTCGAATTCGATACTGGCTAAAAAGGATGATGCTATTCTCCAGTTACAGGAACTGATCCAGAGCAACGAGCAACAAATCACAGAGCAACAAACAATTCAGAAATATCTTGAAAAGCAAACCCAACAAGCTCTGAAGAATGAACCAGGACACCACTCTCACAGTCGACTGTCAGCTCGGATTCCAGACCCTCCAATCCTCACAGATGGGATAGAGCCATCATTTGAAGACTGGGTTGTGAAAATTCGCCTCAATCTCAAAGCCAACATTGATCATTTTCCAACACAGACTTTACAAATGAGCTACATTCAGAGTCGACTGGGAGGACTGGCAGTTCGACATGTCAATCCAAGGCTTCGACCAAACTCTACAAAAAAACTGCAGACAGCGGAAGAAATTCTTGAACTTTTGGAAAAAGTCTTCAGTGATCCCAATCGAAGGCACACAGCTCAAACTGAGTATCGGAAGCTGTATCAGAGAAACAACACCTTTCCAGTGTTCTGGGCTGAGTTCCAAAGGCTCACGACAGAGCTTGATTACTCTGAAGAAACTTTGCTAGATGACTTGCGCTTCAAAGTCAACCAACCATATGCAGTAAGCCTTAGTGGCTGAAGTTGGAGCTACTACACTTCACGAGTTTGCAAAGAAATGCATGCTCATCGACCAGAACATCCAGCGGATCAAGGAACAAGAAGACAAAAGGAAGCCAAAGTCATTTTCAAACAACATGGGCCAAACTGAAAATCAGGGCCAGGCACTTCAAACTTCAGTCCCTCAACTTACAATGGATTCCAACATGCAAAACAAGACACAAAAGCTGTATCGACCACCGCATCAAGATCCAGCAAAAGAAATGCTCATCGGTCCCTTCTGGTCGTGCTGGCCAGTCTGTGCATTATCCTGGTCACTTTTGCGTTTCCGATGTGCTTTCTTGACTGGGATTATTGGTCGTTGAGGGAGCGCTATACTAGCCATTATGTCTGCCATTTCGGGTGCAATTTAGAGCAAAGGCAGGACTTTGTACGCCACCGGGTGTCAATTCAATCAAGCCTTTGGATGTGGAAACGACGCGGATGGATGGTTGGAGGTTGTCCTCGAGTTTTGTTATCCTTATCGGCTCTTAATTTGGAAGGGACCAGAGCTATCGGTGTTCTTTCCCTGACGCCTCTCTTAGCACACAGACCACAACTCACCGAATGGTCCATATCACCAACTGACTGAGCTGCCTACGAGGAAACGAATACCCATAGTATTAACTTCTATTTAAAGCTGCTAGATTGAAAAATTGGCATTTTTGCGGCATAGTAATGCCAGCTCTTGGGGTCAGGGTTAGAAACTCGAGTATACTCGTGAGTATTAGCACGTACTCATACTCATCAGTACGATAAATCCTCGTACTCACACTCTGTCACGAATGCATCACGTGCGGGGTCATAACACGTGAGCTATGGTGCCAGGACGGAGGAACGTCCGGCCGAAGAACACGTGAAGCCGTAGTATATAGTAGGAACGCGGACCTTCAGAGAAAGTTCGACAGCGTCATTTCTTGCGCTGTTGTCGATAGCGGCGGTAATGTATCGCTGTTGCTATAGCAGCAAGAACGACGATATCATCGCCTTCCTCCATACTATCAAGGGGCAAAGGCAAAGGCAAAGGCAAAGGCAAAGGCAAAGGCAAAGGCAAAGGCAAAGGCAAAGGCAAAGGCAAAGGCAAAGGCAAAGGCAAAGGCAAAGGCAAAGGCAAAGGCAAAGGCAAAGGCAAAGGCAAAGGCAAAGGCAAAGGCAAAGGCAAAGGCAAAGGCAAAGGCAAAGGCAAAGGCAAAGGCAAAGGCAAAGGCAAAGGCAAAGGCAAAGGCAAAGGCAAAAGGCAAAGGCAAAGGCAAAGGCAAAGGCAAAGGCAAAGGCAAAGGCAAAGGCAAAGGCAAAGGCAAAGGCAAAGGCAAAGGCAAAGGCAAAGGCAAAGGCAAAGGCAAAGGCAAAGGCAAAGGCAAAGGCAAAGGTGAAGACGAAGGTGAAGACGAAGGTGAAGACGAAGGTGAAGACGAAGGTGAAGATGAAGGTGAAGATGAAGGTGAAGACGAAGGTGAAGATGAAGGTGAAGATGAAGGTGAAGGAACAGTGGTAGTGGCAGTAGTGGTGCTTGTGGTAGCCAGTTATCACATTTGACCACAGTGATTATAGACCGCCGTTATGGTCAGCTGAGAATTCGATCGATCAGCATGATATTACTCTATTAGTCTATGCCCCCATAACCCTGCATTAGCCCTACACTAACTCTATACTAGTTCTACGCTAGTACTAAAACTACTACAGTCCACTCTCGCCAAGATGATGTCGGATAAGTTGATAACACTGCTAAGTCAATATTTTTTTCAGCACCAATTGATTTTCGCACTCAATTCTCGATATTCGCGATATTGACCTTCTGACCTTTAATTATCGACTTATCCAACTCTATTATGCCTTGAAAACACACAATTACACTCGAACAGCACCGTGCCCTTCGAAATTGGGCACACAAACAGCACCCGAAACCCTCCCAGAAAGCCTGCATCAACTGGTTCCTCCACGAATTCAATCATAGGCTAAGTCAATCGACTATATCAGATAGCCTCAGTGACCGCTTTAAACATCTCGACAACTCGACAACAACTGGACAACAAAATCGAACCCAATGGCTTCAATTTGAACAAATTCTCTACGACTTTCAGCGACGAATTGATAGCTGCCGTGTCTTTACATCTGGTGATATACTTCAAGAAAAGGCGAGGGAGATCTGGAGAAGACTTCCACAGTATGCAGATCAGCCAGTTCCCGACTTTAGTTCTGGCTGGCTTACATGATTTAAATCACGACGTAATATTAAGATACATACATGTCACGGCGAAGCAAGATCTATCCCAGAATTAGTTGAAGAAGAGATGAAAGGGCTCCGGACAATTGCTAGCGAGTTTGAGGAGGAAAATATCTATAATATGGACGAAACTGGGCTCTACTGGAAGATGATGCCATCTCGAGGACTAGCATCGCAATCATTACCTGGATTAAAGAAGGAAAAAGCTCGAATTACACTTACTCTTTGTACAAATGCTTCTGGATCTGACCGGCTTCCAATCTGGATTATCGGCAAAGCAAAAACACCTCGATCTTTACTCAATATTAATATATCTACAATGGGAGCTGAGTGGAGGTGGAATAAAAAGGCTTGGATGAATTCAACAATTATGATCGAGTGGCTTCAAGCATTTTATCAACATATTGGCTTTACTCGACAAGTCCTTCTTATAATGGACAACTTTTCTGCACACATATCTGGTGTTGAGCTTTGTCCCCCACCTCCTAATATTCGGATCTGTTGGCTTCCAGCTAATAGTACTAGTCAATTCCAGCCTCTTGATCAAGGCATTATTCAATCTCTTAAAGCTTATTACCGTCGACAATGGCCCTGTTTTATGCTTGAATGTTATAATTCGAATCTGGATCCAATTAAGCAAGCAAGCTTACGACTTTCAATTCGCTGGATCTTACGAAGCTGGAATCAACAAGTTTTACAATCAACTATATACATTTGCTTTCCAAAATCAACACTTCTTACAACTCTAATCACTCTTCCAACCTCAATTACACTGACAGACCTTTCACAACTATACGAACAAGTTATTCAAGCTGGCAATATACATGATATAATGGCTATCGACGAGCAAATCAACAATACAGAAGTTACAACAGATGAGGAGGGTATACTACAGGAGTTTCTTACTGCTCAAAAGCAACGACAATAGCTATTAGCTCCTTGTTGTAGATGTCATAGTTAAGCTCTGTAGGTAAGAGTTTCCTAGAGTAATATGCAACTAGCTTGAGCTTTCCATCTTTGTCTAGTTGACTTAGACATGCTCTAATCCCGAAATCAGAAGAGCCTGTCTCTAGGACTATCTTCTTTGCAGGGTTGAATATGGCTAAGTGTAACGCTGACTTCTAAACGATAGAAGGCACAGAGGTTCTCTTGCGTAAAGGTTTACTTATCAGAGGAGGCAGGGGATCAGACACAAAGGCTTCAAGTAACACGTTACTAGTATATAACAAATACTGTATTGAGTTGAGCACGAAGCTCCTATCTAAGGAAATACTATCTACTTATATAGTGGCGTCGTGCCTAGTGGACTCTTGGGAACTCACTCGAGTCCTCGGAGTCCTGGACTCTTAGGATTCTTCTCATCATCCTGCGAGTCCGTCACGTGCCTAGTGGACTCCTGGGAACTCACTCGAGTCCTCGGAGTCCTGGACTCTTAGGACTCTTCTTATCATCCTGCGAGTCCGTCACGTGATACTTTCAGAACTACTATTCCCCGCTGCCCCTCCAGGTACCAGGGCTGGTCTCATGCGACCTCCCTCCTTCCTGTCCTGTAGTTGGCCAGCCTTCTTGTTCCGTCGTAACACTAAGATAGGTGCTTCTATAAACTTTATCTTGAGTTCTTAGAAAGCAGCCTCTGCCTTGTTTGTCCATTTGAACGTAAGGTCTTTCCTTGTAAGCTCTGTAGGTAGTTGAGCTACCTTAGAATATCCTATAATAACCCTCTAGTAGAAGTTAGCGAAACCTAAGAAGGCTTGTACTTCTTTAACTGTGGTTAGTGTTAGCCATTCTAACACTGCTATGACCTTTGCTTGGTCCATTTTTATGCCATGCGTTCCGATGATTTAACCTAAGAATTCAACTTGATTCTTATAGAATTTGCATTTCTCTAGCTTAAGAAGTAGGTTGTATTCCTTCAACCTTTGTAACACCTTCTTAACGTGGTTTACATGTTCTGTTACGTCTTTAGAGTAGACTAATATGTCGTCTAAGTAGACGATGACGAATACGTCTAGGTATTCATAAAGGGCTTCATTCATAAGCCTTTGCATAGATGCTAGTGCGTTCGTTAGTCCAAAGGGCATAACTTGATGTCTAGTTTCGTGAATATCTTAGCTCCTTGAAACCGGTCATGTAACTCGTTTAAGTCGCCCGGATCTCAGCAAACAGATCATCCATGGCCGGGATCACCTCCTCCTCTGTTTGCTCGGCATAATGAAGAGCAGTTAGCTCCACGAAGGCAGTCCTTATCCATAGCGAAAATGCACAATATAACCAGGAGCTGATTCAAGCCGACTATCAACCAGTGATACACGACAATGAAAGCTTGCAAGGTGGCCGTAACTATACGTCGCCAACCCTTGAAACGCCCGAAAGGCCTCCAGTAGTTAATACCTGGGCGAATAGATCAGCACAGCAACCTACGGGCGAAGAGGCTCGAATCACAGCCAGAGAAGGAGACGAGAGAGTGTATGATTCGTATCTTGGGGAAGCCAATTTGCAGTTTTTGGATGACCAGCAACCTAAACGGCACCTGAGCAAGTTCCAATGGGATTAAACGTTCCATCATCATCGCGTGGTCGGCAGATCTCAATCTCCACTGGGTTGAGTCGCCATTCTCTAGAGGCAAGAAAGGTTTCTTCGAAGAGTGGCAGAGATACTTCTAGAAAAACAATATATAACATTGCCATTGCTACACCTCCCTCTAAAACAAATGTCCATAGGTAGCCACTTGTTTTGGGTCATATGTAAAGGTTACTCATCTAGTCAACTATAGGTACCATTAGACGCGGAAATGGTGGATTGTAGAAGGGCAGCTGGGTGGGGGTGACCGGTATACGTAGGTATGAAGGTAAGTTAATATACTTACCCACATGCAAGCTCGTGTCTACGTAATAGGTAGAGTATAAACCAAGAGATTTTACGGTGATGGCGACGGTGGTGGTAGCCACAGAGTACATCGAATAGAAACAATAGCACGGAAGCATACGCCATAACTCCAATCATTGACATAAACACAGCACAATATAACCCTAACGAACCCCACGACAAAAAAGGTTGCATGAATAAGAAACCACCAAGAAATCTACTCCTCCACGCCTTCCTCCTTTCCCTCCCCCGCCCCCTTACCCAGCCCACCTCAATCATCAGCGCCAACAACTCCGACGCCGATACCGGTAACAGCGCACCAAACCACCCACCAAAAGCCTTGTGATCAGATAGAAGAGAATAAATCCTTGAATCCCCCGTAGTCATTACCTTCGTTGAACGTCATCCCTACCACCAACTCCAACCCCATTCCAGACCCAGAAAACGTGAAGAAGAAAACAACACCGCACAAACACCACAAACACCAACGCCTTCCTCCCCGTCCCCACAAGACCAGAATCCATCCACTAGACCATCTTCAGCCTCCCCTCCTCCTCCAACCGCTTAATCAGCTCCCTCTCCCTCGGACTTCTGGGACTCGCATCAATCCCCAACAAATCACTAATGCTAGACCCCCTCTTCTCTGTCGTATCGCGGACGTCCCCCTCAGGGCTACCACATGGTGTAGGCGGCGCGCACCACCCGCCCCTGCGCCACACTTCCTCCAGTAGTGCGGGCGGCGCCTGGGCGCCGTACTCTGCCGCGATGGCGTACCAGAAGGCCGCGCGGTGGATGTCGTAGATGCGGCGCAGGCGTTCTTTGTCGATGTCACTCGGAGTCAGAGCGGAGGCGGCGACGGAGCAGTTCAGACGGAGTGCGGCCCGAGGTGGGGGTGCGTGCTGGGTGAGTGACGTGGTGGTGACTGGGGAGGGTTTGGGGAGGATGACGACGGGCGGGAGGCGGGGAAGGGTGATGAGGGGCGTCGTTGGAGTCGGGGATGTAGAGTATGATGGGGGCGAGATGGGGAGTTCGCGGATCGGGGAGGGGATTGTTGGGGGTGGTGGGGTGAGGCAGGCTGTCGAGGCCGCGGAGGACATGGAGGTTGTGCGCTTGCGGCGGTTAGAGCCGTGCGAGAGCTGGTGGTAGTGCAGGCGGCAGGCGAGCTCGGTCTTCTTGAGGTGCGCGGCGATGTGCTTATAAGGCATCTTTTGGAGGCGTGTTTGGAGGAGGTAGACTTCCTACAAGTGAACGGTTAGTGGGTGTGATTGTGAAAATTAGGGTGGTGAAGGCGAACTTCTTCTTCGCTCCATGCGCGGCCGCCGCCGGTGGAGGCGGGTTTCGTGCGGTTCTTGGTTACGCCATATTCACGACGGTCGAGAAAGTAGGAGGGAGGTGTCGTGCGTAGGCTGGATGCCATGTGCACCGAGGTGTTCATCAGAGTTGGAGACATAATGGCCGTTGATCATGTGGGTTGTTTGATAGTTATACTCGGTGGTGTAGACGACAGTGATATGAAGATAAGTAGATAGAGGGGTTTCCCAGAAAACGGGGAGATGAAGAATCGAAAGTTATAAAATGGAGCAGGCCGAGCTGTTGAAGAATGTAAATTGTGGTTTTGAAGATGGGACTTCGCAGGAAGTTATATCTGAGGATGGTGGGTTGTAAATAAATAAAGCACACCGATAAAATATTAAATGTAAAGAACGTAAGCAGCCAAGCCAGTTGGGCAATAAAGAGAGTACGAAATGAGGCTGCTAAGGAGAGTAGTCGACAGGTTGTGGAGGCAAGAACAAGAGAAAGGATCATGAATCGGGGAGAAGACGAAGCTATATAGATGCGTGCAGCTGCAGGATCTGCTCTAGTCATCCGCATAGCGATGATTAGGATGGTAAAACTTGGAGACAAAAATCAGTTTCTAATCATGCATGGGCTTGAAGCATAGTCCATGTGGAATTTATCAGGCCAGAACGGGCGATCTCCAGTGTTTCCGGGGCCGTGCGGGCGTTTGCTGTCGAGCGCGGCTTTCGTCATATGCGTGTTTGGTGTTTGAAGGCGAGTATCGTTGATGTTACAAGTGTGTTCGGAATCCGCACCCCGGCCTTCACGAGCCACACAACGGCATCGGATAAACGCCTTGCTTGGGACCTGTCTGAAGATTCGCAACATGTGAGATGATCTCATTGCGGCTCCACGGATCAAGTACTCTACCACAGACGATCCGATCTTTTTGATTGATGCTATAATCAGAATCGTAGGATATGACAAGAGGTGTCTTTCTTTAGAGCTCGACCCCACCCAGCATTTCGAGGCGTGATGTTGAAACTCGCTTGTTCGAGTTGGCATTAAATTGGTGGCTGCCACCCCAGACAAGAAACATCTGGGCACGCGCTCGAATTGACCAACCGCCCCACTGGTCGAAGGAAAAGAGAAAAAGACCCCTGAGGTTAAAAGAGCCCTACAGATGTCAATTCTGTACTTACCGGCTATTATGATTGATCAATGGACGGTGTGAACTTCCTGTACAGATCGAGCTTGAATCGGCTTGTTTACACCCCAATCGCGAACTAATCCGACCAGACTCAAGATCGCCCTGTAGCCTCTCTCAAAACATTCGGCTTCGCCTGTTCGTGATGCATCATTCTTGCTCCAGAGCTTGTCCTTGGCAACACCGGAGTCCTGATATCATCAGCTTCATAACCGCTGCTGGCTGATTGAGAGGGTAATAGCCGGCGTCACGCGCCGACGATGCATTCAGTCAGAAATTTAATGGGTATCCTGCGATCCTCTCTGGACTGGAGCGGTTGAGTAGGCAACAAGATGAGGAGAGTCCGGAAGGATAGCTGCCCGGCGGCTTCGGCGTGGGAGCTAGCCTTTGGCTTCTGACAATTTTCGTCCAAGTTTCCCAAAGCGTGGACCCTGGCTTCGCGCCCATTTGCGCCCATTTGCGCCCATTTATCCCATCCGTTCTGGGCTTCCGCAACGCATGGAAGCCCGGAACGTGGCATTGAGGAGTACAGCAGCGGTGAACAGAAACAGGTGGCGGTCTGGGTGGTCGCCCGTTGCACCTTGATGGTTGTCAAACTCTCAACGTCGCTACCGAGTGGACCTGAGACAGCAATTTTGTCTCACCACCCGCTTAGAGGCCGCCACTTAAGTTATATACCTACAGTCATACCCTGGTTATAACGATCCTCTGTATAGCGATAATCTATATACAGTACAGCCTCGTTAAGACGATTGATTCCGTGCAGCCAAAATATATCGCAATGATGAGGATATCGTATATATGAAGCTTATGTAATCCAACTATCTAATGTGCCTTGTGAATACCCGTTCCGCTTTAATTCCTCCAGTTGACCCCCGCTCAAATAACCTCAAATAAGAGGTCTGGATATCTTCTCTGCTCTCTGTGAACCCAATCAGAACTTGTAGAGCGTTGCTGGCAGCCTGCAGTGAGTATGTAGGCTGCTCAGCTTGGACTTCGTCTTCATCATCATCTTGGGCCTCATGAGAGCCGAGCTCATCCTGTATCACCTCTTGAAGAAGTCTATCTTTAAGCTCCTCCTGTGTCTCAGTCCCTCCTCCCGTTATGTCTTCCTCCTCTTGCTCCACAATCGGATTGAGGAAGCTGTTTATGCTCATGACATCGTGTATTCGGCCAGATTGTATAACTTGTTCATATAATTGTTGAAGGCCAGAAGGCTCAAGCTGTACTGGAAGGTTGATTGAATTGACAAGAAGAGTCGACTTCTGAAAACAGTTGTAGATAGTCGTCCCTGTAACGTGATAAAACCAACTCCGTAATGCCCATCGAATTGCAAGATGAATGTTCATCGTTACGAGAGGATCTTGGTCTGAGTCGAATGCCTGTAGCATGTATGCAAGCCACTGACAACGGTAATGAATTTTAAATGAGGCAATAATTCCTTGATCAAGAGGCTGATATTGCTAGTAGCATTAAGCGGTAGCCAGCATATTAGAATGTTTGAAGGAGGAGGAGCCAATTCTAAGGCTAGAGCATGTGCTGAAAAGTTATCCATCGTTAGTAGTATATCCCTTGTTGATCCTACATGTGTATAAAAGGCTTGTAACTGTTACGATTATAGCTTACAGCTTGTTACGGTTGTTACGGTTGTTACAGTTGTTACAGTTGTTACAGTTGTTATGGTTGTTACAGTTGTTACGGTTGTTACAGTTGTTATGGTTGTTACGGTTGTTATGGGTGCAGCCTTAGCCACCAAGGCTACAACCGCTAAGCGGACAACTGTATATTACGAGGAATAGCCTCACCTTCCTTCCTTCTTCTTCTTTTTCTCTCTTTAGATTCAATCTAGCTTATTATTCTCCAGACTGGCTTCTTGACCTCCGTGACCATTGTAACATAAGATTGAATCTCACCTTTCTTTTGCTCTCTGAGCCTGAACCTTGATACTGAAATTTGAATTCCCTTCTTTGGAAACCCTACAACCATATCCTAAAGTCGATTCCAGAACACCACAGAACATGGGTAATCTGGATAGTTGGCGGATAGCTAGATATTCAGGATAGTTCGTGGATAGCTCAACTATAGTTTCTGCAACTATCCATTAGCCCCATCACATGGCAGCCTACCCCGCTTGCCCCCTGTGACTCACACGTCACGTTACTAGGCCCTGGCCCTGTAACCATGACATCATGTTACTGTAGCCGTAACAGTGGAAGCTTTGTGAATGCTGTTGGCGCAAAACGAATTGTGACATTGAGAACAACACTCCTATCCAACTTATAAAACCAAAGAACATCGAAGGATTTAATGGAGTTGCAGCACCTACAGTTACGCATGCTATATACCCTCGACTACAAATTGGAGATCACGTTGAAAGTTTATGCCCTCTATTCATTACTACTCTTGGGAAACATTCTATCATTCTTGGGAAAGCTTGGATGAAGCAGCATGGAGTCACACTCAATATGGTAAACGACCAAGTCATCTTTACAAAGGGTCACTGCCAGCACACTACACCAACAGACACTTTAAAAGTGAAAACTACAAGTCCCCAAGCTGAGAAGCAAATACAAGATAAAGAAGCTCTGAAGCCAGCCCTCCAACCTCATTATAAGAACAAGAACAAATGCACTGTTACAATGATTGGAGCTGCACCATTCAATATGCTTCGGAAGCAGAAAGGAGCTAAGGTTTTTGCAGTATCATTTAAAGATATACTCGCTGAACAAGCAAAGGAGGAAACGAAAGAAATCAACCCAAAACTGATCCTCCCAAAGGAGTTCCATAAATATCTCGATGTGTTCTCAAAACAGGCTGCAGACAAGCTCCTGCCTCACAGATATGCAGACCATCACATTGTGTTGGAAGGGAACTCGAAACTAGGGCTTGCACCACTCTATAACATGTCTTGAGAAGAGCTTGATCTTGTGAAGAAATACGTGGAGGACAATCTTACCAAAGGATTCATCGAAGCTAGCAAAGCACCATTTGCCTCACCTGTGTTATTTGTACGCAAACCATGAGGTGGACTTCAATTTTGCGTAGACTATCGCAAACTAAATGCGATCATAAGGAAAGACTCATACCCACTTCCCCTCATTGATGAAACATTGGCTCAAATCACGGGTGCCAAATATCTTACAAAGATTGATATTAGACATGCCTTTAATCGAATTCGCATGCAGACAGAGAAGGACAAAGATCTGACAACATTCAAAACTCGATTTGGATCATACAAATACAAAGTTCTCCCATTTGGACTTACAAATGGCCCAGCAACATTCCAACAATATATGAATGAAACATTAATGGAATACATAATCAAATTCGTCACTGCATACATGGACGATCTTCTTGTCTATAGCACAAGTAAGGAGGAACATGTTAAGCATGTCAAAATGGTTCTACAAAAGCTTCGAGAAGCAGGACTACAAGCAGATATAGCAAAATGCAAATTCTTCGTTCAAGAGACAAAATTCTTAGGACTCATCATTGGAGTTAATGGAATTTGCATGGATCCTGGAAAGGTGAACACTATACTCGATTGGAAAGAACCAAAATCATTACGGGACACGCAAGCTTTTATCGGATTCTGTGTGTTCTATCGAAGGTTTATCAAGAACTATTCAAACATCATGAAACCACTTGTCAACTTAACAAAAAAAGACCATGTCTTCGAATGGACAGAAGCATGTCAGGAAGCATTCACACTTCTGAAAAAGACTGTCACAGAAGCCCCAGTCTTACGACATTTCAATAGAGAGAAGACAGCCTATGTTGAAGCTGATGCCTCAGATTTTATTTCCTCAGGGGTACTGTCACAGAAAGATGCCAAGGGAATCCTACATCCAGTTGCATTCTTCTCGAAAAAGATGGCACCTGCAGAATGCAATTATGAAATCTATGACAAGGAGTTACTCGCCATCATCAGATGCTTCGAAGCATGGAGACCAGAAGTCGAGGGCACAGCAATGCCAGTCCAAGTTTTGTCAGATCACAAGAGTCTTGAATACTTCATGACAACAAAGAAGCTTACTCGAAGGCAAGCTCGATGGGCTGAGTTTCTGTCAAGGTTTAACTTTTAAATTATATATCGACCTGGGAAACAGAACGGAAAAGCAGATGCATTAACTCAAAGACCAGGAGATAGACCAGAAGGGAACGAAGAAGATGACCGCCAAAAACAACAACTTCAAACCCTGCTACCACTCAAGAGACTCCATCCAGACCTCCAAGAGATAAGGAAATTCGAAGATGCTAAGGTGAATCAAGACATCCAACTCGCGCCAGTCCACCTACAGGAAGCAAGTATTCTAGACAAAATCCAAACTGCGCAACATCAAGACAGCTTATGCAAAGACACTATTCAGAAGCTTCAGAATGGAGAACGAAACAGTCCAGACATAGCTCTAGCATATTGCGAGGTGAAGGAAGGGCTCTTATATTATCATAATAGAGTCTGGGTTCCAGAAAGTGCTCACGTCGAACTCTTACAAGAAATTCATGACCAACCAGCAATGGGACACCCTGGCATTGGGAAGATGATTCGGGTCATCAAAAGACAGTATTACTGGCCCGGATGGATAAGACAATTATACAATACACCAAGAACTGCCATATCTGCAAAAGATCAAAACCTACAAGAGATGCTTATAATGGACTTCTTCAACCAATCCCTGTTGGCAGCCAGCCGTGGCAGGACATATCACTCAACTTTATTACAGGATTGCCATTGTGTGAAGGAAACAATGCTATCCTTGTCGTAGCATGCTGACTTACAAAGAACGCCATTTTATCCCATGCTTTGCAGGCCAAGAAGGCACAACTGCAGAAGCAACAGCACAGCTACTCCTTCGACATGTATGTGTAAGGATGCCTTCTCGTCTCTCATTCTAGGGAGTAGACTCTGGGTAGCTGCGGGGTCACGTGTGATCATTTGTGTGGGCTAACTGAGTTGGAACCAAGTCGGATGGGTTTCAGGTACTTGAGACAATCGACTCACGGGGTTCCCCCATCATCTTTTTTGTATCCTTCGTAGTAGACCTATAGGATAGCATCCGTTTAGCCTCCGACTCGCACTCTCATATGCTATTACTGTGAGCTGGGTGCCCTGTGTCCTTACATTATACAAAAAAGATCACGCCTGCTGGGGACGGCCATACTTCAATAATATCCCACACTCGAACGACTCAGGAGAACTACCATTATGACATCGACCGCGACTCGGTGACGTTTTGGACGAGAGACCTGATGACTTCAAATAGCCGTGATTCCAGAGATCTCACAGACAGCCAGTAGATCAGGGTTTGATTCTTCAGAACAAGCTGGTAAAGTCGCCAACACGTTTGGCGCCAAATAGGATATGAGATCCTTAAGAACCCCCTACTAGCACAGAGGAAATTGTGGACAAGAGCGTTGATAGCTACGAGCTACCGGAAGTCAAGCTCTTTCGTATCGGTACCGATACACACCCGAGGAAATATTGTTACAGCTACGGTAACGTGACGTCATGGTTACAGGACCAGGGCCTAGTAATGTGACGTGTGAGTCACAGGGGGCAAGCAGGGTAGGCTGCCATGTGACGGGGCTAATGGATAGTTGCAGAAACTAGTGGATATTGGATAGTTGAGCTATCCACGAACTATCCTGAATATTTAGCTATCCGCCAACTTGTAACGCTGACTTCTAAACGATAGAAGACACAGAGGTTCTCTTGCGTAAAGGTTTACTTATCAGAGGAGGCAGGGGATCAGACACAAAGGCTTCAAGTAACACGTTACTAGTATATAACAAATACTGTATTGAGTTGAGCACGAAGCTCCTATCTAAGGAAATACTATCTACTTATATAGTGGCGTCGTGCCTAGTGGACTCCTGGGAACTCACTCGAGTCTTCGGAGTCCTGGACTCTTAGGATTCTTTTCATCATCCTGCGAGTCCGTCACGTGCCTAGTGGACTCCTGGGAACTCACTCGAGTCCTCGGAGTCCTGGACTCTTAGGACTCTTCTCATCATCCTGCGAGTCCGTCACGTGATACTTTCGGAACTACTATTCCCCGCTGCCCCTCCAGGTACCAGGGCCGGTCTCATGCGACCTCCCTCCTTCCTGTCCTGTAGTTGGCCAGCCTTCTTGTTCCGTCGTAACACTCGCTCCCTTCCCCTGGGCATTCGTCTCGAATCCTATAAGTACGTCCATGTCCCCGGGACTCTGCTGCTCCTCAGCGAGTCCTTCAACATGCAACATGCCTACTGACACTGCCCGCAAACTCCAGGAATGCAACGATCTTGTCCGTCGAATAAAGAACCACGGATACGAACTACCCGAAATGGATTCTTGCTCGAACTGCGTGAGGCGAAATGTTACTTGCGTGTCATCTCCAAATGATTCACGGCGGTGCGCCGAGTGCGTTCGTCGCAACTTGAAAGAAAAATGTGACTGTATGGGTCCTGAGCATCCCGACTGGGTGAAGCTCGAACGGGAGGAGGATCGCCTGGATCGCGAAGAGGAAGAAACCCTTTCGAAGTTACTTCGTCTGCGGAAGCAGAAACGCCTCATCTGAACCCGTGGTAAAGATATGCTCCGGCGAGGTTTGAAAACCCTCGACGAGCTTGATGCGGCAGAGGAGGCCGAACGTGTGGCTGCTGAGAAGCGTGACGCTGTTGAGGTCGAGGAACAGGCAGTTAGCGCTGCCTCCTCGTCTGTAACCGGGACCCCCGCTTCCTCCGATCCACTGGCCTACTCCCCTGCATCTTGGGATCAATGGCTGGCGGATGGCGGCGTCGATATTCCTCCAGCAGTTCCTTGCTGATGTTCCTTGTTGGTTCCCACGAATTATCCGTAGGTTCGTAATTTTCCCATTTTATCAAAAACTCTTCTCGACGTCCTACTAACCTTCTGTCTAGGATCGCTTCGACCTCATATTCGATTATCTCATTCTCGGGTTGGAGTTCGGTGTCGGTCGCAATTGGGGTATTTCCTCTTGCTGGTTCCAGTAGTGAGACATGAAATACCGGGTGTAGTCTAGACTTCCTGGGTAGCTGCAGTCTGTAATTAACTGAGCTGACTTTGTTCAATATTTTGAATGGTCCCAATTTCTTGAAGTCCAACTTTGTACTTGGTCGTTTCGTTTTGATATGTTTCCGGAGTAGGTATACTTTATCCCCCTCCTTGAAGGCAGGTTCCATACTGCGCTTCTTGTTTGCGTATGCGGCGGATCGTTCATTTAAGAATTGGATGTCCGTCGCAAGTTGTTCGTGGAACGATTTCAGTTGTTCCACCACGATCAGGGCTTGTTCAGCTCGTGATTCATCCGGTCTTGGTTGCCTATATGCTTCTGGCTGGTAGCCATAATTGGCAAAGAACGGTGAGACTTTCGTTGCTTCTGTCATCGCGCTGTTATATGCAAACTGTGCGATGGGTAAGATCTGAACCCAGTTATCCTGTTGATGATTGACATAGCTTCGCAGGTACTGTTCAAGGGTCTGATTTAATCTTTCTGTTTGGCCGTCTGTCTGGGGATGAAAAGCTGTTGACAGCTTATGATTTGTTCCCAGTAGCGCCATCAATGATTTCCAGAATTTCGAAGTAAAGAGCTTGTCTCTATATGAGATGATTTCTTCTGGCATCCCATGATCGGCTAATATGACTCGAATGAAGGTATATGCGAGCGCCTCGGCGTCGCTAGCTTCTAGATATGGTATAAACTTCCCATATTTCGTGAGTCTTTCCGTGATGACGAGGATAGAGTCGTATTCTATTCCTGTTAACGGGTCCTTGGAGGGTGGAAGCTTGACGACGAAGTCCAAAGCTATTGATTTCCACACTCCTTTTGGTACTGGTGTCGACTTGAGTTGTCCGTATGGCAGGTGCCTATTGGATTTTGACTTGCTGCAAATGTCGCACTCTCTTACCACTGTCTCTACCTGCTTCCTCATACCTGGGAAGTAGTAGTGTCGGGTGATTCGTTCGAAGGTTCGTGTTACTCCCTGATGACCGTGTGCTGGTAACGAGTGTTGTTCTTGCACCAGCGGGCGTCTCATTTGACTTGGGACATACACTAACCCTTTGTATCGAATTAATCCTTGTTCGTCGATGGCGAAGTCGCCTTCGACTTTGGACAAGACTCGCTTGGCGCATTCGTCTGTTGCGTAAGCTTTCTTGAGTCTTTCCTCGAGTTCTGTATCTTCGATGACTGAGATCGTCACTAGTAACTCGTTGTACTGTATTCCTGCATCTGTTTTCTTCAGAATTGCTCTAGGTCTTTCTTCCTTTGGGCCGGCGTAGTCGGTCCGTCTGCTGAGAGCGTCTGCTCTTGCATTCTCGGAGCCCTTGCGATAGGTTATCGTGAAGTTGTAGGCTGCGAGGGTTTCTGCCCAGCGGACTTGTCTGCGGTTTAAAACCTTGGTCGTGGTGAAGTATATGAGGTTCTTGTGATCCGTCCATACCTGCACAGGGTAGGTGGGTCCCTCAAGATATACTCGCCACTGCTCAAAGGCAACGACAATAGCCAGTAGCTCCTTGTCGTGGATGTCGTAATTGAGTTCCGCGGGTGACAGTTTCCTAGAGTAGTACGCGATTGGTTTGAACTTACCGTTCTCGTCTGGTTGATTCAGACATGCTCCAATTGCGAAGTCAGAAGAGTCCGTTTCGAGGATGATCTTCTTTGTAGGGTCAAATGTAGCAAGGATAGGTGCTTCCGTGAACTTCGTCTTAAGTTCCTGGAAAGCAGCCTCTGCCTTGTCCGTCCATTTGAATTCGAGATCCTTTCTGGTAAGCTCCGTGAGTGGTTGAGCTACCTTGGAATATCCTGAGATGAATCTTCGATAGAAGTTGGCGAAGCCTAGGAAGGCTTGCACTTCCTTGACCGTGGTCGGTGTTGGCCATTCCAACACTGCCGTTACTTTTGCTTGGTCCATCTTGATGCCGTGCGTTCCAATAATGTAACCCAAGAATTCGACTTGGTTTTTATGGAACTCGCACTTCTCTGGTTTGAGGAGTAAGCTGTACTCCTTTAGTTTCTTCAGGACGAGTTTGACATGCTTGACATGCTCCTCCTTGGTTGCTGAATACACCAGGACATCGTCTAGGTAGACAATGGTAAAGATGTCTAAGTATTCGTGCAAAGCATCATTCATCAGTCGTTGCATAGATGCGGGTGCGTTTGTTAGCCCAAAGGGCATGACTTGATACTCGAATAGGCCATAGCGGGTGCGGAATGCTGTTTTCCACTCTTCCCCAGCCTTGATTCAGATCAGGTTGTATGCTCCTCGCAGATCTAGCTTACTGAAGATCTTTGCTCCTTGAAATCTATCATGTAGTTCGTTGATTAACGGCAGGGCATACCTGTCCTTGATTGTGATGTTGTTCAATGCTCAATAGTCCACACATAACCGTAGGGAGCCGTCTTTCTTTGGTACGAAAAGCACCGGACTTCCTGCTGGTGATGTGGATGGTCTGATGAATCCTTTCGCTAGGTTATCATCGATGTACTCCTTAAGTACCTTCAGCTCCTTTTCTGATAGCTGATATATTGGTCCGAACGGTGGACTCTTGTCTTTCTCCAAAGGTATCTCGTGATCCCATGGTTGGTGCTTAGGAAGCGCCTCGTTCTTAGGGCCTTCCTGGAATAATTGCTCGTATTCCTTGTACTCCACCGGTATACTCGTCGGTGAGGATGCCTGGGCTAGGTCATCGAGCTCGGAGGTTGCACATAACTCCTTCCGGCCCTGGGAGGGTTTCTCCCGTTGTCGCGTGTCCGTCCGTTGTTCACACGCGCACTGGCTCATCACAACTTTCTCGTTCCACCAGTCGATCTGGGGGTTGTGTTTCTTGAGCCATGGCACACCAAGGATGCACGCATGGTTGTCCATGTGCACGATGTCAAACTGAATCCTTTCCTTGTGCCCGTGTAGCATGACCATTTCCAATGGGACCGTTTCGTGGGTCACCATTCCTTCATTAGTCGAGATGGGCTCTCCATCTACGACCATTAACGGGTATGGTTCGGTTTTCAATTGCGTCTTGAAACCTTGCGTGTCTGCTACTTTCTTTGTCATAAAGTTGCCCGTCGCTCCTGAGTCAATCATTGCTCGGAGGTGTCGCTGTTGTATCTTAGCGACCACATATAGTTGCATGCTGCCCGTCCTGGTGCATAGCTGGTCTGTACTAGGCCTCTTCGTGTCGCTCGCCGGTGGCCTACCGTCGAGGACTCCTAGTTTTTTGACTCGTCCGAGGAAGGATAGCATTCATCCGCTTCCAATGGTGGTCCTTGGGGAGATCGTTTCCCTCGCTCTTCTGCTTCGTCTAGCAGATGTGGGTATTTCTCGTATACCTGTTCACTTTTGATAGGCAAGTCCCCTTCAGACTGGCTTCGCCTGAGGGCGTGAACTTGCTCTGCGTCTCTGAAGTGTATCCTGGGCGAGGATCGGGGAAACAACTGATTCTGGTGTTTCTTTTTCCAGTGGAGCTTGCAGTCATCTTCGCTGCAATACTCCCAGTAGACATACGTGTGCCAGGGATGATCAGTCTCTGTTGCGTCTGTCGTTGATAGTTCCCGCTGTCCTCTCACCCATGCACTATCTTCCCTCGGAGGCGTGGAGAACGTGTCTAGTTGCTCCATGGCTCTCCTTTCGATGCGTGGAGTGGATCTCGCATTTTCCCGTCGGAGCATATCTCTGGCTTTCTTGTCGTACTTCTCCAGGGCTCTCCTGCGGTACTGGTAGTAAAGTTCGACGCTTTTCATATTCTTCAGTTTAGCCATATGCTCGACATCCTTCTCCAGTTCTTCCGCTTCTTGGGCTTCCAACTTAGCTACGTCTGGGGACGTGCCAAGCAGCCTGCGGGTATTCGTTAGTTGGTCGTAGTATCTCCAGAGGTCGTCCTTGCAGTCGTCCACTAGACATTCTTGTGGTAATCCCTGCAGTAGGTTTGTGTAGATTCCTTTAAGCGTAGGGATCCTCCTCTGGCCGCTGGGCTTGTCTCGTTCGGCCCTAATCTTCGCGTGGGCGTGTTTTGCCATGCGTCTTACTACGCTCTTGCACCGTGGACTCATTGGTTCCATAGGTGCCAGTTCGTCGAAGGTTTCCTGTTCCGAGACGGTGAACGATTCCGCCTCCGACCCTTCGTCTGAGCTCTCGTCTTCTGGGGTGCTTTCGCCGTTTCTTCCCCAGTCCTGTTTGTTCACAAATGTGGCGTTCAACTGCATCCCCGAGGCGTTGTAACCTCCCCGGCCTTGCCAGGTAGCATTGAGTTGTTTGCCGACTTTGCGTCCGCCGTTCCCTTTCTTTGGCTGTCTGCAGTCTCGGGCCATGTGGCCTGGCTTGTCGCAGTTAAAACAGAGTCGTTCCTTGAATTCTCTGTCTTTCTTAGGGTCACGGGGTCGTCCAGGTTTGAACGTGGCATCGAGTTCCATTGGGTCCGACCAACAGTTGTCTCGCGGGTGTTGATCCCGTCGTCTGCCCTCGTTTCCCCGGTAGGGGTAACTTTTCTTGGGCTTGTCATAGGTCCGACGTTCCTTCTGGAATTCGTATAGTCGATTGTCAATTCGGACCGTATGTTCGATTAGCGCTACCATGTCCATTGGTTGTTGTTCCAAACGGGCAAGTTCCATACGTATATGGCTCTTCAGCCCACGTCGGTAGTGGCTGATGAGTGCGCTGGCGTCCCATCCTGTCTGATTGCCGTATCTCTGGAATTCTGTGGAGTACGTGAGGGCGCTGCCAGTCTGCTTAAGTGCAAACAGATGGTCTTCCGCGGTCTTAATCTCATCGATGTCTCCGAACATGCGTCGGATTTCCTTACAGAATCCTTTCCAGCTGCCAAACATAGTCTGCATAGTTGCCATGCTTCCATTGGTACTCTCATATTTGAAATAATCCTTGAGGAATGGTTCGATCCATCGCAGGGCTTCCCCCCTAAGGTAGGACATAGTCCACAGGGCATAGCTCTCCTGGGTGGGAAACTTCTCGTCATTGAAGTGCTGGTACAGTTCGACCTGTAGCAAAAACACCTCAAGTTCCTTTCGGTTGCCGGAGTAAGTGTCGGGCAACTTGACGCGTAGAGTTTCCTTGAGTTCGTTGACGGTGGGTGCGTCGGGCATCTCTTCATTCTCAGGCTTAGACCTCTGAGACGAAGTTGGCGTGGTGGGGGTTTTCCCCTTCGAACTGATGACAGACATGTTGCTTTGTGTATGAGCCAGTGCCTTGTAGAAGTGGTGCTCAAAGTGTAACGCTGACTTCTAAACGATAGAAGACACAGAGGTTCTCTTGCGTAAAGGTTTACTTATCAGAGGAGGCAGGGGATCAGACACAAAGGCTTCAAGTAACACGTTACTAGTATATAACAAATACTGTATTGAGTTGAGCACGAAGCTCCTATCTAAGGAAATACTATCTACTTATATAGTGGCGTCGTGCCTAGTGGACTCCTGGGAACTCACTCGAGTCCTCAGAGTCCTGGACTCTTAGGATTCTTTTCATCATCCTGCGAGTCCGTCACGTGCCTAATGGACTCCTGGGAACTCACTCGAGTCCTCGGAGTCCTGGACTCTTAGACTCTTCTCATCATCCTGCGAGTCCGTCACGTGATACTTTCGGAACTACTATTCCCCGCTGCCTCTCCAGGTACCAGGGCCGGTCTCATGCGACCTCCCTCCTTCCTGTCCTGTAGTTGGCCAGCCTTCTTGTTCCGTCGTAACACAACTATCCAGATTACCCATGAGGCACGACGCCACTATATAAGTAGATAGTATTTCCTTAGATAGGAGCTTCGTGCTCAACTCAATATATTATTCTTTACAATACTGTAACGTGTTACTTGCAAAGCCTTTGTGTTTAATCTCCTGCCTCCTCTGTCAAGTCAACCTTATGCAAGAAACATCTGTGTCTTCTATTGTTTAGAAGTCAGCGTTACAAATATGTCGAAAAAGCCGACATCAAACATACCCCAAGACAATGACGGTCAACTGCCCAGAATGACTACCAGACAAATCACCACTGCAGCTACGACCGCTGTGCCATCCAAAGACACCCGAGTCGAATGGCCCACCTCGAAGCACAGATACGGGAGGTCAAGGATCTACTAGTTACCCTGACGGCAGCCCAGACCAGAATCCTGTCCACACCGCCGGTGGACGCCCCCATACCCACAGTCAAAGCTACGGAGCAACGAACGCCTCGCACATGAAACACCCCTGAGACAGATCAATTGCTGCCTCTTCAGGACTTTCATTCTCCATCGATCCCAAGCACGTCACGAATGCACACCGAGGACCCACCGACTCGCTATAAGTAATCTACCATCTCGGAGAGAATCACTCCGCTCAGCGATGGGATAGAACATACCTTCCTACAATGGAGCGCTTTGATTCAGGGCCGACTCGAGTCAATGAGGACCACTACCTTACCGACGTCTCGAGAAGAGCGTTGATATGGGGAACTATGACTGGCCTGGCTAAGACCTACCTAGAGCCCCAATACCTGTCGCTACGCATGGGTTCCGCAGTGCTGAGGAGATGATGGATCTACTAGGTTCATACTACAGGCAACGAGACAGAACAGGCCAGGAACCTCTTTGACTACCTGCAAATGGGAGAGAAGGGGCATTCTAGCGAAATCTTCCCAGAGTTCAAGGCTCGTTTCCAAAGTGCAGCTATCACAGGACAAGTCTCTGAGTCGGAATGGTTACGGTACATGTGGAACAAGTTGACTCCCCAATTCCGCAGCCGTGTCGCGATCATCAAAAACCAATGGAATGGAGACTACCAGACCATGGTACGAGAACTTACCGCCTTCGATCAGCAACGGCGCCAGAACAACGAATTGAATCCGCTACCCGCTCTCACAAGGACGTCCACACATACCACGGATACGGCAAAGGCGTCGGCGTTGAAGCCGACTCGAGCCACACCCACTCTGTACACCCGAACCACATTCCTCCCCAAGACAACGATGCTGGAGCATGTGAAGACCGCAGTCCCAGCATCCCCAGGGAACTGTTTCAAGTGTGGCAAGCCCAGCCATTTCCAGGACAAATGCCCCTTAATGCTACTATCAAGGAAATCGACCGTAACGCCCCCGAGGCAGAAGAACAATGAGAGGAAGCCGTGGAACTTCAATCGGATGCGTCCCTCGAGGAAAACGATGAGGCCTAGGAGAAGGCTCCTTCCTAGGTCTACGCAAATGTGACCTGCGAGGACTAGACTTACGAGAACTCCTGGGAGGTACCCAGTTCTTAGTTGACACGACCCTGAGTATGAATGGACTCGGGGTGCAAACAAAGTCCCTAGCAGACACAGGAGCAAATGGCTACCTTGTCATTAACAAGCCTTTCGCAATACGACTGTCGAAAGCGCTTCAGAGCCCCATACAGAATCTACCCTACTCTGCCCATACGTGGATTTCAGCGCAAAATCCAAGGCCACGTATCAGAGTATAGTCGGTTACACTTAACAGTCGAATGACGTCAGATATATAACTGCCCATTTGTACTCCTGGACCTCGGAGCACAAGATGTGATAATTGGGAAGAAGCTTTTTAGCCGCTTCCGAATACTACTCGACTCTGCAAAGAGCAAGTTAGTATGGCCAAAGGAGTACCTGCCGACTCCTAGCTGGAGCAAGGAGATCACCTTGCCCTACTACACGCGAGAAATGTCCATTCGACATCCCGGATACCAGCCGGATGCGAATCGCAGGGATGCTGCAATCCACCACAAAGACAGATGCCATGCAGGCGGACACTCGATGAACATGAAAGTGATAACATAAGGCTATGAAGAGATCACTGATATGCCACCGAGTCCTACCCGAAACCAAGAGGTTTCTCCCCCTCTACTAGTGAAACTGGTACCTAGTTTCACACCCATACAGATATGCGAAATCAGTGCCAATGCCTTCCATCACGAGATGATGCGAAGCTACTCCGAGTTCTTTCAGACTAGCATCTATGAAATTGATTGCTCCGAAGACCACTGGGTCGAGATGGAAGCGGATTGTTTGCATATGTGAGGAATTGTGTGACATGTCGGCTTTCTCATACCAATGTCACCAAGCAACAAGGATTCCTACACCCGCTGCCCATACCCGAATACCCTATGCAACACCTGACCATGGACTTCAAGGAGTTCCCAAGGGACAAGCATGGATACGACAGCATCTTAGTGTTTATGGACCGACTTGGAAAGAGTTCGGTGACCATACCTTGCTACAAAACCACAACTGCCCGGCAAATAGCACAATTGTTCATCGAATGGATATACTGATTCGGACACACTCCGGAGTCGATTGTAAGCAACCGCGGACTCCAATTCGTATCATCCTTTTGGCAGGAGTTCTGTCCAATTATCGGCATTAAGGTTCAGCTCTCGACTGCCTATCATAAGCAGACCGACGGACAGATGGAAATCATGAACCAATACATCGATCAGAGACTGAGGACTTTCGTATCTCATTACCAAGATAACTGGAGCGACCTCATCCACATAATGGACCGCGTCCAAATGACACTCCTCCACGCATCCCTTGGCATGACCCCCTACTGACTCAAGTACGGAACCGATCCACGTACAAGTTGGGATTGGAACACCCCGAAAAGCACCAACCCCCAGGAGACCCTAAACCGAAATGAAGCCAAGGCGGTTTCAGACCGAATGCATACCGCATGGGTCCACACAATGGAAAACATGTCAAAGGAACAAGAGGAAATGTCTAAGCACACGAATCAATGTCGAAGGGCCATCTGTAATGATGGGTGCACCAGATGTGAGACTCTCGCCACCCAAGGAAGGGATGATTTTACTAAGACAACACACTGTCTTAGGAAAAAAAGCCAAAGGGTCGTAGCTTAGACTATTCCACAATGCAGCAATCAGGTGTATGATGTAGTGGAGTGGTTTAGACAAGTTGTAACAAATGTTGAGTCTGAGAACTCAGGGATAAGTCAGAGGTTAGCACCTCACTGACTTTTCAGAAACAAGGAGTAACAACATCAATGCTTGGAAGATTGGCAAAGACGTGGAAGTATGTGATAGTCGATTTACTGTATTGTCTGCTTGCCCTTTCTTAAGGAAAGGGCAATCCTATTTATGCTAAAAGAGTGTAGTTCTCTCATTTTCCAAGACTTTCCATGACTAACCAGGCTTGCTAACTGTAGTCGATGTAAGAGAATCCCATAGAACCATCTCCTAGGTTCCTAGCCTATAGGAAGTGAAAGGAGGTCCAAGGTTAGAGTACCCCTATAGACAAATTATGTCATAACTTAACCAATCTTGTGGGTAACTAAGGAGCGATGACGTGTAATGAATCATAGATGGTTGTAGAAGCTTTTGGAGCTATTGTTCATGTTCCTAGGCCTCTAGTTAATAGAGATATGTCATGTGTAGTATTAGCCCAGTAACTAAGCAGTGATGTCATGTAATGAATCATATAGGGTTGTAGAGATATGCTATGTGGTAATATCAGCCCAGTAACTAAGGAGTGATGAGGTGTAATGAATCATAGAGGGTTGTAGCAATCGTTGAGTAGTATTGCTCTTGTTGTTGGTGTGACAAGCCAAAATATGTATAGTGACTTGTAGGTTTGAGGAGGAGATTTCTAAGTTTGCTCTTGAGTTTGATAGCAAACTGAGTGCAATGAATGTCAGTATGACAATAAACTCAGAGAGTTTCACACGGAATACCCAGATTTACCAGGTCCACCTCGAGAACTATTTGGATGGGTTACGGCATGGGAGGCAGGTGAGAAACAAAACTACGATCACGGGAGGGAAGACAAAGTGGAAGAAACAGAGTCGTTGCTATCTACGACTCTAAACTAAATACCCTCCGAGCCAGGGCGCACTCACCACCGTAACCCTTGCGGGAGTCACCCTTCCCAAACGTCTCACCGGCGTCGCAACAAGCGGCTACCACCATGAGAGACGAATGGTGGAAGTGACCCCACACGAAGGGCCAGGCCTGAGTCCCCTCCGACACAGGGTCTTCCCGCCTGTAGGCTGCCCCAACTTCCCCATCCTGCCCCTCCTTCCTCCTCCCATCACCCCGAGTCGGAGCGACCGCGGGATTGGCGGCGGTGGGCAGTTTGCCCACAGCAGCCACCAACTCCCCCAAGAGAGCCGGGACGCTCTCCTGTTCCGTCCACAGACGGCGCAGCGACAACCGAATTTGCTGCCCAGAGTCAGCACCGAAACAACACAATGAGAAGGGGGTCTACTCACGGCAAGCCCCGACTCGAGGGCAGCCCGAGTGGCGCGTGCCTTCTCATAGAGGTCACGCTCCGCCTCAGAGCGAAACTTGGGGACACTCTGGGCAGCCAGGAGGGTCACCCGATTTGCCTCAGTGGTGGCGGCGGCGACGTCGGCAGGAACGAGGGGGGTGGCCTTTTCAGCGGTGCGGAGGGCCGCAAACTCTTCCCCAAGGAACTAGGGCAGCTATTTCCACGAAGATGAGCACCAGCCAACCCACCCCAACACCGAATCCCATAAGAAAACCCACCAGGACGCAAGCCGAGTGCTGTGCGGTGCAGTACCCGCACTTGGAGCTGGCAGCGGACCAGACGCACTTGTGAGATTGGATCCCATGAGCTTTTGCCCGAAGGCAGCGCAGACAGAGCACCCGGAAGGCAGCCGAAAGGGCCCCGGAGGGCGTGGGAACTGGCATTGGTGAAAGTTGGAATTCTACGAATCCCGTCAGCCCAGCACACATTGTCACCCATGCACCAATGCGTTCACATCACCTACTCGTACGTGTGGATTGAAAATATACTATCCAATTCATTAGTACACCGTCAAACAATCCACGAGAAGGGGTCACTTACTGTAAACGGAGGTGGTCACTGGCGTTGTTGTTGGAGACAACAAGAAGAAGTGGATGCGGCTGCGTACTTGTCATACTGACATTCGTTGCACTCAGTTTGCTATCAAACTCAAGAGCAAATTTGGAAATCTCCTCCTCAAACCTACAAGTCACTATACATATTTTGGCTTATCACACCAACAACAAGAGCAATACTACTCAACGATTGCTACAACCATCTATGATTCATTACACGTCATCGCTCCTTAGTTACTGGGCCGATATTACCACATAGCATATCTCTACAACCCTCTATGATTCATTACATGACATCACTCATACTACCACATGACATATGTCTACCAACTAGAGGCCTAGGAGCATGAACGATAGCTCTAAAAGCTCCTACGAACCTCTATGATTCATTACACGTCATCGCTCTTTAGTTACCCACAAGATTGGTTAAGTTATGACATAATTTGTCTATGACATAATTTGTCTATAGGGGTACTCTGACCTTGGACCTCCTTTTACTTCCTATAGGCTACGAACCTAAGAGATGGTTCTATGGGATTCTCTTACGTCGACTACAGTTACCAAGCCTGGTTAGTTATGGAAAGTCTTGGAAAATGAGAGAACTACACTCCTTTAGCATAAATAGGATTGCCCTTTCCTTAAGAAAGGGCAAGCAGACAATACAGTAAATCGACTATCACATACTTCCACGTCTTTTCCAAGCTTCCAAGCATTCATCTTGTTACTCCTTGTTTCTGAAAAGTCAGTGAGGTGTTAACCTCTGACTTACCCCTGAGTTCCCAGACTCAACATTTGTTGCAACTTGTCTGAACCACTTCACTACATCACACACCTGATTGCTGCATTGTGGAATAGTCTAAGCTACGACCCTTTGGATCTTTTTCCTAAGACAGTGTGTTGTCTTAGTAAATTCATCCCTTCCTTGGGTGGCTAGATTCTCACATCTGGTGCACCCACCATTACAGTACTCATAGTCTGGCTTACAACAATGAACTCCGAATCGGGTTAGCGTGGCCACTTCTCCTTTCATACGAAGGACAGTCCAACCCGAACGCTTCGCGGATGCGATTCGGAGTCCACTCGGACCACCAGGAAGGTACCCCAGAGTGAACAAAGCACAGCTGAACCCGAACGTTTCGCGGATGTGATTCAGAGTCCACTCGGACCACCACGAATGTACCCCAGAGCGAACAAAGCAAACTCTGGTTTTGCACACACTGAACGGAGTCAATACGGCACAGCTCTAGCAGGACATACAATGCACCTTGCCGACACGGCACATAATCAGGGTTGTTACATATGCAATTACAAACAGAATTCCAGCCAACATATGATGCTCTTCTCATGGATACTAGGAGATGTTGCGGAAATAATTCTCACAGCGTGTTTCACGGACAAAACACTCTCTTAAGAGGGGGGGTAGTGTAAGGATGCTTCCACCCTCAGTGATGGAAGGGATCGGAGTCGGGCAGGTTACGGTCACGTGGGGAGAGTTAGGGCAGGTTAGCCAAGTCAGACCCGTTTCGGGTACTTAAGGGGATTGACCCAACGGGGTTCCTCATCATCTTTTTTGTATCCTTCGTAGTACATGAAGGAGTCCCTCCACCCGGACACACCCTGCAAACTGGCCGTATCCGGCCATGCAGTCAGTGTCACGGTTCACCAAGGCATAGGGCGCCAGTTGGGTATTATGAATTAAATTCAATCTAGAGAAGAAAGGAAAGAGAAGAGGAGCAATCGAGCAGTGGCTCGATCTATATACAGCTATGTTGTTGTGGAGTGAATTCTCTTTAGCAAGACCAGTTCTGAGAATTCACTCCACAACTGAAAACTTCACTCCAACCCTGGAAAGCTCCCACACCCCTGAACCCCCAGTCGAGCTGCAAGGCGCACTTGATATCGTAACAGTCGGTACATGGCGGCTGGACAAGCTCGCCAACCGTAAACCCTATGGCCACCTTAAGGTTCTGCATTTTCACAAGTGTAATGCTGACTTCTAAACGATAGAAGACACAGAGGTTTCTTGCGTAAGGTTGACTTGACAGAGGAGGCAGGGTATTAGACACAAAGGCTTTCCAAGTAACACGTTACAGTATTGTAAAGAATACTATATTGAGTTGCAAAGGGATATCCGTGGATAACATGGGTAAGATAATATCCATGATATTCAATGTTATCCATCACCTGATATTCTGTGGATCCCCAAGATATCCAATGTTATCCATTCCATGACATTTCGTGGATCGCCGTGGATAACATGGAGAACATAATATCCATGATATCCAATGTTATCCATCACGTGAGGTTGCAGCCGTAAGTGCTAGCCATAGCACTAGCACTTAGCCGTAACAACGAGGTTCGGCGGGTCGGAGGAGTCGAGGGCGTGAAATTCCAGGTGGCGGGCGTCAGGGAGGGCAAGGACAGCTGCAAGCTGCAGCGCCATCTGCTGGCTGGGAGTCGGGGAGTTGAGCACCAGGCCCTGTGGGTGACCTATACTTATTGTTAGTATCAATCTACACGGTTTACGGACGGTTTACGGACGGGGGAATGGTGTTACTTACTTACGGCCGTAGCCAGGCGTGCGGGCGTCGCGGGGGACGGGCCCACCGCAGATTCGGTCGCTGAGGAGGCGCACAGGGCCAGGAGGCGCAGACGCGGCCGTGTTGGAGGTTGCGGGGGACGTCAGGGCCGGCGGAGAGGCGCCCGTAGGCTCATCTATCCAGTCGTTAGTATCAATCTATCAATCGGAGGGGGGAGGGGTGTTACTTACCGTTGGCTGTTGGTGCAGCGCCAGCCCTAGGCAGATTCAGAGTTGTCGGAGTCAGGGTCGGGGTCATCGTGGTGGTGGTCGTGGTAGCGGGAGCGGGAGCAGGAGCTTCTTCTTCTATTCACAAGTTAGCATACAGTAATCAAATAACAAAAGGAAACGGGTTTACTTACCACGAGGATCCTCATTGAGGCCAGAAGCCTCAGTGGTGGGGGCGGGGGCGGACATCTTCACCGTTGTTGTTATAGGAAAGAGAAAGTGGAGGGGTTACGCGTCGTAGATCACGTGATGTAACGCCAAATCATATGACCACTTACGGCAGGCAGAGTCACAAACTGGCGCCTACGGCGCCGCTGCACAATACTCGTATTCAATAAGACGATATTGAACTAAGGGATGGATTACATCGTCTTATCGAGACTCTACTGTAGGGATAAATCTCCCAATTACACAGCCTCACCATCAATCCCGCCAGCGTCTAACCATGAACCACAATGTGGAATTGGTTTCAGCCTTAAATTCAGGGTCGACCACTAAGTTAATCTAAAAAAAAATATTCGCCTCGGTTCGTTACTATTTATAGGCAACCACCTCTTGGCAAGCGACGCGTTGAGAAAAGCCAAAACCGGCGCCAAGCCTTCCGGGGTTTGACCCACGTTAAAGTATAAATTACCTCTCATGATTCTATCATTTTCTCTTCACAATCCGAATCAACTCCATTCTCTTCTCTGAACCTCATTCTATTTGCCTTGTCTTTGATTTATCCAAAATCTCAGCAACAATGTCTTTCTTCTCAAAAATGGAGGGTATGTGTAGAAGCGGTGCGACGGGAATCCTCGTATTGCTAGGAATCCTCGTATCGGTAGATCACCCTTGATACGTAGCATCTCGGATGGACGAAAAGACCTCCCGATTAGGTAGTGAGGGTAGTGAGGGAATAAACTGTTGGACAGAGGAGGGTGAGGCTGCTGGATCCTGGTGGTTCCTGAGGGCCGCACAGCTAGTTCTGATGAAACTGCAGGCAGGGTACGAACTAGTACGTACTAGTATGACCAAAAGCTTGACCAAAAGCTTGAACATCGCCAATCTTTGCACTACAGCCACAGTCGGTCGGTTGCAAAGGAAGGCGGCTTCCGCGCGCTTGGGTTTCTTATTCCACCATCACAGTCTAGCGAGTAGAAAAGTGTGCGACAAGAGTATATCCCCAAACATGGCCTGACCATTCTCGACTACAGGGATGTCCGATGTTCGTACCCGGTCTAGATTGGTTTGTCGCCCGACTTCGCCTGGCGGGGCGGAGCGCACGCTAGTGGCAATGGGGCTGTCGTTTTCCCCACAATGTGCTTCTACCCCGACTTTTCGCTTTCAGCTCTTCCAACCTTTCTTAAGGGACACATTCCTTTCGACTTTTTTTGTTTCTTTCTTTTTGTCTTTTTCGTTGCACATGCCATTGGTACCTAATTATAGGTAATACGAGGACTCTAGGCGTCAATAAAACCACAAAACCAGCCATATTTCATGATCCCGATCGCTCCTCTCTTTATTTCTTATAACTCAGGCCTCCTGGCCGTACCGCTCTCTAAATATGCACCACCACGGCAGCTTTCATTTCAGCGAGATCATCAATCAACTCATCTCCGACATTGCACCGTTCTCCGGCCTCATCCTAACAATAACCGCTTGCGTCCTCGCCATCATCCGCCTCTACCTCCTCGACCTTGTCATCGTCCCTAAAGCCTACTCACCCCAAATCCTTCAGTCTCTCAGTAACGGCCAACGTCGCAGCTTCGTTAACCACCACGTCGCCGCAGGCACCAAAATCCTCCTCCTCATTGTAACGGCCTACCCCTTACTCGCGATTTTCACCGGCCATGCAACACCACACACACATTTCGTTAAGGGCTCGTCAACGACCCTCGGAGATGTCATGATCGTCTCTTCTCAGATCTTCACCGTCATGTATATCTTCGAGCTCTTCTACCGCGACAAGGTCTCTCCGATTAGCTGTGCCCATCATGTTGGCGCGATTATTATTGCGCAGGCAGCTGTGGCGATGAGTATCAATTTCGATCATGAAAGCGATGCTGTGTTCGAGTTTCTTCTTTGTTTCGTCTGGGGTACGTCACATCCCTGCCCTGTCATCCTTCAAACATCCTAATACGTAGATGTCTCATCGTTATTACAGGAGCCTTTGACGTATTCGCCGAACTCTGGCCTCATATCGCTATGATCATCTACCGCATCCACAACTCTAACCACCTGCTGCTCTCCCGAATCCTATACACGACCATGGCCCTCGAGCTCCTCGGAACCATAATTGAAACAGTGATTGTCATGTGGTTGTTTGGAAGCCTTTGGGACAAATGGACGCTATCACTCAAAGTCGCGACACCGATTCTGCATGTGCTTTTCTCTGCGGCGCAACTCTGGGGGGCGTTGATTTTTTACAAGATGGGTAAGGAGCAGCAGTTGAAATACGAAAAGGATACAATGGTTAGTCCAGGGGAGGAATGTTAAGAACAATCACGACTTGCCATTATTCCATATAGCGAGGTAATAAGTCCTGACGGTTCACCACTCAAGAGATTGATGGGGCCTGGCTAGGCAGTTGATGACCTACACAAAGAGCGGAGTGAAGAATTATGATTGAGCCTTCATGGCAGAATATCTTCTTATGTGCACACAAAGTTAATGAGAGGGATATTCGAGAATCAATACAGCTTTTTTAAAATATCAACTTCGCCACGTTAAGCCTACAAGTCTTGAGTGCAAGTAATGACCTGAATATATCTTTATATAAAAACTCCGCTACTATATTCTCAATGGCACACCTAAGGCTGGGCCAACAACCTAGCTCGTACTCCCGCCGGCTTCGGAACCGAAAGCTCCCATTTGCTGAGTACTGCTATGCATATTGCAAATGGAGTTGTAGTGAAGCAACCATTTCAAATGGCATCTTGAAATCTAAAAATGAGATGCGGGCTCCTTACTTTTAGCTACACGCTTGCTATCGCAGGTTACTATCCATTCTGCGTAGGCGATGAGACCCTTTCTCCATCACAAAGGATGCAGCAATGGATGACGAAGTCCGCTACTCAATCACACTGACAAGCATCTTAAGACTTCCGAAAACAAGGAATGTCTACATCCCTTATGTCACGTACCACTCATGAACGCTTCAGAGACTCCCGGGCCCATTTTCAGGATGCTCATTATATTGAAGAACCACGTTCAAACTGTGTGAGCAGGAAACGGAAGAGCGAAGATGATGAGGAAAGTTTGCAAGACACGAAGGGCGAGGCTTTAAAATATGTGAGCAAAAAGGCAAAGAATGAGGATGAGAAGGCAGAGGGGGGAAATGCGGGACCTACCACAGTCATAAGATAAACAATACTCCGTATTGTCGTTTTCAAACTGCGATTTAAACTGTGGCTCAAATTGCGCTCGAGGTTGCGGTTGCCAATTGTGGCAGACGATGTTGTGAGGAAAGCCATTGACGATGTTGGTGTGGTGTAAATCGTCGTAACTCAGAAACTAAGATTACATTCTTCCCAAGTTGCGAATTCAACTGTGGCTCAAATCGCGCATTGCATCTATGCCCGTGAGTGACAGTGGCAATAAGCTGATAGAGATAAATGGACTACAATTTTGGAAAGAGCAGTTACCACCTGATGATACCAGTGATCACAGTGGTCCCACTCAATCTTCGCTGCAAAACGCGTAAGTAATTCACCTACGGCGGATTAGTAGTTGGTTGGGCGACCACTAGCGAATACCCACTGTTGTATGATTTTTGTTATTTTTGACGTTTTATAAGTTAAGGGTAAAAGAATAAATTACCCTGTATAACAGCGTAAAAGAATAAATTACCCTGTAGCTAGTAAAAAAGAATAAACTACCGCCCCACACCGCCCGGAAAGTGCCGCAACCGCCAACCTCGCTGTCGCTACCTCGGTGGCCATAGCCACCATCGCCACCACTCCCCAAAACCACCCCATCTCTCTGCCCACGCCCTTCTCCGTAGCCCCCGTAGCCCCCATAGCCCCTCTATGATGCGCATTTGTCCTCAAACATGAGGACGAATGCACGTCCGGCTGTTATGGCCGTCCTCGCCACAGGTTCCACACCTACGGCGCTCATTTTCGCCAGGGAGGTGCAGAGGCAGCGGTGCCTCAATGCCCTCTTGCGTCGCTCCACGGCGGGCACGGGATTTCTCCAGCCGAATCCTCTCTTTCTTAGGCCTCCCGCGGGGGACCCTTGTCATTGGTGGGCTGCAGACATCGTCGTGTGCAGCTGCTAAGCCTAGTATGCTCACTGGCGGCAGCGGTGTATGATAGGTTGCTCTCCACGTCGCTGTGGAGAGCACCTCGGGCATATAGTCGGCAACAGATAACTGTTGCCGATATATGACAGAGAGGGCGTGCCCACAAGGCACGCTATTGCTTTGAAAACGGTGGCATTCGCAAGAGCGCGCCACTAAGTCAACAAGGATAATCCGCCCATCGGCCTCCATCACCCTCCCAGCAAGAGGCGTGGACAACTGGGTCGTATGGCCCATTGCCCATCGCTTTCCAGTTAACAAGAGGCCTGTTGCCCAACTGGTCCAAAGCCGGTTGTGTTCGATATCACTTAGAGCGGCAGCGAGCCGCTCTGAGCGCTGCTCCATAGCTCGATGCCAGAGGGAGTCTAGAAGCTCTATTGTTGGGAGCTCTCGCTCCAGCTTTAGTCCTCCATTTAAGGACTCAACAATGTTGCTTGTATCGTGGCCATATCTGCGGCCTACGAACAAAGCTTCAACCCAGCACTCTGGGTGGTGGTCACGGCACCATTGGGCGGCAGAGGGCTTCACCTCTGCCATTTTACTTAATGCTCGCTCATATGCGTGGCCCGTTTTCGCACGGGCGACGCTCCAAAAGTGTGGTGCAAGGCCCTTTCCATGGGCCTTGCAAAAGCTCTCTTTTAAGTGGTGGCAGCACCATGCAACCGCCACATGAGGACCAAGAACCCTCTCAGCCTCAAGAAGGCCCTTGTCTCTATCAGAGACAAAGGTTGATGGCTCCATTGTGATCTCAACAAGAACACGACGGAGATGGCGAAAGAACCACTCCCATGAGGAGCGGTTCTCAGATTCCACCACCGCCCATGCTAGGAGGACGTTGTGGCCGTTGGCATCAATGCCAACAGCAAGTAGTAATGTCTGGACGAACTTTCCTTTTAGGAAAGTTCCGTCAACACCGACAAAGCGGCGGCAAAGCCGGAACGTCTCAGAGGCAGTCGGAGGGGCCACGAAGATCCTTGTGAACTGCTCTGTACGTAGATCTATAACAAGATCTATGTACGCTCCTGGACATGCGTCTAGGAGCCTCCTCTCATAGGCAGGGAGAAGCTCAAAGCTCTCCCTATGACGTTGAATGTCGTCGCCTAAAGCACGGCTTCATGCTTCCTGGGCGACCTTATATGAGATATGCTCTGCGAATTGCACGCGGAGCATATCTATGATCTGCTCAGGCTTCGTGGCCTGAGCAACCCTCATATGACGGGCAATAGCTCCATCGAGCCATTCCCGTCGCGAGGATGAGCGATGGGTGCTCAATGGAGCACCCATGCATATGTGCTCCGTCTCTTGAATTGAGAGACGGCACATACCTTCAGCAGGAGAGGTGCCGTTGCACCTCCAAGTGCAGCCAGTTGTCCCCTTCGCTGCGCATACGTATGTGCTAGAGCGGGCCTCTTTCCGCACGATGCGAAAGGAGAACTTCTCCTTCACGGCCCAGTCGTGGAGGGCGAACTCGAGGTCCTCAAACGACGAGTACTCAGTGCCGGCAGTTGGCACGGCCAACAAGTCGATGGCAGCCATTCTCTTGGCTGGCCTCAGCGAAGAGGGCTTTCGTGGCCTCGTCAAAGGAGGGCTTTGAGCCTCGGAAGGGGAGGGCTTTCGGCGACGGCGAGGTCGTGACAGCAAGGTCAAGGCTGACGTTACTTTGTAGGGCGGTGAGGGCGGAGTCACGATTACGTAAATTAGACATGGTAAAAACTTCTTTTACCCCTGTTATACAGGGTAATTTATTCTTTTACCCATAAGTTAATCGTCGTGACCAACCTTGAGCTTCGCTTCGCTCAAGGTTGGAGTAAGCGAGTTGCGGCACTTCACGTGAGAGGAAGCGGGTTGCGGCAACTCACAACTTGCATATGTTCACCGCTACTCTTTACCAAAATCTTGAGCATTCCCACTCATAGTATTTTATATAGTAATTAAATGTAATTCATTAAATGGAAGAGTCTCCTCTATCAAATGCCTGTGAATGACTAGCAGCAAACCCCTCTGACTCTGCAGGTGTTGCTAGTCAGATTTTTAAGGTCCCTAGGTCAACTATACAGTCAAGAATCGCCCGAGCAGCCCAGCAGACGAAGCGGCCTTATGGGGGTCAGAATAAGGTGCTTTCTACTGCTTAGACAGAGACCCTTAAAAAGCGGATTTTAGAGCAGTATTACCTAGGGCTTGGAGCGAATAGGAGTATGGTGTTTACTGCAGTATGCCTTTTGAATTGGAATTCCTAGAGGTGAGAGAATTATAGTACCACGAGCAGCAAAGAAGCTATATACTCCAAGAACTGGGAATCGTATGTCTTTACAGTAATAGAGACAGTATCTGCAGCTGGAAAAGTGATTCCACCTGTACTTATCATTCTGGGGAAATGTCATAATTTGTCTATGACATAATTTGTCTATAGGGGTACTCTGACCTTGGACCTCCTTTTACTTCCTATAGGCTACGAACCTAAGAGATGGTTCTATGGGATTCTCTTACGTCGACTACAGTTACCAAGCCTGGTTAGTTATGGAAAGTCTTGGAAAATGAGAGAACTACACTCCTTTAGCATAAATAGGATTGCCCTTTCCTTAAGAAAGGGCAAGCAGACAATACAGTAAATCGACTATCACATACTTCCACGTCTTTTCCAAGCTTCCAAGCATTCATCTTGTTACTCCTTGTTTCTGAAAAGTCAGTGAGGTGTTAACCTCTGACTTACCCCTGAGTTCCCAGACTCAACATTTGTTGCAACTTGTCTGAACCACTTCACTACATCACACACCTGATTGCTGCATTGTGGAATAGTCTAAGCTACGACCCTTTGGCTCTTTTTCCTAAGACAGTGTGTTGTCTTAGTAAATTCATCCCTTCCTTGGGTGGCTAGATTCTCACATCTGGTGCACCCACCATTACAGGAAAGTTCATATGGATTCATGGTACCCTGAGAACCTCAAGAGTAGTGAGCTGATACTACTCTCTGAAACTGGCTATTCGAACAGTGAGATTGCCTTATGGTGGCTACAGCATTTTGCAGAGCATACTGCTCAGTATGATGATGGGAGTGGGAATCCCAAGGTTCTACTCCTTGATTCTCATATAAGCCATACGAGCGATGATTTCATCATTGCAGCAGATGAATTGAACATTATCTTATTCGCCTTTCCTAGCCATCTTACACACGTTTTACAGCCATTAGATGTGGGATTATTCCAACTATATAAGCACTGGCACTGAGTGTTACGGTATCAAGTGCGCCTTGCAGCTCGAGTGGGGGTTCAGGGGTGTGGGGAGCTTTCCGGGGTTGGAGCAAAGTTTTCAGTTGTGGAGTGAATTCTCAGAACTGGTCTCACTAAAGAGAATTCACTCCACAACAACATAGCTGTATATAGATCGAGCCACTGCTTGAGTGCTACTCTTCTCTTTCCTTTCTTCTCTAGATTGAGTTTAATTCATAATACCCAACTGGTGCCCTATGCCTTGGTGAACCGTGACAACTGGCACTGAAGAGGTGGTGGTGGCAGGCCAGCTCCAAGAGCTAGACCTGGTATTCCTCTAGCGCCAGGTGGAGGAATCGAAGAAGGGGCAAGCCGAAGCCGGGCCCGCCTTCAGTATGGGGGCGAGCTCATTGCTGCCGAAGCTCACAAGCTTTGGGCCCGTAAAGCTGAGCTTCTGGCTCAGAAGCTCGAAGACAAAGAAGCCCGGAAACAGCGCCAGGCCAGAAACTGATCCTGGAAGCAGCTTTGCCAGGCTGGAATTGAGGCCCGGAAGGAAGAGTGCCTATGGAAGAAGGCAGTGTCCCAATTCCGTAAGGAAGGCCTCCCAATTCCTCCTGAGTTTGAGGAGCCAATTTGGGACCCAGAAGCCACTGAAAGCGAGTGCGAAAGCGAGTATGAAAGCTGTGAGAGTGAGGGTGGGAGTGGGAGTGGGAGTGGGAGTGGGAGTGGGAGTGGGAGTGGGAGTGGGAGTGGGAGTGGGAGTGGGAGTGGGAGTGGGAGTGGGAGTGGGAGTGGGAGTGGGAGTGGGAGTGGGAGTGGGAGTGGGAGTGGGAGTGGGAGTGGGAGTGGGAGTGGGAGTGGAAGTGGGAACGAGGAAGTGATAATTTCGTAAAATAGAATATTTAGGTAGCTTTACATACAAATTATTATGGTGGGGTACTTACAGTAGCAAATTTTTGAGTTGCTGCAACTCGCTTCCTCTCATGTGAAGTGCTGCAACTGGCTTACACCAACCTTGAGCTTCGCTCAAGGTTGGTCATGACGATTATTCTGTGCCGGGAATCACAATGAGGAATGAGAATCGTGTTTTCAGCCACACCCATGACTAAGCCCTTGTACCAAACCAACATGTGATGCCCCACACTCCTGTAGATCGCAATTGAGCCTCAATATCAAAATCCGAAGGTGAATTGAAGCTGTAGCCCATACACTTCAATGCTTGATGCACATATACCGAAGGAATCGTGCCACATTATGGAAGTACTGGCTCCTATTAAGCAATCCATAGACTTGGTGTTTGTTAAGGTACGGTGAATTTGATGACAGGTTTCCTACGTTCCTATTGTAGTTTTCACTTCTTACCAAAGTCCTATTGAAGGTCTTAAATTCACTCGGTACTACACGTACGTTTACTCTCTTTGTTCGGTGCTGTCGAATTACCATTCCATATATACAAACTCCGATTTTCAAACTCCTTCTTTCCTCTTCATCCTCTTTACAACCATAAGTCACCCCTCCTTGGGCGCAACTCCCCCCCCTTCCTTCAGTTGCCCTGAAGCTCCCCTTTCATTCAGAAGCATCAAAGCTTCTCTCCCCTTTAGTTGCACCGAAGCTCCTTCCTTCCTTCATGTTCTACTCTTACCGAACCTTTTACTGATATTCACTTATAGCGAACACCCCTCCCAACCTTCGTTCACACCGCAGCAATGTGGACGTTCACCTTCTTCGACAAGGTCAAAATGACTGGCTGGGATGCCAGGGTTCTCACGACCCGAACGAATAGGTAAGTCTCCCCTTCAGTACTGTCAAAAATACACCTCTAAATTCCTCGTTGTGAGCGCAAAGTCACCTGGTTCTCTTAGTGGGGGAACTCTTCTTTCCCATCTGGGGATGGCCTCGACCCCGAGGAGAAGCTGCAGTAAGTCCTCTCTCCTTCCCTTCCTCCTTCGGTACTAATGAAGAAATAGCCAATACGCATGGACCCGCTGTGCAAATGGCACCATTCAGAAGAGCATCTCAAAGTGCTACAACTGTAAGTTTTCCCCTTTCCTTCGTTCTGGTTCCATGTTTACTATTGAATCTTCGCTGTCACCGAAACATAGGCCGCACTGTGAACCCTGTGATCCCTGGCAACAAGGATCACAAGTACGGTATGGTCAACAATACTACCACTTTGTTTCGATACTGACGAAGGAATAGCTGCTCCGGTCCGTCTCAACGATGCTGATCTGATGGGTTGCGGTTGTATCTGGGAGGTATGTTTCGGTTATACTATTAGCTTTGAGAAAAGCTTCGGTACTAACGAAGAATAGGAAGCTGCGATTGAATTTTGTTTCTTCACATACGAGCTTGAAGTTCTCTTTGGGCAAGCCAATTGCGCCAATGAATCGGTAAGTTGTTTCGTTTCCCCCAATACAAATAGATACTAACTTCGGTGGTACCGAAGGCACCAAAGTGTTTGACGTTCTGGATGCGTCGCCAGATCCTGGATTTTATCCGAATCCTCATGCCCGGCTTCATTGTGAAGGCAAGTTTCCCCGCTTCTTTCGGTGTAATTCCTTCCTTCCTTCTCTTCCTTCGGTACTAACGAGACAATCTAGCATCTCTTTAGCTACGGTGTACGCGAAGCTCTCCTCAGTAAGCTTGTTAACAACCACAAAAAGGCCAAAGCTGTGAACAAACTGAAGACTTTTGAGTATCTTGCGACAGTAGCGAACAATGCTGTGATGGCTTCGGGCCCAAATGCTGGGTTATTCCTAAAAGATTCGGTCATGGCGAAGGAAGGAGAGCGCGATTCGGAGGACTCGAAAGATGATAGTGATGCTGCACCCCTATTGAAGAAACCTTGCAGCCCAACCACAAAGGCTGCCCGTCAAGCTGCGAAAGCTGCTAGAGATGCAGCTGAACCTTCGGTCAAGCTGAAGCAACCAATTAAGACGCCTCTTGCAAAGAAGCGCAAGTATACGTCCAAAATGAAGACTGTCACGAAACCTTCAGAGGGACCGCATGGAGATGACGACAACACTCCTGGTGCTGGCACAGCTATGGCTGTTTGATTCGGTCGTGTCGAATCCCAACTTGTTATCTGGTTGAGTAGTCATAAGTGCGTAAATCCTCAATAGCAACGGACTTTTTGCTTTTCTTTTCGGTACTGGTTATTTGCAATGCATATGTTCGGTGGAAGTGCAGGATATGGTGTTCTTTTGGTATATGCAGGGCATATGTGCAATGGTTCGGTGAGACCATAGGAGATCTGCATGCATTACTGGCGCATTATACCATGGATATAGGGAAACCCATCACTATCAATGGCAGTAATGATATATATGAAAAGTCTTCGGAAGAAGAAGGTCTCTACTCTACTCCTTCGGTACAACCTATAGAAAGAGCTAATAATAAGATAGACAAGAGCTGGAGAGGTTGCTACAAGTGCTTGAGCAATTACAAAGGAAGATTTGCGGAAGCTATGGGTTTTCAACAAATAATTCCCCTGTCTTTCATTTGGAGAGAAGTTAGATAACTTTAATGATGAGGTTTACTTCTCATCTTGGGGTGGTGGGTGCGTCCGGGCTATGCTCCAGTGCATTTACCTTCTCTCCTTCCTATGTTTATTATGATTTGATGAGGTGCTACAGATACAACTACATCATATTACAGTTGAGAACGAAGCTTAGGCTGCGCACTGGGTACTCACGAGTCGAGTAGTAGAATTTTTACTCACCCAGCTGAGTTACTCACTCATGTCCCGAGTATTGTTAAATGAGGATTACTTACTTGCTGAGTACCTAGTATGGGTCTTGGCAACTCAGTTATATCACGTGTTTGATTAGCCATTACTTATGTTAAAAACGGGGCACGACTTCATTGATCAAGACGCCATAACTCCATAACTCCATAACTCCATTCCCATATTGTTGATGTCCTATTCCACACTATAACCTTTGGCCTTTAGGTACCAGGTTACCAGAAGGTTGCCAGAACTTATCTGACCTTCATTCCTGGGTGAGACACATTTCCATCGATTAAGCCCACAGCTCCATGATTAAACATCATATCCCGCAAACGCCGAACCAATATCATATCCTTTGCCTGAATTGTCACTCTCTTCGCATGAATAGCAAGAAGGTTTGTCACTATAACTGTTAGTATGTCCCTGTCACTATGTTTAAACATCATACTCTCAAATTCTCGAATGAGGAAGCATTCAGCAGCTTCTTGAAGAGCTAGGATAGCAGATTGCTGGAAGCAAAGATTGGACTTGAAGTCTTCTGCAATTTCCCTAACAAGATGCTGGAATGGGAGCTTTGGGATAATTAGGCTAGTATCGAGTTGCTGTCTTCTGATATCGTGGAGAGCCTTGGTGCCTATATGTTTATTAGAGAGTTCTGGTAATCCTCTGGTAATCCTCTGGTAATCCTCTTACCAGACTTTGCACGGCGCGTGGCCTTCGCATGATTGTTGCTAGCTTGAGATGAGCGAACTGGAGCTTTTCTTGCTGTGCCCACGGCCTTTTCCTTTCCCTTTCCACCAAGCCCAGAGCCAGCCCGTAATCCAAGTGGCATCCTTGGTGCTGTGCCGCCAGTTGATCTCCTAGCAGTTTGCTTGGTACAAGCCATTTGCTAATATCAAGGTGAGTTAGTGAAGTAAACACAAGACAAAGAAGTAGATCAAAAGATATGTGTACTTACAGTGAGTTTGTAGGAAGAATATTGCAGAAGAAGAGTATAGAAAAGAGGTAGAGGTTGAAAGGTATGTGTTTTATATGAAGGTACGCGTTGTGGTGTTGCTTTTGGAACAGTAATTCTTTGTAGGTGAATATTCCTTCACGAATATTTTTGTTTGCAACTTTAAAATAACCATGACCTTAGAACCACCTTCCTTGGTTACTCTCTGATCTACACATTCTTCTTCCCTTTTGCGCCTTCACCTCTTCACTAGGACTTCAAGTAAGTTTATTATCTTGATTCTATAGCCAGAACTTCTGGCGATCTTCTGCTAATCACGTGTTTAGTATGGCGAAACGCAAGGCACCTGAAGAACTCTCCACTAATGTGAATACTATCAAAGCTCGCAACCGCGTCTCCAACCTTACTGAAGATGAGAAGGCTGTTCACTTAGCACTCAAGGCTGACCATGGTGATCTGAGCTACTACTTAAAGAAGTTATATAAGTCTGCAAAGTATATCGCTGCCTCTACTGAAGACAAGACACGTCTACAGAATGAATTGAAGGTTGAGCGTATTCGTGTTCGGTAAGTTCCTTCTGGTAATCTCTGGTAGCCTCA
Source organism: Pseudogymnoascus destructans (assembly GCF_001641265.1). Taxonomy (NCBI): domain Eukaryota; kingdom Fungi; phylum Ascomycota; class Leotiomycetes; order Thelebolales; family Thelebolaceae; genus Pseudogymnoascus; species Pseudogymnoascus destructans. The sequence continues at coordinate 665,155 of NW_020167533.1, read as the reverse complement.
ATCTAACTATAAACAGGACTGAGAAGGGTACCCATGCATCTTGCATTGCGAATCAGAAAGTCAAGAATATTAGCGCCTCTTCTTCTTCTCCACAAGCACCACCATCTACTCCGCCACAACTTCTGTCTGAGCTTGCTGCATTTGAGGGTATCTCAAGTATCCCAATCGATGACGATCATAACAGCGAATGGGAGGATACTGAGGTTGAAGACGATTTGGAGTTGGAGCTTATGTTACGGCGCAACGATATTTTAAATCACGAGGCTGTTCTACCAGATGAGCTTTCCGATGAAGAGATCGCTAGCATCCAGGCTCTCTTAACTCAAGCACGCATTGATGTATGCTACCTCATAGTCTGGTAATCTTCTGGTAATACTAATAGTTGATACGCACATGAAGAGTCCAATTTCCGCAAGTGGCAACATTTCTGGGATAGATGTATCCGCTCATATACGAGAAAGGCTGGAAAGCTGAGAAAGAAGCCTGAGCGTCTCTTTGAGTATATGCCGTGGATTGATGTAGAGGAAGGGTACGTCTCTAATTATCCTAGCAATCTTCTGGCAATACTAATTGTTTATTATAGCACTTTTCACGAGGTTATCCCACCACATAAATATTTCTGTTTGTACGAGCAGCAGTTTGGACAAACTTTACAGCTTGGAAGTTTGGAAAGTGGGCCCAATTACCAGGACCTGCGCAGTGGTACCCAAAGTCTTACAATCTTGTCGACAATGGATGGTTGCAAGTCTCCACTCATAGTTCTAGCTTCAAAGAGGCATTCTTACTTGTCTACTCTAAGAAGTTTGATAAGGAAAAGTGGGCTAAGGTATCAGCTGCGCAGGATATGTTGTTCCTGGAGCTAGAGTAGAGGAGAACTTGAGTTTGCTAAAGTTATAGCGCTGGAGTTACGAAGATTGCATGGGATTCAACGAACCGGAGTTCTCAATACTGGAGAAGTTATCATCAAGGAGCAGGCCGGCTTTCTGGAGAACCATGTGTCATTTGTACTTCTTGTTTGAAGGCCCTTACGCATCCTGCAATCAAGTCTGCTGGCCCAAAGTCTATGGCAACACATCTTGCATCGGACATTTGCAAAAAGAAGTCACGGATGGGTAAGGATAGTCTCTATCAAATGCGAATCAATCAAATGCGACCTCAACAAGTAAGGATTACCAGATTATTACCAGAATCATGTAGGTTAATATCTATAATAGGATCATATTCTCACACAAGATACATTTTATGAACAAGTTCTATACACAGTTCTCTCAACTCATAGCTCATTCTGCTCAGTCGAGGATACTGAATGGAAAAGGCTTGCTATCTTACAGAATCCTCACTATCCACTACCCTCAGCAACAACTATTCGAAACCTCTTAACAACAAAGCTCACACAAATCGAAGAAGAGATGCTACAAGATGTTGTTCCTGGTTCAAAGATTGCATTATCGCTCGACTGTTGGTCAAGTGTTACTCGACTTTCGTTTATGGGTGTTATTGCATCGTTTATCGACCGTCATTGGAAAATGCAAGAGGTCTTGATTGGCTATGAACCTATATATACAGAGCATACTGGTGCTGAGTTATGTGGAATACTTGAAAAAGTTATCACAAGGCAGCATTTAGAACGACGAATTATATCCATTACAACTGATAATGCGTCAAACAACACTTCGATGATGAGAGATGTGGAAATAATGCTTGATAGTATTGCAGACAACGAGCATTTTATTGGAGGAAAGGTACAACACATACCCTGCCTAGCTCATGTTATTCAACTTGCCCTTACTGCTCTCCTTGGCCGAATCCGGATTATGCCAACAAATCAAGAGATCTTAATGAACTGGGAAGAAGAGAACCAGATGGAGGGCCTTGCAAAGTTACAATAAGACAAGGGTATCAGATTTACACTTGGAAAGGTATATATTCTCTTGTTAGTTCTGGTAATCTTCTGGTAGCTTTTTCTAATATCTCATAGCTCCGGAAGCTCACTATCTTTGTTAATTCAAGTCATACTCGAAGGAACAGGTTTATGACTTTGCAAAAGGCAAACATGAACCGGGGTCAACCATCTCAGAGACTTCTTCACTTATTCAAGATGTACCAACTTGATGGGATTCAACATGCCATATGCTTCTGTGAGCACAGCAACTCAAGTTAACAATCAATCAATATACCCGAGGCGATCATGGTGCTCATATGTTTAGACTTAGCGAGGTAGAATGGAAGCACATCGAATACATCATTGATCTTACAGACCATTCAACTTCTTTACAACAAACATTGGATCGTCAGCTGGACCTACTGTCTGCTATACACTCAGAGTATATCAAAAACTCTTATCAACGCTTGAAGGAACTCAGCACCGGCTACAGCATAAGACATATCCATGGGTAGCAAAGATAACTTTAGCAATCGATGATGCAGAGAAGAAGATTAAGAAGTATTATAACAAGCTATACACAAATACTGGATATATCTTCACATTTGTGTAATGTGGGTGCACCAGATGTGAGAATCTAGCCACCCAAGGAAGGGATGATTTTACTAAGACAACACACTGTCTTAGGAAAAAGAGCCAAAGGGTCGTAGCTTAGACTATTCCACAACGCAGCAATCAGGTGTATGATGTAGTGGAGTGGTTTAGACAAGTTGTAACAAATGTTGAGTCTGAGAACTCAGGGATAAGTCAGAGGTTAGCACCTCACTGACTTTTCAGAAACAAGGAGTAACAAGATCAATGCTTGGAAGATTGGAAAAGACGTGGAAGTATGTGATAGTCGATTTACTGTATTGTCTGCTTGCCCTTTTGTAATGGTGGATGCACCAGATGTGAGAATCTAGCCACCCAAGGAAGGGATGAATTTACTAAGACAACACACTGTCTTAGGAAACAGAGCCAAAGGGTTGTAGCTTAGACTATTCCACAACGCAGCAATCAGGTGTGTGAAGTAGTGAAGTGGTTCAGACAAGTTGCAACAAATGTTGAGTCTGGGAACTCAGGGGTAAGTCGGAGGTTAACACCTCACTGACTTTTCAGAAACAAGGAGTAACAAGATGAATGCTTGGAAGCTTGGAAAAGACGTGGAAGTATGTGATAGTCGATTTACTGTATTGTCTGCTTGCCCTTTCTTAAGGAAAGGGCAATCCTATTTATGCTAAAGGAGTGTAGTTCTCTCATTTTCCAAGATTTTCCATGACTAACCAGGCTTGGTAACTGTAGTCGACGTAAGAGAGTCCCATAGAACCATCTCTTAGGTTCGTAGCCTATAGGAAGTAAAAGGAGGTCCAAGGTCAGAGTACCCCTATAGACAAATTATGTCATAGACAAATTATGTCATAACTTAACCAATCTTGTGGGTAACTAAAGAGCGATGACGTGTAATGAATCATAGAGGTTCGTAGGAGCTTTTAGAGCTATCGTTCATGCTCCTAGGCCTCTAGTTGGTAGAGATATGTCATGTGGTAGTATGAGTGATGTCATGTAATGAATCATAGAGGGTTGTAGAGATATGCTATGTGGTAATATCGGCCCAGTAACTAAGGAGCGATGACGTGTAATGAATCATAGATGGTTGTAGCAATCGTTGAGTAGTATTGCTCTTGTTGTTAGTGTGACAAGCCAAAATATGTATAGTGACTTGTAGGTTTGAGGAGGAGATTTCTAAGTTTGCTCTTGAGTTTGATAGCAAACTGAGTGCAACGAATGTCAGTATGACAATTTGCTAGTATATTAAATCCTAGTGTGAAGCTCTCACACTTTAACAAAAAGGTTTGCAAGCTTGACTTTTCAATACGAAATTGGGAGACAGAGTTTGAACAACAGTTTAAGACTCTTTATAAAGAGCAGTACTCTACAGTGCGAGTTGCGAGTCAATTAGGATTACGAGATGCAGATATGGATCCATTAGCCTTAGTATTGCAGCAAAGTCAGACATTAAATGGGACTCGGGGCCAGAGAGAGGAATATGTAAATGAGGCTGATCTCTTTGGCAACAAAAGGAAGAGCAATTTCCTGGTCTATCAGCAATGGCTCGTGATATACTTTGTATTCCTGCTGCTGAGTCTGGAGTTGAGCGAGTCTTTAGTGCCGCAAGGGATGTGTGTGGCCACCGACGTGGCCAACTTAATCCTGAGACGATTAAGAGTATTATGCTTGTATATTACTCTCAACAATACAAGAATCGTCAATGTCATCGTGACAAGCTTGCAGATATGATGGACATCGTTGATATGACTGAGGAGCAAGTAGAAGAAGAGTACGACAACGGATGTGCAATTCTATCAAGTTACAATATATCAGCGATGAAGAAGAACTACAATCAAATACACATATCCGAGAGACATATTCAAAGGTACAATATCCTCCGTTTAACCCTCAGCGGCCACAGCAACAGCAAGACTTATCACAAGCTGCACATGAAGAACGACAAATGCGCTACCAACAAGGTGAAGAAAGAGATAGGGCTGACCGTCTTAACGAGACCTTATACGACATCCTAGATGACGATATCCTAGATAACGAAGATATAAGAGAAGATGGTAATAATGAGGAGCCTATACTTCCAACTATTTATGCAGATGAAGATAAGGATATGCTGTCCTCGCCACCAACGCCTATCCAACATGCTCGGAAGACTGGAAGAGATTTACTTGATATCTTTCAAGCTACTCGTCAAGACCCCATAAATACTTTAGGTATTAGTAGGTCTGGCCGGCCTCATCAAGCAAGGTGGAGAGATGTTCTTAAGCATATATAATAGATAATAGCGTTCTGATAATCTTCTGGTAATTGTGGTACTTAGATAGAGGAATATACATGATTCATTCTCACAACTTACTAGAGATGGCAAGAGTGATGCTGATAGATGTAATACTTTAACTTAACCATAAAACAGTATTAATCGTATGAGGGACTGTTCACATGATGCAAAATCTTACATGTGATAGCCAAGTACTCACTGGGTTTTTACAGAGTAACTGAGTATTGACCTCACTCACCGAATCGAGTAAAAGGCTCAGCTACTCACCCAGCTGAGTAACCCACTGAGCGAGTGAGCCGAGTATTGAGCGAGTAGTGCGCGCCTAACGAAGCTGCAGCAACTGTTTCGTTAAACTTAGTATTCCGGAAAACTAAGCAAGAGGGTGGTATGTTGTTTATACACATACTCGCAGGTAGTCATGCTAGGCTGGAGGTTGACATCCTCGAAAGCCTTCATCTGGAGCAGGTGGTTGAGCTGGGCCTGCTGTTGTTTCGGGTCCATAACATGACCCACGCCATATTGTTGATTGTTTGTATGGGGTTGTTTTGTGCAGTTGTTTGTTTGGTCGTTTGGTAATCAGCGAATCACGAAGGTTACGTATAGTATAACCAAAGCCCAACCCCTAAGAGATAACAGTGATTGTATTTGCTATGCTAGACTATATACGAGGCCGCAAAGGAAACTAACTTAAGGTTTGGGCCGCATAGGGAAAAACTAGCTAATTCGGGCAGAGACAAAAGAGGCCTAGCCTAGGTGTGCAAAAACCTGGGGTTTTAAGGACTTCTATTTGCGCAGAGATGCAGTAATAAATAGCGGACAGGAACAGACTCAAACAGCATTAGGGTTAAAGAAGCACCAGGTTGGGAACACAGAAGTTTTGACTGTGAGGCATTTGACGTGGCTGAACCACAACACTCACAGCAAGCAGGCCATACCGGCTCCCTGCGCAGAAGCGTGACGGGTTGAACCGCCAACCTTGCTTTGTTGAGGTATAGTCGGCCCAACTACACCATCACTCCATAAGCCTGACAACACCGAGACATTAGATCCTAAAAAGTAACTTACGCAATCTACTCGTGTGCTATACTTTAAATCGCCAGCCCTGCACCATTCTGCGACTTTACAACATACTTTATATGCGCAATCTAGTGCATCCGAAGCGTGCGAAACGTATAAAGCAATCCGTGAGTCGATAGCTCTTTCGGTACAAAAGTTATTCCATGTGGAAGTTGGATAAGTTGGGCCAGCTTGGGAGGGGTACATAGGTACATAGGGCCGAAAATGCGAAAATGCAATTGCACCTGTGTGGTGAGTACATGTGGTATGTACCTATGCAGCCATTCAATCAATTGTACTGCACCAACTAGCAATCCAACCAAATTGTATATATACATATTTACGTGCTCTAAAAGCGTGCGAAACTCATAAAATCATTCCTGAGTCGATAGCTCTTTAGGTACAGAAGTTATTCAATGTTGAACTTCTGTGGGTCAAATTTTGGTGGGGTGAGGGTACATAGGTACAGTTGGGTCAAATAAGTGTTCGTCGTTTTCAGCCACCAAAACGCCATGAAAAAAAGCAACGAGTGCGGGGTACTCCCTCTTCAAAAGGATAATATAGATAGAAATAGTGAGTTGTAGATACTGTCATCAATTATTATGGCTCTCCTACCGAAGAGTACTCGTAGAGAGACCTCTGTTGCAAAGCGAGCAACATGCTGGACTTGGTACAAGGCTGGCAAGACAGTGACTGAGATTTCCCGCCTAGAACGCCTACCCCGCACTACTGTAACTACAATTATCCACAGAGCAAAGGCTTCCGACCTACAAGCTCAGCAAGTCAAGTTTGAGAGCAAGGCACGCTCGGGGGCCCCTAGGAAGCTTACTATCCGAGCAGAGAGGGCCTTAGTGCGTGCTGCTGTTACAGATTGCAGAGCTCCACTAATTGCGCTCTGCACACCGAGCAAGAGCGGCTCTCAGATCACAAAACCAAGAGTACGCAATGCTCTAAAAAAGTACAACAAAGGACGGAGAAAACCACGCAAGAAGCCGTTCCTTAAGCCTGCTCACAAGAAAGGCCGGCTACAGTGGTGTAAAGCAAACAGAAACGTGGATTTTGGACTTATTATATGGTCTGATGAGTCTACATTTGAAGTTGGCTATGATAGTCGCAACTTTTGGGTTACCCGAGGCCCAGGAGAAGAATTTTGGGAGAAACACCTAAAGCCTACTTTCAAATCAGGCCGTACTTCAATTTCTGTGTGGGGTTGCTTTATGGGAGCAGAGATTGGACCATTGGTTGTGCTTCCTAAAGGGCAGCGGATGAACCAGCAACTATACACAGAACTAGTTCTCAAACCCTACTTTATCCCATTCTACGAGAAGATGGTTGCAAAGTACGGCCCACAAGTACGTATACAAGAAGATGGAGCAAAATTCCACTTTGCTCCTATTGCTGCAAACTACAAGAGGCTCTGTATGGTACAGAGTTTACCATGGCCGCCACAGAGCCCTGACCTTGCCCCTATTGAAAACGTGTGGCAGCAAGCAAAGCTACAAGTGTCTACTCGACGGCATAGGATCAAGAACATTGCAGAAATGGAGGTGGCGGTACTCTACGAGTGGTCACGTATACAGGCTAGTTTTCTCAAAACCTTAGCTGACTCAATGCCAAAAAGGATTGCATTATGCATTAAGGCAAAGGGTGGTAGTATTAAATATTAATCTATATTACTCTAGCTATAGTACATTTCAATTTTTATTCAATTCCAAAGCGTTGTGGTTGAGTTATTTACGATTGATTTTATGGTTGTGGTTCTTCGGAGCGACGAACACTTATTTGACCCAACTGTACATAAGGCCGAAATGCGAAAATGCGATACCGCTCCCAGCACCGGCCCAACCGCCCACACCAACAGCCGCAGAGCGCATAAGGTACCAACGCTATAATCGACCTACCTGGCGAAAATTCAAAACTGTCAAACCACCGCCTGGAGGCGGTTGGGGAAAGCGAACTGGGACGCGAAAGTGATATTACCTAGTTTTCAGCTCTTTGGCTATAGGGTTGGAGTTAGAAATCTTGCCCCATGGAGTGAAAATAAGACCAAAATATTTTGGTCGTGATTTTTCGGGCACAAGTTTCACCCCATGGAAATTGATAAATCTCTATAAATTTATTAGCTCCTATAAACTTTATAAACTAGCCTCTTAATAAGCAAAATTAGGCCTATAAACATTGTAAATAAACCCTAAGCTTAATATATTAACGTATTTCACATGCAAGTCACCATCCCGGGCGAGTCGCCACTAAAACACTAAAAATTGACTATTACTATGACTACTACACCGCCACCCTATATAATAACCCTTATTCAATTGTAATTGATTCCTGGTGCCTCTCGCACGTACGGGAATTATGGCCCATAATACCACATAAGCCACAACGCTTCTGTCGGCTCTTAGAGCCCACCTGCCGACTACTCTCACTTGCTACCTCCGTACGGACTTGAGCTTCAACCTCAGCACTCTGAAGGATATCCTCTCCCTCTCGTTCGGAGAGACTACCGCCTTGCATTATATGCCTCTTACGCTTCCTTTCCCTCCTCTTTTTCTGTTCATAGAGCCTTAACTTCTGCCTTGAGTAGAACAGCAGAATGCATCATAACTTGCGCCCCCTTAACAAGGCAGCTAATAGCATCATTAATCGAGGTAGGAGAGTTATTCTGATGTTGTACAACACGGTTCTTAATATACTCTGTTTGAAAATCAAGCTCCCTTATAGTTTGAGGAGTCTTTGAAGTCCAATTGTTACTCTCAACTATAGGAGGAGTTGGAGTCCTCAAGTGTAGATTCAAGTGAGAGAGGACACTCTGTGGCTCGTACGGAACTAGCCCTGTAGCTCGGAATCCGCTCTTGATTTTCTGCTCTGTAAATGTAGCTTTAAATGCTTCTTTGAATGCAGAGAGAAACTCAAGCTTTGTGATATGGTTTAGCCTGTTCCGTACGAAGGTTTCAATCTGACGTCCATACGAAAGCTTTCGTGGAGCAAAGCAGCTAACGTCAAGTGGTTGAAGAATGTGTGAGGAGTGTGGTCAATAAGAAGGCGATAGGTTCCGATCGAACGACTGTTTGTATGTCGATCGAAGTGTTGAATCCACTCGTACCCAATTGAATTTGAAGTTCACCCATTCTCACTTAGCGTAATCACCCAATCGTCTGGCAATCCTGAGTCCTCGTACCAAGCAGAGAGGTGATTCTGCGCCTTGAAAATGATGAACGGCAGGAGTGCCCATCCGTACGAATTGACACCTTGGATAATTGACACCCACTCTCTATTCCCTGGCTGTATAGTCTTTGGATGACTCTTTGCTTCCGAGCTTGTAACTACCTTTGCAGTAGCAATAACTCCCATGGCAAACCCTGCTTCATCAAAGTTGTAGATATCCTGCTCTAAGATGCCGTATTTTGCAACCACGTTCCGTACAAGAGAAAACCACTCTTGAATTATCTTAGGATCTTCACATTTTGCTCGTTTATAATCGTACTTCCGACTGAACTTTGATTTAATTTCCGTACGATGCTTAATAAAGGTAGTAGTCCAGTTCTTCCCAACAGGGCTCTCGCCTCGTTCAGAGAGTAGAAGGTCGGCCATTTCTTGCACAGCTTGCAGTTGGGGTGGAAATCCACGCGAATCTAGGTTGAGAATATATTGAACAAGAGCTGACTCTTCGTACGGAGTCAACTTACGTGAGTTAGGAGTAGAGTCGCGTCGAGAAGTTATACCACGAATCCGGTCACGTAAGGTTGTACGGGGCACATCGTATGATACTGCAGCTGCTTGAACAGTTTGACAATTGCCTTGTTTAATTGCTTGAATAGCTAATAGTATCCTGCCCTCTTGATTAGAGGATTGGGCTTGTGTTGGTCGTGGCATTGTTGACTATAGTTAAGTTGAAGCGTTTTGGTGTTTTGGTGATGGCGACTCGCCCGGGATGGCGACTCGCATGTGAAATACGTTATATCATATTAATATTAATATGATATAATATAACGTCCTCCACAAGCGAGCGTCGCATACAAGTGAGTGTCGCACGCGACGAACACAACATGCTCCTTATGTGTACTGCAAGATGCCTCAACAAGTTGATATTCCATCAACTAATCTTGAAGGTAGAATATATATTGCTATCGAAGCTATTAGATTACACCAATTTAATAGCATTAGGGCAGCTGCAAAGGCCTCAAATGTCTGTCCTAAGCTACTTCAGAGGTGCCTAAAGGGAATACGCCCACGACGCGACATTACACCAAAAACTCAAAAACTCACTTGCTTGGAAGAATCAGTTGTTATTCAACATATCCTCGACCTAGATTCACGGGGGTTTTCGCCTAGGCTTCGTGCTGTTGAAGATATGGCCAATCAATTACTCGCATCTCGAGGTGTGGGCAAGGTTGGAGTTAATTGGGCTTCCAACTTTGTTAAACGTCATGTTGAGCTTAAAACAAAGTTTAATCGCAAATACGACTATAAGAGAGCTCTATGTGAAGATGCAGAGCTCATAAAAGCATGGTTTACACTTGTACAAAACACTACTGCAAAGTATGGAATTACCGATGCAGACATCTACAACTTTGATGAGACAGGTTTTCAAATGGGCATTATTACAACAGCAATGGTTGTTACAAACTCTGAACGGCAGAATTGACCTAAAGCAATTCAACCTGGAAACAGAGAGTGGGCAACAGTAATTCAAGGGATTAACGCGCAAGGATGGTCAATCCCACCATTCATTATTATGAGTGGGAAGAACCATCTCTCAACATGGTATGATGAAGATATACCACAAGATTGGATTCTCGCAGTAAGTGAGAATGGATGGACGACAAATGAACTTGGATTTCAATGGATCCAACATTTTCATAAGCATACAAAGCATCGTACAGTTGGTGCACATCGCCTGTTAATTCTAGATGGCCATGAGAGTCACTATTCTCTACCGTTTGAGCAATACTGTAAGGAGAATGGTTTAATATTGCTTTATATGCCTCCGCACTCATCTTATCTACTTCAACCGCTTGATGTTAGTTGCTTTGGACCACTTAAGAAGGCATATGGACGGCAAGTTGAGAGCTTAATCCGCACTCATATAAACCATGTTACGAAAGTTGAGTTTCTTCCTGCCTTTAAGCAGGCTTTCACAGACGCAATCACAAAGCAGAACATCTGCAGTAGTTTTCGAGCTACAGGGCTAGTTCCATTCTGTCCTGATGTTGTGTTGTCACAGCTTGACATTCAACTATGGCCTTTAACACCACCAACCTTTGAGGATGCTTCATGGGAACCTAAAACACCACACAATCTAATAGAGCTAGCAAGTCAAACTACGCATCTTAAAGATCGCATTATATGCCATCAAAATAGCTCACCAACTCCTATTAACAATGCGCTAGACCAGTTGTTAAGAGGTGCTCAAACAATGGTGCATTCTGCTGTTCTAATGAAGGCGGAAGTTCAGGCCTTACAACAAGCAAATGAAGTTGCAAGTCAGCGCAAAAAGCGAAAAAAAAAAGTGTATACAACAAGGAGGGTGCCTTACAATTCAAGAAGGTCAGGATGTACTTGCTCACCTAGCTGTGGAAGAGCAGATATCTCAAGAACTACAACAGGGTGGCGGGGTTGAAAGACAGCAACAACGTTGCAGAATGTGTGGTAAGACTGGGCATAATGCTTGCACATGTCAAAGGGATTACGAAGATACTATAGAATAGGTGTATAATTAATTTAATTGATTTTCTAGTCTATAGTTGTTGTTGTTAGAAAGTTTCTTACGATCTGTCAATTGCGTGCGACACTCACTTGTATGCGACACTTGCTTGTGGAGGACGTTAATATAAGATAATATATATTAAATATGTAAAAGGCTAACGTGCATGTATAACGAAAGTGCCAAACAAGCGAAAGTGCCAAAATCATGCGGTGACCAACCCCCCCAACTAAATGTTAAACTCCTCCACAACAAAACGTGCGCCATAAAAATGATGAAAGCAAATTAGTGCTAGCTATCCAAGCTATGCAAAGCGACCCAAATTTGCGCCTTCGAGTTGCAGCTAGGATCTATTCCGTAGACCACCGCAAGCTACGTCACCGTTTACAAGGCGTACCTTCACGACGCGATATCCAAGCCAACTTACAGAAATTAAGTAACCTAGAGGAATCAGTTCTTGTTCAGTATATACTTGACTTAGCTGCTAAAGGGTTCCCTCCTCAGTTGTCTATTATTGAAGATATGGCAAATCGACTACTTGCAACACGTGACGCGCCACGCGTCGGGTCACGTTGGGCTTCAAACTTTGTTAAGCGCCATGTAGAGCTCCGGACACGCTTCCAGCGAAAATACGACTACCAGAGGGCTAAGTGCGAAGATCCAGAAGTCATTCGTGGCTGGTTTGAGCTTGTATGGAACACAATTCTAAAGTATGGCATCAACAATGCAGATATCTACAACTTTGATGAGACTGGGTTTATGATGGGCGTCATCTCAAGCGTAACGGTAGTAACGAGCTCAGATGGGCGGGCAAAGGCAAAAAAGGTGCAGCCTGGCAATCGGGAATGGGTTACAGTAATCCAAGGCCTTAGTTCTCAAGGTTGGGCAGTGCCGCCATTTGTCATTCTGGCAGGTAAAAACCACCTTGCATCTTGGTATGAGAATAGCGGATTTCCAGCAGATTGGGTAATCGCTGTTACTGCAAATGGCTGGACTACAAACGAGAGAGGTATGGATTGGATTCAGCATTTTGAGAAGCACACAAAGCCCCGGAGTGTTGGTGGTTATCGCTTGTTAGTCCTTGATGGTCATGAGAGCCACCACTCAGACAAGTTTGAGGAGTACTGCAAAGAACACAACATTATTACGCTTTGTATGCCTGCTCACTCTTCCCATATACTCCAACCACTTGATGTTGGCTGTTTTGGCCCATTAAAGAGAGCTTACGGTCAGCAAATTGAAGATATGCTGCGGGCTCATATTATTCACATTACTAAGGATGACTTCTTTCCTGCCTTCCACGCTGCATTTAACATTGCAATGACAGAAAGCAATATTCAGGGAGGGTTCCGAGGTGCTGGGCTTCTTCCATTTAGCCCTGAGAGTGTAATATCTACACTTGACCTTAGGTTTAAGATGCCAACACCTCCAACCTCTCGCCCAAACGCCGCTCAACCATGGGTTTCTCAGACACCAAATAACCCAACTGAAGCTGTATCACAGTCTACTTTCATTAAAAACCAAATTGCGCATCATCAAAATAGCTCTCCAATCTCAATCTATGCAGCTGTTGACCAGTTTACAAAGGGTGCATCGCAAATAATGCATCAATTAGCATTGTTAAAAGCAGAGAACCAAAACCTGCGACAGGCAAATGAAGTGCTAAGCAAGCGCCGGAGAGCTAAAAAAACACGACTACAGCAAGGAGGATCACTTAGTCAATAGGTAGCACAGGAGCTACAGGACGAGAGGGACATTGTGCAGCAAGTAGAGCAAGAAATAAGGGCAAGTAGTGGTCGGAAGCCAAGGGAAGAAACCCATGCATGTCGCTGTGGCAAGTGTGGTGAGACTGGACACAATGCGCGCACTTGTCAGATTGTAATAGACAGGTCTGAGGAAGAGGACTCCTAGTAGTTTTAATTAATTTATATTGTTGTGGTGGATTTATCGCAATTCTTATGGGGTAGTCGCGATATTTTGGCACTTTCGCTTGTTTGGCACTTTCGCTTGTTTGGCACTTTCGTTATACATGCACGTTATTGGTAAAGTAAATAATCCTTTATATTAAACTCTAATAAGATACAATGGATAAAAAGCCCTAACCAACCCAAAGGATCAACCTATTATATATAGTAATTATTAGAATAGAAGAATGGGTCGTCAATGTAATGGTGGGTGCACCAGATGTGAGAATCTAGCCACCCAAGGAAGGGATGATTTTACTAAGACAACACACTGTCTTAGGAAACAGAGCCAAAGGGTTGTAGCTTAGACTATTCCACAACGCAGCAATCAGGTGTGTGATGTAGTGAAGTGGTTCAGACAAGTTGCAACAAATGTTGAGTCTGGGAACTCAGGGGTAAGTCAGAGGTTAACACCTCACTGACTTTTCAGAAACAAGGAGTAACAAGATGAATGCTTGGAAGCTTGTAAAAGACGTGGAAGTATGTGATAGTCGATTTACTGTATTGTCTGCTTGCCCTTTCTTAAGGAAAGGGCAATCCTATTTATGCCAAAGGAGTGTAGTTCTCTCATTTTCCATGACTTTCCATGACTAACGAGGCTTGGTAAATGTATTAGAAATCAAGTGCGACCCACAACTAGCTTGCTAATCATGTAGTGAACGTAAGAGAATCCCATAGAACCATCTCTTTGGTTCCTAGCCTATAGGAAGTGAAAAGGAGGTCCAAGGTCAGAGTACCTATAGATAAATTATGTCATAACTTAACCAATCTTGTGGGTAACTAAGGAGCGATGACGTGTAATGAATCATAGAGGGTTGTAGAAGCTTCTAGAGCTATCGTTCATGTTCCTAGGCCTCTAGTTGGTAGAGATATGCCATGTGGTAGTATTGGCCCATCCCCTTAAGGAGGAGATTTTCTTAGTAACTTGTTCAATGAGTGTCCAAATGATATGCTGTGATGTATGTAGCATAAACAGATGTAGTAGAAGAGTTTGCAGCAATTGTTGAGTAGTATTGCTTCTGTTGTTGGTGTGATAAGCCAAGATATGTATGTTGACTTGTAGGTTTGAGGAGGAGATTTCTAAGTTTGCTCTTGAGTTTGATAGCAAACTGAGTGCAACGAATGTCAGTATGACAGTCAACGCCCAAATTCTGTATTGGCATTCGTAGAACATTCAGAACCATGGGACATCATGACAATGGACCTTTTGACCCCACATCGCACGGCTGGTCTCCATAGATCGACTGCAACTAATCGTCCGAGTATCATGAGCTGCTTTGCTGCTAGACTTGCCGTTGGTATAAAGCGCCGCCAGAGTATAGTTGAGGACACACAAGCGGCTGAGGGCAGCAGCCCGCAATCCATACAGCAATCGTCTTCTCGGCACATACCCTCGGAGGACTATCTTGTCTCTATGTCTGTAAATGATGACCTGTACGACCTATCAGATGGAGAGCCAGGTCCAAGTCGTGTCTGGCTACGGGAATACCCCACCGATGACTGCTAGTCGACCCGCCAGCTATACTTATGGGAACTTGGAGAGGTTGGTTGATGAAGGGTCTATCGATCCTGACTATTCCGCTGATGTGGCTGATGGTGAGCTATCCCTCTCCGATGGTTCTGATGTAGCGGACAATCCCAACTACGAGCAAGACCTCGATGAGGCCATAGAACTTCCCCTCAAACAAGACCTGCCTCTTCCCGACATGTCTAACTTGGAACGTGTCACCGAATTCCTTTGCGAGCAGTTTACCGGCGACTTCGGGGGTTGCTCAGAGGATGCAGCAGCACGCCATGCTACAAGTGTGGATGGGTATCACCACCCGCTACTGGCAACCCTCATGGACGTCGCACCTCTCAGGCCCAATCGTACTTGCGGGATTTCTGGGAAAAGCTTTCCGGCCCCTAATAATATGCCAGTTTCCGAACCGAAAGCGTCCAATACTCTACGCAATAGCTTTGAAGGACTCGACGGGAGCACTTCCCAACCCAAAAACATATGCATTCACCTAGATGACGTGCCTACGTCCCAGTCAGTCCAGGGCTTCGATCTTGGCAGCTACATTGTCTTCCTGTCGTCCTTTGCCGTGTTCTGCAATGGCTTCCACTATAACCCCTGTAGGGCTATACAAAACCTGGTGAAGAGCGATTTGCATATCAAGCGCAGGTGCACATTCCATGATAGCAACGGTAGGCAGCGTCAGCAGCTGCATATGCTAAAGGATACCCCTCATGCCTACATCAGCCATAGCACTGAAAACCACCATAGAGTAGGCGAAGATGAGCGAGGCAGCAAAAGTAGCAGCAGAGCATGGGATTGAATCTGTTACAGCTGTTGCGCTCGCATACTTCATGTCCAAAGGACCATAGGTGTTTCCTTTGGTTGGTGGGAGGAAGGTTGAGCATCTGAAGGACAACATTCAGGCGCTCAAGTTCCAGCTGACACTGGAACAGATTGCGCACCTAGAGAGCATGAAGCCATTTGATGTTGGCTTCCCACATAACTTTCTTGGCGAAGATCCGCATGTCACAGGTAAGACTTCAGGGCTCCTTGCAGGTAATGCCAGTTTGAGTTGGGTTAGATCGCCTGTGGCTATTGGGATTGATGGAGAGTGATAGCAATGAAACAATCGTGGTATTAGTAACCAACCAATCAACTGTATCCAGCATGTTTACAAGAAGCATAACTTTGGCTCATTTAAATCTTGGAAATTCTGGCCCTGCTCTTAGACTTGCTTGCTCCCAATCCACTCGTCATAGCTCGCTGTCTTCTCGATGAGTGCTTCAAAATCTAAAATCTCCTGCTCGGTCAATCTCCCTTCAGAGCGCCTCGGTGTATTGGTACGTTCGCAAAAATAATCCACTGCTGTTTGACCCTGGTCATCCTTCAGATTCGGGTTGATGCATATTTCCACCATCTGCAGCTCTACGATGATCTCAAGGTTGGAGTACATCCCCGCCAGGTGGAGAACAGATTGGCCATGCAAGTCAATCAGGTCGACACCTGCGCCATTCAGCCACAGGGCCCTGAACATCTCAGGCTTATTCGCCCTGACCGTCTTCATGATTGGGGTTCTCCCGTCATTATTAGGAAAATCCATATCGGCACCTGCGCTGGCGAGCTCGGCATACATCTTCACCAGAATGGTGTTTTCAACCACACTGCGGGCATATATTGGGGAGCTGAGAGCTGTGTCGTTGTCATCATCCATCGCTTGTGGGTGTAAAGCGCAGTCCCTAGGGTCTCACGGGAGTCCAGGGAACCAGGTCAGAAGGCAGGAAGTGAGATTGTATTGCAAGACAGTACGTCTACATATGTACAGCAACTATCAGCTGAAGGCCTCCTTCTGAGGCTTCCAGCTCCTTATATCCTATGTTCCTACATGTCCTAGTTTACCGAGCCCTAGTGGCTCCACTGCCAGGCAGCCCTGAGTTCAGGGCGGCCTCACATGATGGGCCGCCTTACAATTGCCTCCCCTTCTGTGGGATTGTCCTCAATTCTGAGGCGGCAACGAGTATGGCCTTCTGTGTTTGTTTGGGCTGTTCGCCCTAATCCTTGGGGTGGTCGCTAGGCAGGGTGGTCCTGTGACCCCCCTTGTTGTTGGTTGGTGGCCGCTCCGTAGGCGGTCGCGCCCACCTTCCTTCTTCTTGTCCACCTTTTTCCTATGCTCTCGCTCTTCGATCTTCAGTTGGTTGAGCTTCTATCCAGGATCTACACCTTCTTCAGTGAGTGTGTCCTTCCTCCTTTCCTTTCCTTCCTCAGAGGCTGACTGGTGAAGCAGACGTTCCTACTTCCCTTGCTCGCGCAGTCCTTTACCATGGGACCCCGCCAGCCACCAGCCAAGAAGCTTCCCTTCGTGCTGAAGAAACATTCTGCAGCAGAGATGCTTGGTTCCTCTGACCGCGAGGCACCCATGACGCCCACTCCCTTTGGGTCTGTCATGCCGAACCAACGTCCTGGATCTGTTGCATTGAGCCAATGCCCTCACGCTATCTGCCCCTACCACTCTCCTTCTGTGGAGGAGGAGGTGGAGGGGCCTGAGCTACCTGGGTCTTCTTCCTGGACGTCTTACTGACCCTTCCCGCAGTTCAAGTGAGGCCCACGCCTCTTGCGCCTTCGCCAGCAGGCCCTATCCTTGTGCCTGCGCCAGTGGATCGCGATCGTGCCCTTCTTGAGCGGATGTTTGTGGGACTAGAGAAATGGGTGTACAACGCCCGTCCTCCTGTGGCAGTCGGGTCCCCTTCGCTAGTGGGTGGTGGGTTGGTTTCTGCGTTGTCGTCGTTGTCGCCCTCTTCTGAGGGTAGTGGTTCCTCGTTGGACTCTGACACTTTCTTCTTTCTGTAGTCTATAGGTTACACTTGCTCCTTGTTGTTACGATATCAAGTGCGCCTTGCAGCTCGAGTGGGGGTTCAGGGGTGTGGGGAGCTTTCCGGGATTGGAGCGAAGTTTTCAGTTGTGGAGTGAATTCTCAGAACTGGTCTCGCTAAAGAGAATTCATTCCACAACAACATAGCTGTATATAGATCGAGCCACTGCTCGAGTGCTCCTCTTCTCTTTCCTTTCTTCTCTAGATTGAGTCTAATTCATAATACCCAACTGGCGCCCTATGCCTTGGTGAACCGTGACCTAAAACTCAATCTCTCTTATACCTCTTTTCCTGCTCTTTGAGCTGAACCCTCTTCTGAAATCGAAATCGAAATCCACTCTTTGAAAACCCCAGAACCAGAAACCTTATCCTGAAGTCGATTCCAGGACGATCTCAAGGCAACCCCTCAAAGTTGGCTTTCGACAGTCAGCTCGACACACACACACCACCTTCGCAAGTCAGACCTTTTACAATGCTCCCTCGACAAGGATATAACTGTGAGGGAAGTGCGCTCCTCTCGAGTGGCTCCTACGGCCAACAACTGCACAATAGGGCCTTTGGCAATATGTGTCTGACTTGACGATATAAACCGAAATTGAAATAGCAACTCGCTATGGCTTATACAGCTGAAGAAAAAGCTGCAATGGCAGCTCGAAATGATCCAGAACAAGACCAGGAATCCCTGGCAGAAGGAGCATCAATGCCAAGCTCTGCAAACCAAACCAATGAACTTCATGATCCTAATTTCAAATCCGAAACCTTCCTTCACACTCTGGGCAAAACAGCTCAAGAGAGACATGAATCTATACTTGCAAATCGACATGAAAAGGCTGAATGGAATGTTGAAACCTTTGACGAATTCCAGAAACTATCTGTCGCCAACCAGAAAATGGCATGGACTTTGCACAAGAACATTCTTCGGGACTATTTGGCCCTAGCAGAGGACTCGAATTCGATACTGGCTGAAAAGGATGATGCCATTCTCCAGTTACAGGAACTGATCCAGAGCAACGAGCAACAAATCACAGAGCAACAAACAATTCAGAAATATCTTGAAAAGCAAACCCAACAAGCTCTGAAGAATGAACCAGGACACCACTCTCACAGTCGACTGTCAGCTCGGATTCCAGACCCTCCAATCCTCACAGATGGGATAGAGCCAGCATTTGAAGACTGGGTTGTGAAAATTCACCTCAATCTCGAAGCCAACATTGATCATTTTCCAACACAGACTTTACAAATGAGCTACATTCAGAGTCGACTGGGAGGACTGGCAGTTCGACATGTCAATCAAAGGCTTTGACCAAACTCTACAAACAAATTGCAGACAGCAGAAGAAATTCTCGAACTTTTGGAAAAAGTCTTCAGTGATCCCGATCGAAGGCACACAGCTCAAACTGAGTATCGAAAGCTGTATCAGAGAAACAACACCTTTGCAGTGTTCTGGGCTGAGTTCCAAAGGCTCACGACAGAGCTTGATTACTCTGAAGAAACTTTGCTGGATGACTTGCGCTTCAAAGTCAACCAACAGATGCAGAAAGCCTTAGTGGCTGAAGTTGGAGCTACTACACTTCACGAGTTTGCAAAGAAATTCATGCTCATCGACCACAACATTCAGCGGATCAAGGAACAAGAAGACAAAAGGAAGCCAAAGTCATTTTCAAAACAACATGGGCCAAACTTAAAATCAGGGCCAGGCACTTCGAACTTCAATCCCTCAACCTACAATGGATTCCAACATGCAAAACAAGACGCAGAAGCTGTATCGACCACCGCATCAAGATCCAGCAAAAGAAATGCTCATGAAACTTGGGAAATGCTTCTTATGCCGACAAAATGGACATCGAGCTCGAGACTGTCCCCAGAAGCTCAAATCTCAAGTGAATGAGGTATCTACAGCTGAGTCTATCATCGATTCGGAAAACGAATAGCCTCTAGACAAGTCATCACTAGAGCCAGTGCAGCCAGAATTGCAGCTTCTTCCTCGAGATCCAGTTTTGATCCGGACACCCCTTTCTTAGCTACTTGTAGAATAGGAAAATACAAAGCTATTGTCCATGCATTGATCGATACTGGTGCCACAGGTGGAAACTTCATTAATGCTGCTGATGCAGAAAGAATATGTGAAATCGAAGGGATAGCCCCAGTCGAACTTGTGAAGCCAGAACAAGTTGAAGGATTCAATGGAGAGGCTGCCCCTGCTATCACACATGCTATATATCCTCGACTGCAAGTGGGAGAGCATGTGGAAGGCCTATGTCCATTATTCATCACTTCGCTGGGAAAACATTCCATCATTCTCGGGAAAGCTTGGATGAAGCAACATGGAGTTGTTCTCGATATGATCAATGATCAAGTCCTCTTCACTGGATATTATTGGAACCATTCTATACCAGATCGAGCCCTCAAAAAAGAGCCTATATCTAAAAGCGAAAGACAAAGGCCAAAGAAGAAAGCCAAAGAAATGTCTCCTCCGGAACCTGCTCCGAAAGTGGAAAAACCAAAACCTTGCACCATAGCAATGATTGGCGCAGCACCATTTCGAATGCTCATAAAGCAAAGAGGAGCTCAAGTCTTTGCTATATCAATGAAGGACATAATCGAGCACAAGAACAAGACCAAAACTGAAGAAATTGACTCTCGACTGATCCTTCCGAAGGAATTTCATGAATTTTTGGATGTTTTTTCAAAAATGGCAGCAGACAAGCTACCTCCCCATCGACCTTCAGACCATCATATTGAACTCGAAGGTGATGCAAAGCTGGGATATGCACCACTCTGGAATATGTCAAAGGAAGAACTTGATTTGGTTGAAGAATATGTTTTCGAGCACTTGCCAAAAGGGTTCATTGAAGCAAGCAAAGCCCCATACTCTTCACCCATTATGTTTGTGAGAAAGCCAGGTGGTGGTCTTCGATTCTGTGTTGACTACAGGAAGCTAAATGCCATAACAAAAAAGGATCGATATCCCATACCACTCATTGATGAAACACTGGCCCAAGTCATAGGAGCAAAATATCTCACCAAACTGGACATTCGACATGCCTTCAATCGAATTCGAATGCAGACAGAAGAAGATGAAGACCTCACTACATTCAGAACTCGATTTGGATCCTACAAATACAAGGTCATGCCCTTCGGACTCACAAATGGTCCAGCAACATTCCAGAGGTACATGAATGAAATCCTCATGGATTACCTCAACCAATTCGTCACCGCATACATGGATGACATTCTTATTTACAGTGCTACTCGAGCGGAGCATACAAAGCACATAAGGAAAGTCCTACAGAAGCTTCGAGAAGCTGGACTGCAAGCAGATATCTCAAAATGTGAGTTTTTCGTCCAAGAAACCAAATTCCTAGGACTCATCGTGGGAGTCAATGGCATTCGCATGGACCCTGCAAAGGTTTCTACTATGTTGGAATGGCGAACTCCAAAATCGCTCAGGGATATGCAAGCTTTCATTGGATTCTGCAATTTCTATCGAAGGTTCATCCAAAATTACTCCAGCATCATGAGGCCATTGGTGAACCTTGCCAGAAAGGATCAGATATTCGAATGGACTCATGCATGCCAAACTGCATTCGAGCTGTTGAAACAAACAGTCACAGAAGCTCCTGTCTTGAGGCATTTCGATAGAAACAAGACAGCCTATGTCGAAGAAGATTCCTCAGACTTCATCTCATCAGGAGTCTTGTCACAAAAAGATGATCAAGGGGTTCTACATCCAGTGGCATACTTCTCGAAAAAGCTAGCACCTGCAGAATGCAATTACGAGATATATGACAAGGAATTGCTTGCAATCATCAGATGTTTCGAAGCATGGAGACCAGAACTTGAAGGGACAGATTTTCCAGTCCAAGTCTTGTCTGATCACAAAAGCTTGGAACTTCATGTCCACCAAGAAGCTGACAAGAAGACAAGCTCGATGGGCTGAATTCCTCTCTCAATACAACTTCCAGATCATCTATAGGCCTGGGAAGCAAAATGGAAAAGCAGATGCTTTGACTCGAAGGCCTGGTGACAGACCAGAAGGCAATGATGAGGATGATCGACAAAAGCAACAGCTTCAGGTGTTACTACCACCTTCGAGGCTACATCCAGACATTCAGAAACTCAAAGAACAAGGCCAAACAGCTCAGCTAGCTCCAGTGGAAACTCATATCAGAGAAATGACAATTCTTGAGAAAATCCAAAAGTCTCAACTGGAAGACAAATTCTGCAAGGCTACACTACAGAAGCTTGAGAATGGTGATCGAACAAGCAAAGAGGTTGCATTGGCTTATTGCGAACTCAAAAACGGCATGCTAGAATATCAAAATCGAGTTTGGGTGCCAGAAACCATTCAGGTGGACTTGTTGAGAGAAGTTCATGAACAACCTTCTATGGGACATCCAGGAGCTGGAAAGATGCTGCGAGTCATGAAATAGCACTATTACTGGCCAAACATGGACAAAACAATAATTCGATATATCAAAAACTGCCATAGTTGTCGAAGATCGAAACCATCTCGAGATTCCTACAATGGACTTCTACAACCAATCCCTATTGACAGTCGACCATGGATGGATATATCAATGGATTTCGTGACAGGATTACCACTCTGTGAAGGGAACAATGCTATCTTGGTTGTTGCATGCAGGTTGACGAAAGAAAGACATTTCATTCCGTGTTTCGCTGGGCAAGAAGGGACTACTGCAGAAGCTACAGCACAGCTCTTACTTCGACATGTATGGAAGCACCATGGTCTACCAAACTCGATAATATCAGACAGAGGTCCTCAGTTCATTGCAGAAGTCTGGAGTTTGCTCTGCAAAATTTGGAAAATTTCGGCCAAACTTTCAACTGCCTTCCACCCAGAAACAGATGGACAGACTGAGCGATTCAATGCAGAGCTCGAACGCTACTTGCGAGCTCATGTGAACTATCTTCAAGACAATTGGGTTTCATACTTGTGCATGGCGGAGTTTGCTGCCAACAGTTTGCCATCAGATGCAACCAAGACAAGTGCATTTTTTGCGAACAAGGGCTATGAACCAAGAATGAGCTTTGATACAGAGCAGCAAGCATATCACGAAGCCAAACAAGAGCACAAGAACATAGCTCAGACCATGGCAAAGGTTTGGGAGTTTCTGCAGGATGAAATCACGCTCTCGCAAGCAAAAATGGAACATTTCGCAAACAAGAAAAGGAAACCTGCACCACGCTATCAAGTGGGAGACAGAGTATGGCTTTCAACTCGAAATATAAAGACACAGAGGCCATCAAAGAAGCTAGACCACAAGCAAGTGGGACCTTTTGAAATTCTAGAGCGAATTGGGCAAGTTGCATATCGGCTCAAACTTCCAAACAGCATGAAGATTCATCCAGTATTTCATGCCAATCTATTAAGACTTGACTCGAATGATGCAATCGAAGGGCAGCAACAGGAGCCAGAGCCTCCAGTCATTGTCAATGGCGAAGAGGAGTGGGAAGTGGACGAAATCCTCGACTCAAAAGTTATTCGAAAGAAGCTTTTCTACAAGGCAGCTTGGAAGAACTATCCACCGGATGAGACATGGTATACTGCAGAGAGCTTTGAAAATTCTCCAGAAGTTACCCAAGCATATCACAGAAAATACCCTCAGAAACCAAAATGAGAGCTGGAGACAATTGTTTTTTTTTTTGAAAATGGGATTTCTTGATCAGGAGATCAACTCTGGAGTAGGGGGGGGGGTAGTGTTACGATATCAAGTGCGCCTTGCAGCTCGAGTGGGGGTTCAGGGGTGTGGGGAGCTTTCCGGGGTTGGAGCGAAGTTTTCAGTTGTGGAGTGAATTCTCAGAACTGGTCTCGCTAAAGAGAATTCACTCCACAACAACATAGCTGTATATAGATCGAGCCACTGCTCGAGTGCTCCTCTTCTCTTTCCTTTCTTCTCTAGATTGAGTTTAATTCATAATACCCAACTGGCGCCCTATGCCTTGGTGAACCGTGACACTTGTGATATGCCTCAATTAACGTTAGCCCTACGTCGAGCTTTGGAACCCACTGATCGTCAGCGGCAGTGTATCCTGCCCACCTAATCAGGTATTCTTCTCAAGTTCCTCTGCCCTTTCGCACAGTCCTGTGGTCTAGGACTGCTTCAACCCTGTATTCTTCTTCCCCATCCACGATCTCTGGGTCGGGTGGAGGATCAGCCTTCTCTATGCCTTCCCAGTACCTCTCAAGTAGGGAGACGTGGAATATGCCATGAATCGCCTTATATCGTGGTGGAAGCTTCAGCTGGTATGCTTGTTTACCTATCCGCTGGATGATCTCGTACGGCCCAAGCCACTGGTGCCCCAGCTTCCTGCTTGGCTGGGTGGTCCTGATATTCTTGGCCGATAGCCACACCTTCTCTCCTACCATATACTGCATTGGCTTGTGTAGCTTGTTATAGCCTCGTATTTGTGCTTCCTTTGTCTGTTTCCATGCCTCTTCGAGCTCCTGTCGCAATTCTAGGATCAGGTTGACGCGATCTTTCGCGACTGGCACTTCTCTTCTGGTGGGGTCGTCCTCAATCCCTTGTCTTAGGTCTATATTGATGCCGTATCAGGCCTGGTTTGGCGACATCTGGATGGAATCGTGGAAGGCGTTATTGTAGGTCAATTCCGCGAAGTGGAGGAGTTCCACCCAGTTGTCTTGGTGCTGATTACAGTGTATCTGCAAGTAGGCTTCGATATTCTGATTCTGCCTCTCAGTCTGGCCGTCATATTGAGGGTGGAAAGCGGTGGAGAGGTTACGCCATACTTTGAGGTAGAAACAGAAAGCCGAAGTGGCACGTAAAAATGCTGCCCCGGTCCGTTATTTCAGCAGGTATTCCGAAGTCTTTAACCAAATACGCAAGGGATAGGCACACCAGCTCTGGGGCTGTAATGGTCTTCCTACAGGGTATATACCTGGATACTTTGGTGTATCGGTCCACAATGACCAGGATGGAATCTGAGGCCTTACTTTGGCCTACCTCTATGCTTGGAGGTAGGTCCGTAATGAAGTCCATACTTATGGATTCGAAGGGCTTTGTGGGCATCCTTAATGCCTGCATTTCGCCGTACGGTCTATGCTGTACAGGCTTGATCCGCTGGCACATATCGCAGCTACGTACATATTCCCTGGCTTCCTGGTCAAGGCCAGGCCAGAAGTATTTACGTCGGATCAACTTCTGGGTTTTCTTATACCCGAATTGCCCAGCTAATGGGTCGTCATGGCAAATCTTGAAGATTTCAATACGTAATGCCTGATTGGGGGGTACGTAGACCGCCCCCTTGAAGCGTAGGATGCCTGCATCGTCTACTCTCCATCCTGGAGGGTCCTCTGCTCGCGCCGTTCCTGCGTCCTTGGCCCTTTCAACAGCAAGCTCGTCAGCCGCCTGAAGGGTTTTGATGAAGTCCGTCAGAGGTTCGGTCGCAGCACTGTAGGCACCCTTTCCCTGTGCCATAGCTGTCACTATGACCCGAGGGACAACAGAACCTGAACTCTTGGTGTCCGTATTGTGGTTTCTGTCCGGTCTGGCGCCGCTGGCGCTTTCATGATGTACGGTTACGCTCGCGCTACATCTCACTGAGCCAAAAAGACTACAGAATTCCGGCTCGCCCGGAATACGCATAACACGCTTTATATACCACATGTACTGTAACGGCGGCACCCGTTACAGCGGGTTAGCTCCATTGTTAGCACAGCTTCACCATCTCCACAGACTACTCACTTGTAGCTAGGAACAATGGTGTCCAGTTCCATTTATCCTTGGCGTTGACATCTGCTCCAGCTTCTATCAGTACCTCAGTACACTGCAGTTTTGTGGCGGCGACGGCAATTGACAGGGCAGTCCTGCCTTCATGGTCTCTCACGTCTAGGTCAGCTTTCCAAGAGAGTAGAAGGCTAACAGCGCTGATATCGTTTTTCCAGGCGGCCCAGTGCAACGGATTGCATCCGCAGTCGTTGATCATGTTAATAGATGAGGGATCAAGCTCAAGAGCTGCTGTTAGGCTCATATTTTGATATCCGAGTACCACATCGTGCAGAACTGTTGTATGTGAATACTCCTTGCTCTGGCTGATTATTCGATTATAGATGTGTGCGGCATCTTCGTGGAGATCTTTTTTATCCACTACAAGTCGCCACTTGGCCATAGCATGGGGAGAACTAAGAGTTATTAGGTATAACTAAATTAGTAGTGGGACTACACTTACGATCCAGTGTCATCAAGATGTATGGAGTTGCGAGGGAAATCAATAAGAAATCTCCAAGTAACCATAAACAGTTTCGAGCTAGAAAACTGTCAGTAGTAGCCCGGGGAGTGCTACTGATCGTAAGTAAATAATTCACCCACCTCATTATGTAGATCCGATATCTCGTGGGGAGCCGCTATAACGGTAGCGACCTCCCGAATCCCGGCAGTGATAGCAGTCAGGGCCTGGCAAAGGGCCATTATACTTGCGCAGATGGACAACGGATCCATTTTGCAAGTGGCACGATGCCACCCGTATCTGGACACCCAGGAGGATAAAGTAGCCATCGTAGGATTATGTGAGACTGCAGCGTGGGGCGAACGACCAGGAGGATATAGTACCCATCGGAGGATTATATGAGGCTGCAGTGTAGGGCGAACAACCAGGTTGGTTGCCTGAGACAAGGGTCTGGGACCAATAATAGCGACTCGTGAATTGAGCGTAGAGCCTTGGTCTTTGCCCAACACATCACGGACTGTGGCTGTGAAATTGTTTCGATGGCACAGCCTTTGCTAGGCTTTCCACTCTGATGCGGTTGGTGGCTGTTCTTTCCCCCGTTAACTGTCCATGTGAAGGAAGGCGATAGGCGCGGTTCGGGACGAGAGAGGGGTGGGGCTTCGATCGAACTTCTTGATTGCCCCGCTATGCTATGCTATGCTATGCTATGCTATGCTATGCTATGCTATGCTATGCTATGCTATGCTATGCTATGTGTTGTAAATGCTCCATCCACTACCAATCAGTGGCCAGTCATGCAAATGCCCATCCATCCACCAAAAGCAGCCAGCCAGTAAACCCCAGCACCGAATCATACATAAAGTTTCTTCAGCAGATCTGATATCATATCTCAACCTTCATCACCTTGCCGACTCAAACAGTTCCCTCTCTCGACCACACCATCTCCTCTGCCTGACCACCACCACTAACAAGATCACCCCACCCATCACCCCCTGTCCTTTCCACTTCCCCCACTCCAACCCCCTCAAACCACCACTCCCTCCTCACTCTCCTCCCTCCACCCCACAGCGCCGCCATAGCCGCCCTCGTTGTTCGTGGCCTCTTCCCTCTTTCCCCTTCACTCACCAGATTGCCCGCCTTAACTCGCTCCCGCGCTGCCCTGGCATCGCACGCCACAATGCCGCGCACATAAGGCGCGATATCCGTAGCGAGCAGCGCCATGGGGCGGTCCACGCACGACGCTTCGAGGTACGGAGGCGGAAAGAGTGGTTTCTCGGGGATTCCGAGGGGATCAAAGGCTAGGCTGTAGTGGGCGCATGAGATACAGCCTGGAGGGGAAGAGCGGGACTGGGTGATGTGGGTGAGAAGTTGGGGCTCGGTGACTGGGGACAGGCCAGTACGAATGGGGCGAGGGAGGGAGCTGTTGGCGTAGGAGCGGGCGAGGGATTTGAGGGTTCCTGATAGGACGAGTGGAAGGGAGGGTGGGGAGAGGGGAGTGGCGGCAAGGAAGGCGGAGCCAATAGGGAGGTCGGCGAGGGATTTGGCACTTATTGGAGGGTCGGTAGTGTCGAGGAGGATCTATCAGGCGTTAGTAATGGTGTGTACAGGTGGGTAGGGGGGAGAGCTCACGTAGTTGGATGAGTTTAGTGTGCCAGAAGCACAGAGGTCGGCGGCGCTCATGGCATCGGTGAAGATGTCATATGATTGAAGGGCCTTGAGGCGTTTCCTCTTTGAGAGCTCGACGGGTTTGCCGGCGTATGAGCCAAGGTCAAGTGTTTTATACCAGTCTCCAGCGTCGAGTTTCCATCCATTCCACGTTTGCTTGATGATTTCCTCCTCGATATCGTTGATGCCGGACGGATCGCACAACGAATCCCGTCCTAACCAGCCCATACCATTCCTATAAGTGTCCTCGCTCACAACCCTGACAGTGTTGCCATGGGAATCTTTATCGATGCCAGCCGGCAGGCGGGGGTAAAACCAATCGAAGCCACCCCTTTGGTCACCCACACCAATCTGGCACCAAAATTCGAGATCCGTCATTGTTGCTCGAAGATCGAACTTCTGCGATTTATACAAAGCTGTGACTGCTGGTCGCTTCAGGGCATGACCTTCGTTTGCAGCCACCAGTAGCATGTAATCGACTGCAAGGTCAACAGGGGGTGGTGCAAACCGAATTATTGCGTGCAATGGCAAAAGTTGGTTCAAAACGAGAGACTCATCATTGCAAGTCATGATAATTGGTCGCTTAGACTGTGATATTAAGGTCAGGACTGTCGCCCAGAACTGCTTATCTTCCTCAAAGAGAATATCGACCTCTTCAAGGAGAATCAGCGACTGCTTCTGTTGCTTTGGCTTTTTTGCTGGAGTTGGATCTGTTGAATGCGAAGTATTCTCTGAGCCTGGCTTTGCATTTTTTGCTTTTGGCTCCTTAGCCTTTGGTGCAGTAGATTTGAAAAAGGTCTTCATTGTCCCTTGCCGACCGCTCTTTAGATCCGCATCAAGAGCATCCGAAGCGCGTTGAAGGTCTTCACTACCGTCCGATTTCTGCTCTTGCGTTTGCTGCACTAAGTGATTCCTTGTCATATCTCCAACCTTCTCAAGGATATCCTTGCCGCTCCTTCGACTGCTAGAGTTAATCGCAAATACCTCGAAACCAAGTTCCTTTGCCACAGCGTAAACAGCGGCAGTTTTGCCACATCCATTTGGTCCGCTTATCACAACTGCGTTTAAGAGCTTGTTTGGCTGCTTAGAGCTCATCGACTTCAGATCACCGTGTCGAATAACAGTTTTTTTCGGTCTGCCAAGGCCGCCTCGTGGAGATTCCTCGTCGGATTCGGATACTTCATCCATATCGTTGGCTTCATCGTCACTAGACACAATGAAATCTTCCAGCTTCTTCGACTTCCGCTTCTTCTTGCCTCCACTATCCTTTTCCGCCTTTACAGGCCCAGGCGAGGCTCGAGTATTGCTGGAGTCAGTTACTTTCGTATCAACAGCAATAACAGTCAGGGATTGTAGCCATTCTTTCAGTATGAAAGCCTCTCTTCCATTTTGCAAAACCTCTGCTGCTGAATGTGGCGCATATTTGTGTATCCATGACTGAGTCTGATATTGTGATTTGTCAAAGGCGCTTAGAGTTGTGGGTATGCTGCCAAATAGCTTATTGATCACTGGGTGAGGAGAAGAGCCCGGGCTGACTCTGCTAAGTTCGTCCTCACTGTAATCATCTGTGAAGCGTCCTGAGGTCACAGCAGATTTTAACTGCGGCCTGATACGTCGCTGAAGCTTGTATCCCGATTCAAAGTGGCGTTCTGGCACACGAAGGCATCTATCTGGTGCATTGAAGCGATTAGCGCTATCTTTTCGCACAGCGTTTATTTCGAGCTTGATGGCTATAACATTTAGAATATCTTCGTTGGCGGTGGCCTCACTAGCCGTATATTTAGATTTGTGATTTTCGGATTTGAGCAACTTCGACGGATCTGCCGCTGGAGTCGGCGAGGGGTCATTCTCTAGACCTCTGATATGGGTCATTCCGCTAGGTGGCCATATTGGTTCGACTGCCCCCGGGAACTTCATGAGACTATTGGAGTTTCCAAAACCAGCGAAGGAATTGGCGTTGGGAGGTGGGCAGCTGGGAGCGTGAAGCGGGCGGCCTGTTGCTGGCGCTCGACACAAGGCTGCCTGTTGGGGGACAGCTGCGGTAGGCTCGGTAGAAGTATTGTTGCTTCCGTTCCTACTGGGCTTCTCCGCGGCTTTACCAAGGAAAAACGGATGTGGGGATTTGCTTATGTTGGCTTTCACGGGACGAGCTTCGACCTCAAATTTCTGCTTCGGGGGGGCCTGTATTGGCTTGGTAGCGCTCAATATGTGGTCGATCTTGTTCCCTACACTCAACCGGGTGCCTGTATCCGACCCGTATTTCAATGTAATAACTAGCGATTTGCGATTTTTGCGGCCCTTTGAAGGTGCCTGGTCCTTGATGGACCGCTTGGGTGGAGAGCCAATTGTGCCTGTTTTTATGTTGAAGTGAAGTATTTTCTTCGGCTTTTCGTTGCATGTAATAAGTTCCATTAGCTTTCCGACCGGCTCCGAAGTGGCTTGCTCTCCATTCGCAATGGTGTTTATAGTATTGGGCCTGATAGCCTCCAATGTATTTAGGTTGGAATCCGCCTGGCCCTCAAAACCATGAGTCTGGAATGGTGCTCCATGAGCGTTTTCGAAGCCCAATCCGCCGGGAACATTGTGAAGTGCTTCTCCCAGTGCTCCATAACAGGGTGAGAGGGTGCCGTTCGAACCTCTCGAGGTCGCTGCATTTTCGAGCTTGGAATGATAATTCCGCCCACTATTGTCCTCTGGCGGTATCGTCTTTCGTCTCTTCCGTCGAGATTCGTTTAGATCTGACTCCATACCTTCACTATTTTGATGTGTGGTGGTTGGTAAAACAGCCCCTTCATACTGCCCTGGGTGAGGTTCAAGGGGTGTAGGCCACACATCGTCGCGCACATTGTCTAACGATGCTGATGGTGGAGTATGTGTGCTTGGTTCGGCAGTGCCTGGTCGTGCAGTATGTGGCAGGTCGCTCGGTGAAGTTGAGGCTGGGTTTGAAGCTGCGAACCAGAAACGTTAACACGCCATGCTACCAAATGCATGGCTCGGAAGTGAGTAGTAAACATACAGTTCGGTTTGCCAAATAAGGGATGGATAGTTTTCTTCCTTTCATTAGTATCCACCATTGTTCTGGCAGTCACCACTGCCATTCCACGACCTGAGTCCGCCCATTCACTTCCCTCTATACGCGAACTTCGCGTCACTCAGAATTAAGATATGGTGATGGATATGGCGTAAATGGTGATTTTATAAATTTAATGGCAATGCAGATATTACAGGCAATTGGCATGTCTCGGCTGACTTTGGCAATGGTGTTTTCAGAGAGTATTGTCCTTCTATGGCCGACAATGTTCGAAATTCAGCCAAAGTGGTTCCTCTTGGAAGACGTCGCGAGATGTCCGAGCTTCACGATCAGCCCCACTAAAATTAAAGTTTGACCTGATATATTAGGTGACAAATATCTCGGGTCAAACTTTCTCCAAAAAGTTTTGGGAAGTTCGTGATAATGAAAGTCACCGCTCTGGAAGACTTCACCTGTATATATTTTTACGCACTTGAAGCGTAGCGCCAATATGTCGTCCACCGTTACGATTGAGAAGTCACTTGTAGTGGCCTCACTTCCTCGACCTGTCGACCATTCCACCGGCCGTTATTTTGTTTCTGATGTTCATGGTGGGACGCCAGGCTCGAGAAAGCGTAAGAGAGCAGAGTTGGTTGTGGGAATTAGTGGTGAAGGTGTGAATTTGTACGATGTGAGTA
The DNA here is from genome assembly GCF_001641265.1 of Pseudogymnoascus destructans. Classification (NCBI taxonomy): domain Eukaryota; kingdom Fungi; phylum Ascomycota; class Leotiomycetes; order Thelebolales; family Thelebolaceae; genus Pseudogymnoascus; species Pseudogymnoascus destructans. The sequence continues at coordinate 633,717 of NW_020167533.1, read as the reverse complement.
ACCTTCAAGGAATCTCCTTCAAGGAATCTCCTTCAAGGAATTTCCTTCATTAACAATTTGCTAACTTCAATCAAGATTCAATCGTCAAAACTCGTCACTTCCTACGCTCTCCCTCCGCAGGCTTTGATCACTTGCGCGCCATACTCTCTAAGATTGAAGCAGGGCAAAGGGCTTGTTGAGAGAAGGACATACGCATCTACAACAGAAAATACTCCTCGAGTCACAGTCTTTCGAGAGACGACAACAGCAGAAGGCCATGCCGATTCGTCAAGTGCGATCCACATTGTTGAAGGTTCGACCAAACCAGTTGTGTTCCTCGGCGTTGCCCCAGAACAAATTGGATCGTCCAGTGACAACCTACTTCTTGTAAAGTCGGATGGAGAGATACAGTGCTTGGATGGGGAGGATCTAAAGTTCAAATGGACATCTCCGTCTGCCGCCGTGAGCAAAAACTCTGCCGCGCCCAACTTTGGACACAAGATTGAGCTCGTCAACCTCACCGATGCGCATACCGCCAGCAAGGGGCTCCTCAAGGGACAGCCTGACGCATTTTCAATCTTTTCGGAAGATGTGGATGCCAGTGCGTTTAACCCAACCCTTCTTGTCCTCATATCAAGCCCAATAGATGCCACTGGGTCTGACAACCGCACGCTTCATGTTCTGGCTCTTCCTCGGGCTGGAGATAGTGGGTCTACCAACCAGGTACACTCGGTCCAGACCTTACTCTCTGTGGCAATTCCGTGGCTTCATTCGCAGCCGCTGTCGGATTTCGGCAAATTACAATACGATATTCATGTTCCATCCGGGTTTTTGTACGAGCTTGGTACCAGGTCACTCCTAATCTACGACTTGGTGGATGGTACGATCAAGATCAAATCTCAACTTAATATCGACAATGTAGCATCATTCTTACGACTTTGCAGCACATCCGTAATGACAGCCACGAACGAGACCGTCGATATTTACAACCCTATATACCATTCTATCCAAGCATCCACCAACCTAGACAGCATCCAGGGAGAGACTGCCTCCCGAAAGCGGAAGTTAGATGACGCCGACGATTCAAGTTCGAAACAGTGCGAGCTGGTGGCATATTCTACAAAGCATAACCTTGTGCACGCAATCCTTGGTAGCCAACTGGTAGCATTTTCGATAGAGGCACGAAAGGATATCCCAAGCCGCCGTCGCGAACTTGGTTTGCTCATAGATTCGGTGGGTTGCGGCAGACGCCAAGCAACAGATGGGAGTTCCGGAAAGCTGCACCGAGTCCCATTGAGCTCACTTTCATCATATATCCCTGGGTCGAATCCGGCTGTCGACAGTACCATGCAAGAGCAATTCTCAAAGCTCGATCGATGTGTTGCCGAGCAAGACATCGACGGGTTTGAAGAAATAATGGCACAAGAGCTGAAGATGTACCGTCGGAAGATCGCGCCTTTTGTGAATGGACTGGCGGTTACTAAAGGCATCAAGCCCAGTGATGGAACGGCTGTGCCGGAATGGATATGGCCATCCGCACGAAGTGGGTATCTCGAGGTCGACCCACGTTTGGTGCAGTACGCATTAAGCAGAGTTTTCAGTTGGTCCAGCCAGAACGGCGAGCAGAAGCTTCTTGTCGTATTTTATCCTCACAATGTTGTCAACTGGCTTCTGGAAACCGGCAACCTCAACAAAGTCAATATCGAGACTGCGTTGAAGGATGAGGCTCGCAGTACTGAGCCCTATGTTGTCCCAGCAGGGCAACTAGTATCGTCTCTCGTCGATACGGACCCTGAGATGAAAGTTCTCCTTTCCCTCATTTCAAACAACTACCTCGATGCGCCTGAGCTTGTGCACGCCATTCGCGTACTCATGCAGAGCCTCGAGATTCTCGACGGCGGCACCAAGGCAGACAAGCCACTGCTACTCACAGAAAGCGAAACCCCTGCCTCCAATGGCGATATGGAGACTGAAAACGAAATAGAAGAAGCAGATGCAGCCTTGCGCCTGGCGGAATACCAACTTGGAGACGGGGCCAGCATTCGGGGCCAGGCATTGAGCCTGGCTTTGGCTAAGCTTCATTCTTGCCCTTCGGCAGCAGTCGTGCATGCTCTACAGTCGAACTTGACATCAAGCGAGATCGTGTCTCTCATCTATTTGCTCCGCTTTGAGCTTGCGCGCGGAGCTTGGACCTCGAAGTACCTGGACGTTGTGGATAGCATTGACGAAGACACTGGCTCACAAGACAGCACCATTGTCCTCATATCCAGTCTAGTAAATAGCTGCATCGATGCCATCGGCTCGGGCGGTTGGCTTTCTGGGGACGCAATATTGGCCGGAGGGGATCGCTTCCAGTCGGAGGAATTGATCTCCAGCTTAAAGCTCGAGGTCAGTGCGGCGTTGGAAGGCATTGAAGAAGCGACCTACCTCAAGGGCCTCACCTCGGAAATGGTTCGCTACGGCGAAGCTGTGCAAAAAGCCCTGCCCGTAAGCGCAAAGAAGCAGAAGGTAGACAGTTCTCAGAAGGGAGGCAACGTACGAAAGAACCAACCAATTACCGTTGCCCAGGTTGGGAAGGATGCGACCATACTTCCCTTCGGATTGAAGGCGGACCAACTGATCTCGCTGATTAAGATTGGGGCAGGCGGGGAACTACAGCGCCGAACTGCGCGGGATATTGGACGGCTGAAGAGCAAGAAGGTTGGAAAGTACTCGCAGGAGAGGATTGTGATCTAGAAGCCCCGCTTCAGGTACTTGTGCTCACTGATGTTGGGCATTGTTGGATTCAGCTTACGGATGGGTGCAGCCGCCATCGGTCCATGCACATGCATGTATATTGCGAAGAGGGGCGTATAGGCGCCGGCGATCCAGTAGTAAATGAGAAATTGTTGGTGATAATGTGTAAGACTTGGGTGTGGGTAGCCCGCGACTTCCACAATCTCGTCCAGCGCGTGTGCAAATGTCCCTTATTCCTCTGTAGCCGCTCAACGTGGACTTTATATGGGAAATGGGAAATGGGAAATGGGAAGTGGGAAGTGGATGCATCCTCTACTCTGCTGTGTACTTGTACTTCGCTTCTCCAATATTACGAATACTACTCCGTACGGTTACTACGAATACTTCAATAATCTATTCATCTACATACCATCATTACTTTATTGCATTATAGCGATTCTCTTCACATGAATACCACCACTTAATATCGGCTTCTCGAATCCTTTGATGTGATGACTTTCGGTTCTAATCCGGCGGATATAATTATTGTACTGGAGTTCACGCGCCGGCTGTACCGACAGTGCAAGAACGCCGACGATGCCTATTTCGAGATCGGGCGCGAGATTCGCGCACTCCATACGGTGCTGCGATATCTCAAGTTCGAAGTGCAAGCGCCGGAGTCGATACTGAACCGCGACCGGGCGTTGTATGCGCGAGACCTTGCGCCGCTGATCGCCGACTGTCGCTTTACGCTGGAGGACCTGGAAGAACTTCTGCGGAAGTATGGCGACATTAGGAACAACGATAGGAGTGGGGACACGAGTGGAGAGCTGTGGAATCAGATCAAGTTTGGCAGTATAGAGATGGACCAGCTGGGCACTGTGAGGGTGAAGCTTATAAATCACAAAACGAATATTACGGCGCTGCTCGACACGATACAACTTCGCGAATCGAGTAGGGTGGCGACGACACTGGATAATCATGGAGGACAACTGGATATCATATTGGATAAAGTGGACAATATTGCGTCGCGGATGGGTCAGCGGGCGGCTTCTTTAATGACTACATATGAGGATGACGATAAAGAAGTGTGGAAAAGCTTTCGGCGAGAACTTGTCGCGGAGGGGTTCTCTAGCGACGTTTTAACTCGACATAAAGTGAGTATCGATGTTCTCACTTGAATTTCTGGTTCCATGAGCTAACATTAATTGAAAGGATGTATTACGAGCCTATATTCGGCAAATCGATCAGAACGGACTGCTCGAAGATGTCCTGGTCGCTGCGAAGGCAAGACAGCCAGTTTTATCAGTAAATACCCAGGAATGGCTCGAACAAGTTCAATCACCAGAATCTGCTTCCGTCCCACCGTCGTTCAACACTACCAGTTCTGACTCCTCGATAAAGGAGCTTAGAGTCGGGGAGGATAACAGCAAATTCCTACAGACAATGAAGAATGAGCGACCAAAGCCAGAATCTATAACAACAGCTTGGAAGGAAGGTATAGGTGATACAAAGGCCCCGCCAGTTCAACCCCTACCACCCCAGATCCCAATACTTTATGCTCCGCCCGTCCAACCTCCACCAGTTCCATCTCTCCAGCGTTCAGGCTCTTCATGCGGTAGAAACGGTTATAGCTATGTCATCGCCGCGAGTCCTCCAACATCCGTACAACTCAGATCACCAATACCAGAGCCAGAGATCTGCACCACGGAGTCCATCCTCGCCGACGACTCCGCGAACGAAAGCAGGATGCGAATGCTCGAAGCACCGCGAGCAGATGGAAGGCCTCGACGACAGTCCGACCAAAATGACAGAGACCAAGGCCACTCTCCAAGCGGCTCCACCTCCACCTCCAAAAGGATATCATCCTTCACCGATGGAAACGCCATGGCCTACCGGCCTCGACCTCAACAGTTACCTGTCCTAGCACCAGAGGAGTCGCTGTACAGTGCCTCACCACGTGGCTCGGGTGCCTTACCCATACCGGTGAGAGTCACACCCTACCCTGCCACAGACCGTACGGACACAGCCCGCGAAACATCACCACCTCCGTACCCGCCGGCCTGGCACCAGACTCGCAGGGTCGCGAGATCCCTCGGGACGCAAAGTGGACCAAGATACGGCGTCGTCTAGTTAGCACCGAGATCCTCGAAGAAGACCGACTCAGATATGAAGCGTACGTACCCCATCTCCCATATATAAATAAATATAAACACATACTAACACACCCCAGTCGTCCCGAATACGTCGCAATCCTCGGCGTCTTCACCCTCCCCCAAATCCAAAACCTCGCCATCCGCACCGCCGCCCTCCACGAAGCCCGCCGTCTCCGCTCCCAAAGCGCGCGCACCCCGCGGCCCGCCGACCCCATCCCCGCCCCCGCACCACCTAAGAAATCGGTCCACTTCCCCGACGAGGAAATGAGGATTACGGATACGAGCGATGATGAGTCGTCGTCGAGTAGGGGTTCGGTGGATAGACGGTATAGTCGCGATCAGGCTAGACGGAGTGGGGAGGAGGGGGATAGGGAGAGGCCACAGTACGCGCCGAGGAAGCAGGGGCAGTATAGGATGCCGCAGTCGTGGATGGATGGGCCGAGTGGAGCTGTGAGTTCGGAGAGGGAGAGGAAGGGGAGGGAGAGGGAGGGGAGGGAGAGTGGGGAGGCGGTGAAGGGGGGTGCGGTGAAGGGGGGGAGTAGGTGGTCGCAAAATAAACGATGGTCGGAGAGGTTTACGGCGGCGAGTATTGGCGGTGCGGCGGGGAGTTTGCTGAGTGTGTTAAGTGAGGCGGCACAGGATATATCGCTGTGAGATTGATGGCGTATTTATGGGTTTGGGGGGCGGGTTTGTATGATTATTGGGATGTGTTATGCTTATGGTAATGAGTATATGACTGGAATGACTTTATGGGACGATTATTTACGCTACGGGAGTTTTGGATTTTATGCGGGGATATTATTATACCACCTGGGCAACAATAGCAAATAGAAATCCATTTTGGGGTTATTAATGATTCATTCTCGCCGTATTCAAGAGGCCTATTTCCTTGGTCGCGTTATAATATACAGTACAGCCCTCCCAACGCCCTTCATCACACCTTAAACCCATCCCACCACCTCCCCTTATCCATCAACATCCCCTTCTCATCAAACTCCACCCCTTCCCCCCTCAGCAACTCAATCTTCTTCTCCTGATTAATCCCGCTCGGCGCCTTATTCCAACCCCCCATAAACCCCCCCACAAACCCCGTAGAAGCAATACACCTATGACACGGCTACAAGCTACTATCAGCACTCACTCTCTTTATTTATTTTTTGCCACGCCCGTAAGAAAAGTACAGGAATGGCAGAGACGGAGGTGAAAGAATGAGGCGGGGAGGAAACTTACGACTTCAGGCGCAAAAGGGTTATTCCTCAATGCACCCCCGATAGCGCGTGGGCTTGAGTTCAGGGCGTCGGAGAGGGATTTGTAGGATGTGATGCGGCCGGAGGGGATTTGGACGAGGAGGGCGTAGACGCGCTGTGATGTTAGTTGACGAGCTCTCTCCCTTATCAGTCTCAGAAAAGATAAATACCTCTTGGTAAGGCGTAACTTTTACTGCCATCTTGCCTGTGGTTGCCTTGGGGCGCAGTATGGGATTTAGAGGGCCAGTCTCTCGCTGGTGGTGTTCAAAGTGAGAATATTGGCGGTTCTCCAATATTGATAACGAGTCTGACTACGGGCAGTAGCGGGCGGTCTTTGTTCCTGCAGTAAAGCTCTTATCAACAGTTTCTCCCAGTCTACTTTTGTGGAGGCGATGGGTTTATTTATATGAGCGACGTCCAGAGTTGAGGCTCGTAGGAAGTCTGTTCGCCCCACCGCGCTAGAGTGCGGTTGCTCCCAATGTGTTGGAGGTAATTGCGGAGTACGGAGAACCACACACAGAATCGTGTGATAATCTCCGGTCACCGTAATTAATCTCTTACGGGCAGCAGAACAGAGGCTTCAACAGTAGAATACCGTATATAGGATAATATAATCAATTGAATTGCTCACTAAACTACGGGTCTACGTACGCTATTTGTAGGCCTGGGAGAAACCCCCAAAACCCCGAAGGTTTGGGTCCCTACACCCCAAACCGAAGTGATACACTGAGCTGAAACCTCAGCTCAGTACTCTGACCGACTGGGGAACTAGATAGTCCCACGGAGAAAAGTGCCATTTTGGGCGCGAAAGACTACCGTATCCCATGGGATTGTCCGTTTCCCCCAACACAATGTAACCAATCAGCACGTCACGTGGCACGGGAATGCTACACGTCCCTCTCAGACTTGGAAGTCTTGGAGCCGCTGCTTGACTCTTATTCCGGGATGGGTACGGAGGCGTGTACCAAAAGTCCTTGCCGGGCTAACAGTGCCAAGGAATGTAGCGTTCGGGGCTAAAAATACGGGTAAAGTCAGTAAATAGGCATCGTCAATTCGTATTTTGTAGAGTAGAAGATAATACAGATATTAAATATGCCTTCATACTCTCTTGCAACGCGAGCTCAAGCTATAGGACTCCGAGCTTAGGGAGCTACATATCAGCAAATTAAAGAGAATACAAAAATTTCTGAGCGGCAAGTGCGATTCTACATGGCTGAAGCAGGCCGCCGTGGATATAATCCAGATATCGACAAGCAATTACTCAATAAATATCTTAGTGATGCCCCTCGAACAGGATGCCCTCAGAAACTAAGTGCAAATGGCGAAGAGATTCTTATAAAGAGTATAAAAATGGACCGGAACCCTCGAGAGAAGACAGCAGCAACAATTGGTTATGTGTAATGGTGGGTGCACCAGATGTGAGAATCTAGCAACCCAAGGGAAGGGATGATTTTACTATGACAACACACTGTCTTAGGAAACAGAGCCAAAGGGTTGTAGTTTAGACTATTCCACAATGCAGCAATCAGGTGTATGATGTAGTGAAGTGGTTTAGACAAGTTGTAACAAATGTTGAGTCTGAGAACTCAGGGGTAAGTAAGAGGTTAGCACCTCACTGACTTTTCAGAAACAAAGAATAACAAGATCAATGCTTGGAAGCTTGGAAAAGACGTAGAAGTTGTGCTAGTCGATTTACTGTATTGTCTGCTTGTGCAAGGACACAGGGCACCCAGCTCACAGTAATAGCATATGAGAGTGCGAGTCAGAGGCTAAACGGATGCTATCCTATAGGTCTACTACGAAGGATACAAAAAAGATGAAGGGGGAACCCCGTGAGTCAATTCCCTCAAGTACCCGAACCCATCCGACTTGGTTAGCCCAGCCAAATGATCACACGTGACCAGGGGGAACCCTGTGAGTCAATTCCCTCAAATACCCGAAACCCATCCGACTTGGTTAGCCCAGCCAAATGATCACACGTGACCAGGGGGAACCCTGTGAGTCAATTCCCTCAAATACCCGAAACCCATCCGACTTGGTTAGCCCAGCCAAATGATCACATGTGACCAGGAGGAACCCTGTGAGTCAATTCCCTCAAATACCCGAAACCCATCCGACTCGATTAGCCCACCCAAATGATCACACATGACCAGGGGGAACCCCGTGAGTCAATTCCCTCAAGTACCCGAAACCCATCCGGCTCGGTTAGATGCAATGAACTCTACCATCTAGGTGATATTGAGATATAACACGCTGGACAATAGTTGCTCACCCAAATAATCACACGTGACCCGCAGCTACTCAGAGTCTGCTCCTTAGAGTGAGAGACGAGAAGGCATCCTTACAGCTTGCCCTTTCTTAAGGAAAGGGCAATCCTATTTATGCTAAAGGAGTGTAGTTCTCTCATTTTCCAAGACTTTCCATGACTAACCAGGCTTGGTAACTGTAGTCAATGTAAGAGAATCCCATAGAACCATCTCTTAGGTTCCTAGCCTATAGGGAGTGAAAGGAGGTCCAAGGTCAGAGTACCCCTATAGACAAATTATGTCATAACTTAACCAATCTTGTGGGTAACTAAGGAGCGATGACGTGTAATGAATCATAGAGGGTTGTAGAAGCTTCTAGAGCTATCGTTCATGTTCCTAGGCCTCTAGTTGGTAGAGATATGCCATGTGGTAGTATTGGCCCACCCCCTTAAGGAGGAGATTTTCTTTAATAACTTGTTCAATGAGTGTCCAAATGATATGCCGTGATGTATGTAGCATAAACAAATGTAGTAGAAGAGTTTACAGCAATTGTTGAGTAGTATTGCTCTTGTTGTTGGTGTGATAAGCCAAGATATGAATGGTGACTTGTAGGTTTGAGGAGGAGATTTCTAAGTTTGCTCTTGAGTTTGATAGCAAACTGAGTGCAACGGATGTCAGTATGACATTATGAAAATGGTGTGTCTACAATGACTGCTTTTTGAGTACTACAACGCCATAAACTGATAAAACAAAAGCCAACATGGAAACCAGGATTAACTAAAGCGATGAGAGAAGCACGACTACAATTCGCTCTATGATATGCACATTGGACTCTTACAGATTAGAAAAGATGAAACATCTATTGTCCTTGGCCATCGACGTGGAGGATTTAAAGTATGGAGGACAAAAGATGAGAGATTCGAGCCATCTGTTATTCGCTCTCGATGGCACGGAGCGTCGGAATTCATGTGGTGGAGCTGTTTTACATACGATAAAAGGGGCCATATACACTTCGCAGCAAGGGAGAAGAGAGAAGCAGCAATTGAAATCGAAGCAGTTAATAATACAATTGAAGCACAATGCAAAGAGGAATGGGAACTTGAAAATGGAATATGTCACCTTGGATTACGGAACTATAGAGGAAGGAAGCCAGAGTGGAAGTTTACAAAAAAGACAGGAGCAATGACCTGTGAGAAAGGAAAAGTGTCATACTGACATTTGTTACACTCAGTTTGCTATCAAACTCAAGAGCAAACTTAGAAATCTCCTCCTCAAACCTACAAGTCACCATACATATCTTGGCTTATCACACCAACAACAAGAGCAATACTACTCAACAATTGCTGTAAACTCTTCTACTACATTTGTTTATGCTACATACATCACGGCATATCATTTGGACACTCATTGAACAAGTTATTAAAGAAAATCTCCTCCTTAAGGGGGTGGGCCAATACTACCACATGGCATATCTCTACCAACTAGAGGCCTAGGAACATGAACGATAGCTCTAGAAGCTTCTACAACCCTCTATGATTCATTACACGTCATCGCTCCTTAGTTACCCACAAGATTGGTTAAGTTATGACATAATTTGTCTATAGGGGTACTCTGACCTTGGACCTCCTTTCACTCCCTATAGGCTAGGAACCTAAGAGATGGTTCTATGGGATTCTCTTACATTGACTACAGTTACCAAGCCTGGTTAGTCATGGAAAGTCTTGGAAAATGAGAGAACTACACTCCTTTAGCATAAATAGGATTGCCCTTTCCTTAAGAAAGGGCAAGCTGTAAGGATGCCTTCTCGTCTCTCACTCTAAGGAGCAGACTCTGAGTAGCTGCGGGTCACGTGTGATTATTTGGGTGAGCAACTATTGTCCAGCGTGTTATATCTCAATATCACCTAGATGGTAGAGTTCATTGCATCTAACCGAGCCGGATGGGTTTCGGGTACTTGAGGGAATTGACTCACGGGGTTCCCCCTGGTCATGTGTGATCATTTGGGTGGGCTAATCGAGTCGGATGGGTTTCGGGTATTTGAGGGAATTGACTCACAGGGTTCCTCCTGGTCACATGTGATCATTTGGCTGGGCTAACCAAGTCGGATGGGTTTCGGGTATTTGAGGGAATTGACTCACAGGGTTCCCCCTGGTCACGTGTGATCATTTGGCTGGGCTAACCAAGTCGGATGGGTTTCGGGTATTTGAGGGAATTGACTCACAGGGTTCCCCCTGGTCACGTGTGATCATTTGGCTGGGCTAACCAAGTCGGATGGGTTCGGGTACTTGAGGGAATTGACTCACGGGGTTCCCCCTTCATCTTTTTTGTATCCTTCGTAGTAGACCTATAGGATAGCATCCGTTTAGCCTCTGACTCGCACTCTCATATGCTATTACTGTGAGCTGGGTGCCCTGTGTCCTTGCACAAGCAGACAATACAGTAAATCGACTAGCACAACTTCTACGTCTTTTCCAAGCTTCCAAGCATTGATCTTGTTATTCTTTGTTTCTGAAAAGTCAGTGAGGTGCTAACCTCTTACTTACCCCTGAGTTCTCAGACTCAACATTTGTTACAACTTGTCTAAACCACTTCACTACATCATACACCTGATTGCTGCATTGTGGAATAGTCTAAACTACAACCCTTTGGCTCTGTTTCCTAAGACAGTGTGTTGTCGTAGTAAAATCATCCCTTCCCTTGGGTTGCTAGATTCTCACATCTGGTGCACCCACCATTACAAAAAGGAGGAATTGATGCATGGCGATACTGAAAAGTCATCCTTGAGCCTTTACTTCTACCATTTGCACAAGGGTGTAAGAAGGAAAGGCTAAATACTATTGTACAAGAAGATAAAGCACCATCTCATGCGTCAAAGTGGCAAAAGGCTGTCTTTGATAGGTTTGATATTCAACGGCTATTATGGCCAGGTAATTCGCCTGACCTTAATATGATTGAGCCTTGTTGACCATTTATGAAGCGGGTTACTACTCGTAAAGGGCCTCCTACAACTCGGAAAACTGCAGAAATTGTGTGGAAAAAGGCATGGGAGGAGCATGAACAACGGAGAATACAGGCGTGGATCGAGAGGATTCCACGCCATATTCAAGAGGTTATTAGACTCGAAGGAGGAAATGGATATAAGGAAGGGGTTAGTAATATATCTACACATGGCAAGGCACGTAGGAACTATTAACTATTATAATTGATTCTCATTTTATGAAGCTACAGGTGCAAGTATCGTGAATGCTCATTTTGACAGGGGTAGGCTATACCCCTGCCTGGCAAGGACTTTTGGTACACGCCTCCGTATATGATCTCATACTGTTGAAGCTTTGTAGGTAATTTTACAAATCTTATGGTCTTGGAGGTGGGGGGGGTGTAGAATCAATTATTCGCCACTTCAGAGAGACCTTCAACACTCCTCGACTCACACGGGGGATCGTTGTCGACTCCAACATCATGGGGTCTCGCGTTTGGTTTGCTATAGAGCCCAGCTCTACTACTCTAGGAATAAACTGCTGCACCACCGACCGACATTTATCATGCCCATATCACATCTTGAGCCACCAGTGGCAGTTTCTAACTGCAACTGCTCAACTGCCAAAATAACCGTTCCCATATTAGACCTCTCTCATAAGAGCCTTCCCCTTTCGCGTCCGACATTCCAGATGCCGAGGGAAATTTTCAATGCAAATCAAAAGGAATATCTAAAATTTTCCCAGTAGGATTAACCAAAGCGTTCATAATATTCTCAAAGATGGCTTCCTGCGAGTTCTGATGGCCCTTGAGGCCCGCAGATGACTTCGAGGGAGACCACGACGACAGTGCCAAGTGGGCGTCTGGAAAGCGCGTAGATAAAATGTGCAAAAGAGCGTCGCTCGAGTCCTCAATTTCCATTAAACACATCCCATTAGGGCTCGTGGCTATCAGGACGAAGCTCGATTTCCATGGTTGGATGGTGTAGAATATCTCCTTCGGGCTTGGCTTTGGTACTGCCACTCTGCTGGGCAATCCGGAGGCCATGGAGTAGAGGTCATCGATCAAATCGGTCTCATTCATACCCATGGCTCTAGATTGAGGCCTAATAGGCGTCATGTGGCTGAACGCCGAGTTCTTGGAAGCTGGGCCTTCCGGGACTGATGGGAGCTGGTGTAGCACGGGTGTCGCAGGGCCTTCACTGGCGGTTTTACTCGCCAGATACCCAAGGGATGGTGTTTCTGAAGCAATCGACTGTGGCGACTTCAATTCAGCATTGCCATCCTTCGCCAAGCCCTCGGCGTAAACTCGTGGGGTGACACCTGTAATCTTCTTGAAAACCCGATGGAAGTGGCTCTTCGTCAACCCGGCTTCTTCAGCCAGGTTTGCAAGCGACGGGATGGAGCCCTTCTCAGCCTGGATCCTCTCGATGGTGTGCCGCGCTCTGGCCACGAGTGTAGCTTGTGGGTCGTGCTTGTCAAGATCCGGTTTGCACCGCTTGCAGGCCCGAAACCCGGCCTCTTGTGCAGCAGAGGCGTTGTCTTGGAAGACCACGTTTGCTCGGCGCGCGAGTCGAGCACCACATGTCGGGCGACAATATATGCCCGTCGTCTTGACGCAATACACAAAGTTGCCGTCGGCCAGGGGATCATGTGCTTCCAGAGCAGCCCAACGAGACGACTCCGTCAGATAAGAGGCCATCGCAGCGATTGAAATCCAATCAGTCCTTTTCCTGCGCGTCTAGGGCGGTAATATAAGAAAATATAATTAATGTTCAGCTCATGGCCTGCGGGGTAAAGCGTGGACGGACGCTGCGAGATGACACTTTGTGCGCAGGATCCGTGACAGGACAAATGTCACTGGGATAGCTCAACAGGTGCCTCAGTTCGCAGAGACTTTATGCAGGTTCCTTCAAGCAGTTTTCATACAGCGAATACCAGGGTCCACATGCGATGAACAGTCAGAGAAAGAGGGGAAGAAGAAATATGTACGAGTGATGGAAAGAGTTTGATTGTGCTTGAGCATATGCAGCATGAAGCAACATGGAACGCGAGAGATTGTGTTGAACCAACAAGATGAACCAACGTAATCGTCGGAACCGACCCTATTGCATAGGGTCGGGGTAAGCAAAGAGCGTTCGCGGAAGCAAACGGCGTTCACCGTTGATGCTCACCGCCACTTCGTATCGTATCCCCATCCATAGCCTCAACATATCTATAGCTTATAATTTGTATACTACAACTATGTAATTGAAATGGAAGACCCTATTCTATCCGATGCTCGTGAATGGCTTGCGGCAAACCCATCTGAATTCGTTGCTGCCGCAAGCCGGATTTTCAAAGTATCAAAATCAACGCTTCAATCATCAATTACTCGACTTAATCGCACACGAGTTGGCCGCGGAGGACATAATAAGCTCCTTACAATTGCTCAGACGAAGGCCCTTAAAGAGTGGATAACTACGCAATATAATCAAGGGCTTGGAGCAACGAAGCAGATGACATTTGCTGCTGTTTGCCGTATTTGCCTTCATATAGTTGGCTTACGAGATTCATTAAGAATGACCTTTCTGATTTTTATATCATAAAAACGAAGTCTATCTACAGCGGGTTCAAGCTCAAGATGAGAGCGTTCTTCAAAAGTGGTTTCGTAATTATAACGATTTTTATCACAACTCAGAATATAGGAGTAGATTCTATATGGAATATGGACGAGACTGGCTTTCAAGTTAGAATTCTAAGAGGCGAAAAAGTGATAGTTCCGCACGGAGTTACAGAGCTATATACAGGAAGTCCTGAGAATCGAGCTTCAATTACAGTAATCGAAGCTGTGTCTGCAAGCGGAAGAGGTACTCCACCTATACTAATTATTGTAGGCAAAGTCCACATGGACTCGTGGTACCGTCCAAGTCTTATTAGCACAGAACAGGTACTATTATCAGAATCAGGATATACGAATGACCAACTTGCTATGGAGTGGCTTGATCACTTCATTTTTCACACGCAAATCACTCCTACTTCTGACCTCAAGCTACTACTATTAGACTCGTCACCGTACGCCAGAGTTCACAATATATACAGCAGAGCACCTACTTAGTAGCCCCTATCGGCAGCGTTATAACAATTGGGTTATTGGCACAGAAGTAGTATTAGCGCACAGACAACTTTAAGAGCTTAACGTCTCAATTCTACAACAGCAGGTTAATGAGCATAAAAATAGGGGGCATAGTAGCCGCGCACGCCTACAAATTGGAGGAGCTCTTACTGTAGAGGATGCGCGAGCTCAACAGGCTAAAAAGGCAGAGCGAGCAGCAGAGAAAGAGGCTACTAACCAGGCCCGCAAGCAGCTCCATAGGGCAGGAGTTGGAGTGTAAGGAAGGTGTCGCGTGCCCTCACGCGAGCCCCCTTTTGGCAGGGCCCGTAGGGCTCGGTAAACTAGGGCACAGGGCGCCTTGATAAAAGGGGGCTGGAGGCCTTGGAAGAAGGACTCCAGTGAATAGTCGCTGTATATACGTAGACCTATTGTGCTTACTGAATACGAGATCTTCCTGTCTCCTGACCTGGTTCCCTGGACTCCCGTGAGACCTTGGGCTTACGCTTTACAATTCTATTCACTCTACCCATATCCAGCCTACTGGGTCAGGATGGCAAAAACGGATTACTCGAGCGACCTCTGGGGGGGCGACACCAGCGACCGAGGCGACTGAGCCAGCTCTAAGAGCTACACCCGTGGAAGTCAGCCACTCTACAGCAGACTGGGGCGAGAGCATGGCCTCGAAGTTGGCTGACCTTTGGAAACGAATGGACAACTAAAGGGCTTACATCAATACCATGGAGGAGGCCCTAGAGCTATTCCGAAGGACGCACGGCGACGACTACAACGCCTACCCTTGTTACGATTACAGCTCACAGCTTGTCACAGCTTGTTACGGTTGTTACGGTTGTTACCGTTGTTACGGTTGTTACGGTTGTTACAGTTGTTACGGTTGTTACGGTTATTACGGTTATTACAGTTGTTATGGGGATTACGGGTGTAGCCTTAGCCACAAGGTTACAACTGCTAAGCAGACAACTGTATGTTATGAGGAATAGCCTCACCTTCCTTCCTTCTTCTTCTTCTTCTCTCTTTAGATTCAATCTAGATTACTTTTACTGGACTGGCATCATCACCTCTATGACCATCGTAACAACCCTGAGGCTGTACAGAATTTTGCAAAGAAGCAAGCCCTGATCAAAGAAGAGGGTCGTCAAAAGAGGCGACACCAGGATACTGAAGATGAGTGGGAGGACCCTCGCCAGGAGGGGCTGGAAATGGACACTGTTTCCACGGTATCGATGGAAACCACGCCGGCCCAAAGACCAATAGGAAGGGTCAAGGAACCTAAGATATACAAGGGCGAATCAACCTGAGAGCTCAACGAGTTCATGGCCTTAATCCGTGCCATCTTCCGATACCAACCAAGGGTGTTTCCAACCGAGCAATTGAAGGTGGCCTTCGCTGCCCAATACCTAGAGGGAGACCCTATGAAGGAGTGGGATAACCGGTGCGCCTCCCAAGAAGAGGGATATATAGACCCCTTAGACATCGCTGGATTTAAGGAGTTTCTTCAAGACCTCCATGTCGATCCAGCCAACCGACAGCACACTGCGGCCTTGAAATACAACGCGGCCAACCAGAGAAAAGGACAGAGCATCCGCAAGTTTGTGGCCTATCTTGAGGACCTCGAATGAGAGATGGAACCCTATACCGAGTTGCAAAGGACCACCCACCTCTTGACAAAGATTCACCCAGAGATGAGGCAGCGCCTCCTCGAGGGGGGGTACGCAGAACGTTTTACCACCCATAGGGACGCTGTTGTCAATATCCCAGCAATGCTGGAAATGACGAACCGGTGGGCGACAGAGAAGACCCCTACTCTCGACAAGGACAACCAGAAAGGAGGAAGAGTTCCTTCCGGGGTGGTTTTTCCCACCGAAGTGTCATACTGACATTCGTTGCACTCAGTTTGCTATCAAACTCAAGAGCAAACTTAGAAATCTCCTCCTCAAACCTACAAGTCACTATACATATTTTGGCTTGTCACACCAACAACAAGAGCAATACTACTCAACGATTGCTACAATCCTCTATGATACATTACACGTCATTGCTCCTTAGTTACTGGGCTGATATGACCACATAGCATATCTCTACAACCCTCTATGATTCATTACATGACATCACTCCTTAGTTACTGGGCTAATATTACACATGACATATCTCTACCAACTAGAGGCCTAGGAACATGAACGATAGCTCTAGAAGCTTCTACAACCCTCTATGATTCATTACACGTCATCGCTCCTTAGTTACCCACAAGATTGGTTAAGTTATGACATAATTTGTCTTAGGGGTACTCTGACCTTGGACCTCCTTTTCACTTCCTATAGGCTAGGAACCCAAGAGATGGTTCTATGGGATTCTCTTACGTTCACTACATGATTAGCAAGCTAGTTGTGGGTCGCACTTGATTTCTAATACATTTACCAAGCCTGGTTAGTCATGGAAAGTCATGGAAAATGAGAGAACTACACTCCTTTGGCATAAATAGGATTGCCCTTTCCTTAAGAAAGGGCAAGCAGGCAATACAGTAAATAGACTATCACATACTTCCACGTCTTTTACAAGCTTCCAAGCATTCATCTTGTTACTCCTTGTTTCTGAAAAGTCAGTGAGGAGTTAACCTCTGACTTACCCCTGAGTTCTCAGACTCAACATTTGTTGCAACTTGTCTAAACCACTTCACCACATCATACACCTGATTGCTGCGTTGTGGAATAGTCTAAGCTACAACCCTTTGGCTCTGTTTCCTAAGACAGTGTGTTGTCTTAGTAAATTCATCCCTTCCTTGGGTGGCTAGATTCTCATATCTGGTGCACCCAACATTACACGAAGGGGCAACTTCGCCAGCAGCAGGGGCTCCTCGAGCCTCAACACCAGGGGAGAGGATGCCCTCCTGGTATAAGCACCGCCAACAAGACCAACAGTCGATGAGAGGGAGAACCCTTATGCAAGGTAGGGATACAAGGTCGACCCCGTTTGGGAACTGCTATAACTGTGGCAAAACGGGCCACTTCTCCAAGGAATGCCGAAGCCCACGCCAACACACAGGTTTGGGCGTAAGGAAGCTTGACACCCACACCAAAGAAGAAGGGTGACTCCCACTTGAGCCTTGGAAACTCAGGGCGCTAAGGAGGATGGACATCAAGGTAGAGGTGCAGGTAGGCCCTAAATGGCACAAGGTGAAAGCCCTCCTCAATTCAGGATCTGACGTGTCCACCATCCACCCTCTGTTTGCCAAGGAGAGGGGTTTGGAGTGCCGAGATAAGGCACCACCACAGGCAAGAGCAGTTGACGGAAAGGAGGTTGAGATATACGGATGTAATGGTGGGTGCACCAGATGTGAGAATCTAGCCACCCAAGGAAGGGATGATTTTACTAAGACAACACACTGTCTTAGGAAACAGAGCCAAAGGGTTGTAGCTTAGACTATTCCACAATGCAGCAATCAGGTGTATGATGTAGTGGAGTGGTTTAGACAAGTTGTATAAATGTTGAGTCTGAGAACTCAGGGATAAGGGATAAGTCAGAGGTTAGCACCTCACTGACTTTTCAAAAACAAGGAGTAACAAGATCAATGCTTGGAAGCTTGGAAAAGACGTGGAAGTATGTGATAGTCAATTTACTGTATTGTCTGCTTGCCCTTTCTTCAAGAAAGGGCAATCCTATTTATGCTAAAGGAGTGTAGTTCTCTTATTTTCGAAGACTTTCCATAACTAACCAGGCTTGGTAACTGTAGTCAATGTAAGAGATTCCCATAGAACCATCTCCTAGGTTCCTAGCCTATAGGAAGTGAAAGGAGGTCCAAGGTCAGAGTACCCCTATAGACAAATTATGTCATAACTTAACCAATCTTGTGGGTAACTAAGGAGCGATGATGTTTAATGAATCATAGAGGGTTGTAGAAGCTTTTGGAGCTATCGTTCATGTTCCTAGGCCTCTAGTTGATAGAGATATGTCATGTGTAATATTAGCCCAGTAACTAAGGAGTGATGTCATGTAATGAATCATAGAGGGTTGTAGAGATATGCTATGTGGTCATATCGGCCCAGTAACTAAGGAGCAATGACGTGTAATGTATCATAGAGGATTGTAGCAATCGTTGAGTAGTATTGCTCTTGTTGTTGGTGTGACAAGCCAAAATATGTATAGTGACTTGTAGGTTTGAGGAGGAGATTTCTAAGTTTGCTCTTGAGTTTGATAGCAAACTGAGTGCAACGAATGTCAGTATGACAACGGAGCAGCCACCACCCAGGTCCGAGCTAGGGACCACTTCCAAAGGGAGTGTGTTGTCGCCCAGACCCTTCTTTCCATGGACACCCCAGGCATAGACATTATCCTTGGTATGGATTGGATGGCACAGGTCAACCCACAGATCGACTGGTGCGAACAGACCTGGTGCCAGCCTTTCGACATTACGAGAGCCGAGGTGACGGATATTGAGGAGTGGGAGGAAGATGATACTGCCTTCATCTTGGCCTTGAGCATGGACGACAACACGCCCACTAAATGCCCAAAGGAGTACGAGGCGTATATTGACGTTTTCTCTGAGGAAAAGGCAGAAGACCTGCCAGAACTAGGAAGGAAGACCCATGCCATCGATACTGGGACCCAAGAACTACCGTATGGGCCAGTATATAACCTATCAGAAACGGAGCTGGCCACGCTCCGCAAATACCTCGACAAGAGCGAGAAGAAGGGTTGGATCCGAAGGAGTGTAAGCCCTGCAGGCGCAGCCATTCTGTTAGTCCAGAAGAAGGACGGTAGCCTACGTCTCTGTGTAGACTACAGGGGCTTAAATAAGATCACCGTAAAGAATCGACACCCGCTGCCACTAATCACGGAGACCTTGGATCGGCTCCAAGGGGCGAGGTGCTTCACGAAGCTTGATATAAGGAATGCCTACCACTGTATCCGCATTCGTCCAGGTGGCGAGTGGAAGACAGCATTCTGTACTCGATACGGGCACTTTGAGTACAGGGTGATGCCTTTCGGATTGGCCAATGCACCCGCAACTTTTTAAGCATACATGAATGAGACCCTACAAGGGCTGGTTGACACTGTATGTGTCGTATACCTTGATGATATCCTCATCTACTCCCAAAAGGAGGAGGAACACGCTGACCATGTGCGAGAGGTCCTAGGACGCCTATGCGAGGCAAACCTATATGTGAAGCTCTCGAAATGCGAGTTCAATGCCAAGAAGGTAGGCTTCCTTGGGTACATCATCACAACGGAAGGAGTTGCTATGGAGGACGACCAGGTTGCTGCAATAGCTGGATGGCCTATACCTAGGACCCACCGAGAGGTCCAGGTATTCCTTGGCTTTGCCAACTTCTACTGGCGTTTTGTCAAGCAATACTCCTCCGTTGTGGCCCCAATGATAGGCCTTAAGAAAGGGGCCAAGGCAGGTAAACAGACAGGCCCATTCGTCTGGGGTGTGGAACAGCAAGGCACCTTCGACCAGCTGAAGGAAGCCTTCACTACAGCCCCAACGTTGGTTCATTTCGATCCTAGCCGCAGAATTACGCTTGAGACCAATTCGTCAGGGTTTGGCCTGGCTGGGAACCTCTCCCAATTAATAGAAGAGCCAGGCAAGAAGGCTGAGTGGCACCCTGTGGCCTTCTACAGCAAGAAGCTGGAACCAGCTAAGCTCAATTATGAGACCCACGACCAGAAAATTCTGGCGATCGTGAGGTCCTTCGAACAGTGGAGGCATTATTTTGAAGGGAGCCAATACCCTATCGAGGTCCTTACGGATGGATCATAATAACCTCAAGTATTTCATGGAAACCACCGCCCTCACAAGGAGGCAAGCGCAGTGGGCGCAGGCATTATCGGCCTGTGATTTCCATATGCCTACATGGTGTAACGCTGACTTCTAAACGATAGAAGACACAGAGGTTCTCTTGCGTAAAGGTTTACTTATCAGAGGAGGCAGGGGATCAGACACAAAGGCTTCAAGTAACACGTTACTAGTATATAACAAATACTGTATTGAGTTGAGCACGAAGCTCCTATCTAAGGAAATACTATCTACTTATATAGTGGCGTCGTGCCTAGTGGACTCTTGGGAACTCACTCGAGTCCTCGGAGTCCTGGACTCTTAGGACTCTTCTCATCATCCTGCGAGTCCATCACGTGCCTAGTGGACTCCTGGGAACTCACTCGAGTCCTCGGAGTCCTGGACTCTTAGGACTCTTCTCATCATCCTGCGAGTCCGTCACGTGATACTTTCGGAACTACTATTCCCCGCTGCCCCTCCAGGTACCAGGGCCGGTCTCATGCGACCTCCCTCCTTCCTGTCCTGTAGTTGGCCAGCCTTCTTGTTCCGTCGTAACACATGGCTGGAAAGACGAACCCGGCAGACGGGCCGTCAAGAAGACCAGATTATGAGGTCGAAGGGGTAGCCAGAACGTGATGCTGCCTACCCTTCAGAATACCCTCCGCAAGGCCATGAAGGCTGGAGGAACCCCGCAGGTAAGTGGGGTGACAATGAGCCCACAGGGCCCTCAAGAAGAGGATATCGACCCACAGAGTATGGGTGAAAGCGCCAGCGGCGCCAGACCGGACAGAAACCACAATACGGACACCAAGAGTTCAGGTTCTGTTGTCCCTCGGGTCATAGTGACAGCTATGGCACAGGGAGAGGGTGCCTACAGTGCTGCGACCGAACCTCTGACAGACTTGATCAAAACCCTTCAGGCGGCTGACAAGCTTGCTGTTAAGAGGGCCAAGGATGCAGGAACGGCGCGAGCAGAGGACCCTCCAGGATGGAGAGTAGACGATGCAGGCATCCTATGCTTCCAGGGAGTGGTATACGTACCTCCCAACCAGGCAGTGAGGATGGAAATCTTCAAGATTTGCCATGACGACCCACTGGCTGATTTTGGATATAAGAAAACCCAAGAGTTGATCCAGGAATGGGGGGCCCCAAAACAAGGAGTGGCCGCGGCAACCAACAACAACAACAAAGGGGGGTCACGGGACCACCTAGCTTGGTGCGCGCCTCGATAACCCTCCACCTATCCTGAGCAAACAGCCGAAACAATCACGCGAAGCATACGATCTAGCAATCGGCCTCTCCGCTCAGAATTGGGGACAATTCCCCTAAAGGGGGAGGTAATTGTAAGGAAGGCGTCACGTGCCCTCATGCGAGCCCCCTTTCGGCAGGGCCCGTAGGGCTCAGTAAACTAGGGCACAGGGCGCCTGGATAAAAGGGGGCTGGAGGCCTTGGAAGAAGGACTCCAGTGAATAGTCAGTGTATATACGTAGACCTATTGTGCTTACTGAATATGAGACCTTCCTGCCTCCTGACCTGGTTCCCTGGATTCCTGTGAGACCTTGGGCTTACGCTTTACATGGAGCCTAGAAGCAAGAACGCCTCCGGAAGAAGAGGGTAAAAGCCTGTCAAAAAGCTGGCAATCCAATTCCTCTCGAGGATCAAGATCCAATTCCAGATCTAGAGGCAGAGAGCGAAAGTGAGAGTGGGAGTGGGAGTGGGAGTGGGAGTGGGAGTGAGGGCCAGTTTGAGTGGGACGGATATGAGAATTACGAGTAGTTGATCAATTTAAGTACCTTATCATATAAATTACTATGTAGTGGTACCTACAAATTTTGGTGGTTGCGAATGCCACACGCTCCCCCAAGTCCTCGAGGTTGGAAGGCATATCGGAGGTAGGGGATAGCGAGGGAGTGCTGGAGGTGGGAGTAATGATGATGTGACTAAATTGAGCTAGATCTCGAGGAGTTTCTTCGCGGTCTGGTCTCCAAATATCAGGTAGAGTGGCTGTTCATCATGTCACAACCTGCATGGCGTGAAGGGAGGATGGGGATGGGGATGGGGATGGGGATCTACTTTTTGGACTCCGACCCTATGCAATAGGGTCGGTTCCGACGATTACAGAGTATATATTAGAGATGAGTCACGTGCTACAGTCCAATGATAGTTGTACTAGCGGTAGTATAATATAGCGTAGTATAGCGTAGTATAGCATATTATAGCGTAGTATAGCGTAGTATAGCATATTATAGCGTAGTATAGCGTAGTATAGCATATTATAGCGTAGTATAGCATAGTATAGCGTATTATAGCGTATTATAAGACACCAATCGCCTGGTTGTATTGTGGCTTTCTGGCATTTCTGGCATTCTGGCATTTCTGGCATTTCTGGCATTTCTGGCATTTCTGGCATTTCTGGCATTTCTGGCATTTCTGTGGCGCCACATGGTGTAACTCGTGCATAACAGTTATCGCTCACCGCTAACAGCACCGGAGCTAGACCGACCGGCAGAATATATCCACCTGGGGAACCTCCGTCATACATAGTCCAATCGATGGCCATTCTCCCATTCAAATGCATATAGAACAAAGATAAATAATTGATTCTGTAACCTTTATTACTAAATAAGGGAATTCAGCTTCACATATACAGCACACCAGTGTCATTTTTTGCCCATCCACATTGCCCCACAAGTATTGGGCTGGGAAAGTCCACTGAGGCGCAAAGCCTGGGCAAACTCAAAAAGATTTCGGTCTGCCCGCCCAAGCAGAAATCCCGCTAGCGACGCTCACTGCTCCCTCAAATACCAGAGGCATTCCTCTCCCAATACTCTCTTTATTCTTACAACTTCTCAGCAAACAAAAGATCTGGAAATCTTGGCGACTCACTCAGCCCGTAAGCTCTTGTCTGGGCGGTCCACTCTTTGCCAAGTTCATAGCGGTCCCGCTAAGAGCCAAGATCCTCGGTTTTCTGCGCTCCACATTGGCGCCATTCGACCTGAATGCACCCTTTACAAATACGACGCTCGCTGAGGAGGAATTTGTAGCTTAGGACTACACAAGCATACCTAAGCTTCGGGATACTGTTCGAAACGCGCGCGACAAGAAGTTCTCCAAAGGACTTGGCGAGTCCAAAGCAAGGTGCCATTCCCCGGCACAAGCCGACAAATTCGAGACATCGAAGCCTTCGGAGGCTTGACCTTGACTCAGAATGGCCTGGGAGCATCTGTCGATCAACAAGCCCCATTTGGTGTATATCATCTTAGGGGGCTTCACATCTCTGTTTATGTTATGTTCGTCTTTTATCAAAGAGAGACTATACATAGGCGAGGCGACTGTCGCCACCCTCTGCGGCATCATCTTTGGCCCGCATGCCGCCAACCTCATTGACCCCAGCACATGGGGAAATGTCGATCAAATAACCCTCGAATTCTCACGAATCGTCCTCGTGGTCCAATGTTTCGCCATCGGCGTCGAATTGCCGAAATACTACATGGAGAAGCATTGGAGGTCCGTCACCTTCCTCCTCATACCCGTTATGACCTTTGGATGGCTCATTACGAGTCTTTTCATTTGGTGGATGGTTCCTACGCTGAACTGGCTCGAGAGTTTGGTCGTGGCCTCCTGTGTCACTGCCACAGATCCCGTCCTGGCCTCTTCGGTCGTTGGTAAGGGAAAGTTTGCCAAGCGCGTACCTAAGCATTTGCGTGATCTTCTGTCCGCTGAATCTGGATGTAACGATGGCATGGCCTTCCCTTTCGTCTACCTAGGGCTTTACATCATCCATTACCAGTCCCAGCCCTCGCAAGTTGCGTTCCATTGGATCGTTATCTCGGTCCTGTACGAATGTGTTTTCGGCGCGATATACGGCTTTATCATCGGATACATTGGTAGACGAGGAATCCGATGGGCCGAGAAGCACGACTTAGTTGATAGAGAGTCCTTCCTAGTGTTTTATTTTGTCCTGGCACTCTTCTGTGCTGGATCGGGTAGCATGTTAGGCGTGGACGACCTGCTTGTTGGCTTCGCTGCCGGTGTAGGCTTCTCTAACGATGGATGGTTTACACAGAAAACAGAAGAGTCCCATGTGTCCAACGTCATTGATTTGCTTCTCAATTTGGCGTATTTTGTCTATTTTGGCACTATCATTCCTTGGGATCAGTTCAACTCTCCCGAGCTTGGAACTGCCGCGTGGAAACTGGTTATTATTGCGTTGTTTGTCGTTTTCTTCCGGCGCATACCGATTATGTTAGCACTCAAACCATTTATACCCGACATAAAAAGTTGGCGAGAAGCGCTGTTTGCGGGTCACTTTGGCCCTATTGGAGTTGGAGCTATTTTCATTGCCATTCTCGCGCGAGCAGATTTGGAGACGGGTTCTACGACGCCTTTGGCAGTGCTCCCAGCAGAGGGCACACCACATTATCATCTCATCGCCTTGATATGGCCGATCGTGACGTTCCTCGTTATCACCTCTATTATCATCCACGGATCCTCAATTGCTGTTTTCACTCTCGGAAAACACATCAATACGTTAACGCTGACGATGTCATACACGACTGCCAATGAAGAAGGACCGTCTTGGATGAATAGATTGCCCCGAATTTCATCACAGTCCAAGTCAATGTCCAAAATGTCGGATACTGATCTCGAAGATATCAAGATGGAAGATCTCCCACCGGGGGCGCTTCCACCTGTTGGTGTTCCAGGAGCTTTCCTTAGACGTCAAAAGGAAGAAGATACGGGCAAATCAAATGTTCGAAGTTCATCTATCATGCCTAGGCGAAGGAAGAAGTCCAAATGGGACGGATACGGACCAGGAGGCCCTGTCAGCCAGTCTGCTATCGCGCCACAGCCTCGCAACCAAAGCCAAAACACATCTGCAACCTTGACGCCAGAGTCTACAAGCCATGAAGGCGAAGGAGAAGGCGAGGAGAGGGGCGAAAGAGAAATTGGAAAGGTTCAGCACGATGAGGAAATGGAAGAGATTATGCACCATGGCGAGGAGGAGGAACGCCCAGAACAGCACAGGTCCCATCCCCACACATATGAAGCTTATCAAGAGGGCGATCACATTATAATCGAAAATGAAGATGGCGACGTTCTC
The DNA here is from genome assembly GCF_001641265.1 of Pseudogymnoascus destructans. NCBI lineage: Eukaryota > Fungi > Ascomycota > Leotiomycetes > Thelebolales > Thelebolaceae > Pseudogymnoascus > Pseudogymnoascus destructans. The sequence goes on along the minus strand of NW_020167533.1, from coordinate 608,410 downwards.
TCGGTCGAACAATCTCCTCCGGAAGAGGGTAAGGAAGAGAAGCTCGGCGAATTCGAGGAGAAAGCAAAGGAAACCGTTGAGCATCCCGGGACTGGCTACAAGCAGTTCAGGAAGAAGATTGGCGAGTGGAGGCATCGTGATGAAGGCGAAGAGCAGAAGTCCAAGCAGAAATCCAAACGCGGCCCGGCACTGGCTTACCAGTTCGGTAACACTGTAAGTTCATGAAGCATACTCGATTAATACACATTTTACTAACTCTCTCAGATTATTGTTGAAGATGAAGATGGCGAAGTCGTCAAGAAGTATGATCTTCCGTCTCATAGAGACAATAAAAAGGGTGAAGCAGGCGCCGCGAAACCAAAAGCTCCTCGTAAGGACAAGGCAGGGGAAGAGGCAGGCGCCCAAGAGGGCGAGAGCTCCGAGGCTCAACAGACTGGACAAAGCAAACTGATCCAAGGTCTCAACAAGTGGAGTGGCTTCAATGCAATCAAGGATACCCAAATCTTCGACTCTTTCAAGGAAAACAAGGATGACTACAAGGACGACGAGCACATCCGATTTACCATCGGCAGCGCCGGCCGCCGTCTCACCAAGGAAGACTTCCTCAACGAGATCCGCTCCCTAGACCCTAAGGGTCGCGCAGCTGTGCTCGATAGGTCTGATGCACCGCCCGCAATGAAGGATCTCGCGCGCAGAGACGCAGATGCCAGCATCCCCGGCTCAAACCGCCTCTTCAGCGCAAAGAACGTGCAATCCGGCGCTTCCGCAGCCGCAGCCAAAGTTGTCGGCGCCGCGATGTCAGGCGCCCATGCTCCGAAACTCGAGGAGCTGGACGGAGCGGCAAGCAGCAGCAGCCGTAGCAGCGAGGACGCCGAGGAGCACCGCGCAGTGGCTATGAAACAAAGAGCGCTGTTCGCGCACGCACAAGATTCCGAGGACCGCGGGGCAGGCTTGCCGGGTAGGACGGGTGTCATCGCGTCAGCGGGCTCTCCTTCGGGTGAAGTCCCGGAATCAGCAGCTGAGCGAAGGCGCCGCGAGCAAGCCCTCAAGGGGGTAGATTATGACGATGTTCCCGCCCGAAAGTTCCCCGTGGCTACCCCCGCCGATAAGCGCAGAGAGTCTGCTACGATGGCGAGGAGAAATTTGGTCGCCGGAGCGACGAGGGATGATTCCGAGACACCTGCGGAGTGGAGGCGTCGTATTGCAGCGCTAGGACACAGCGAGGAGCAAGAGGGCGATGAGGATGAGGCGTACCCGACGGTGCCGACGCTGCAGAGCCAGTCGACTATGAGCGGGAGGAGTCGCGGGATCCGCTTTGCGGAGGACCCGGTGAGAGGACGCAAGTGAGTGAGTGGTTACGACGTACACATACCAACATAGATTTGAAATTTTCGGGTAAAAAACCTTGGGTTTTTTTGTTACGATTTTCTTGGGGGATCTAAGGATCTAAGGAATTCGGGCGGTTTGCTTCTTTTTTGGGCTGGGCTAGGCTTTTATTCGGGGAATTTTGGGAGAGCCCCAGAATGGATGCTGGCTTGTTAATAGATTTGTGGTTTTTTAAACGGGTTCTCATCGACGGAACTGCAGTTGCAGAGGTAATGAGTGCTTGTATGGGAATGTGGGGGTTATGACTATATGGGAGCGGCTCTTTGGTGGGTGGGGTGGGTTTTCGGGATTCTTGGAACTGGTTTGGGGGGACTACGGACTACCTCTGACAGTTGTGGCAAGATGGGCGAGAAAGAATCTCGATGGGCTGAGGGGGGGGCTAATAGTTAATGTCTTTCTACTGAATCATAAGGAACAGATACCAATTTCAAAGGATTACCTCAAATCTTCAAATGCCCCCTAACTCGTTCGTGACTTGCAGGATTTCCAATTCACCTCACAAAAAGTCGCCCATAACTCACCATCCCCCGGTCATTGAAAAAGAGTTCTATTAATGGTATCATGAGTCCGTATTCGAAAAAGCTATGCTAAAGGCACTACAAATACAATACACCTCCCCCCCAAGTTCTACAGCCGCAAACGCCGAGTCTCGGATGCTCGTATCAGCACCCTCGTTTCCCTCCCGCAGCCTACTTGTTGCGACACCTGCGCTATGCTAATAAGCCTATTTCCCTAGCAAGCACAATCATCAGCATCATGATATTTGCCACCATTTCACACTCTCTCCTTCCCAAGTTTTGCCCAATTAGTTCATACATGAATATAAACCGCCTGCATGCTACCCCAAAGCCAATCAAGGACCCGCCCATCCACCCGCAACATCGACCCACTCGGCCATGCAGCTTCCCTCCTTCCCTTCCACATCCACAATGTCCGTATCGCAGCGGCATCGGCATCCGACGCCGTTCTCCTTCGGGTCGTCCCAGCTGTCCCAGTACTCGTCTTCCTCGCGCCTCTTGCGTGGGTTCGTAGTCGTCATCTCGGGCCACGGGTCGCGCTTCAGCTGCCGTGCTGGCGCATTGGCAGGGCAGTGCTGGATAGTCGTGTGGCGGTACCCGAAGTCGCGGAAATAATGGACTTGGCTCGGGGAAAGGAGGGCGCCAGCGGCCAGGGAGTGGATAGGTGCGTCGCCCCACTGTAGAGTGTGTTAGCAGATACTCTGTTACAAAATTAGGGGTCGGGGAGATGTACCCTCTCCATCCAGAAACCGCCGCTGCGGTCCATCATCTGAAAGAAGTCCTCGTACTCCTTGCTCCTGAACCAGCTGAGGCTTGCAATCTCGAAATTCGACCAGAAATGGCACATGTTGTATTTCTCGCCTTCCATGGCTTCGGGGTCAACATCAGGTAATGATGAGCCCTTGCGGAGAATCGGTTCTGGAATTGGAGGCTTGTAGCCTAGCGAATCTTCTGGGCGTTTCTTCTTCGGTCCCTCTAGGTCAGGCTCGACGAACATCTCCCAGAGCCCCTTGGACTTGATGTTGTTAGTTCTCATATACGCAGATGCATATCGGAAGATATTGGGAACAGTCTCCTTCAATTCCTTCACGGCGATGGTAAACCCGTATGTCTTGTTATTTTCGATCATCTTTTGGAACGGGTCACTACAGTCGTTAGTTTAACCCATCAACTATGGTATAGAACGCTTACTAAGTGATATCACAGAAGTACTTGATCTCTGGCTCAAGGCGCCAGTACCACTCGTACTTTTGCAGCAATTCATGCTTGTAAAAGAATCTATTTTAATTAGTGACATTCCATTTCAAAGGGTCTACTTGTCTGGACATACCCAGAGTAGAATCTGCACATGGAATGGTAGCTCTCCATGCCACCATACATAATTGCGGCGTCGCCTTGCTTTGCAATTCCCTCCTTCGCAACCCTTGGATCTATCCAATCCGGGAAGCCCCACATGCTCGAGTCGATTTTCCCAAACTCTACTGACGAACTGGTATAGTTCTGGACGGTCTCCTTGAAAGTTGAGTTGAAGTCGCCGTCGTTGAGAAAGACGTATGGGTAATGATACCATCTGTTGAAATGACGTTCGATAGACTTGATCGATTGGATAACCCCCTCCAACTCCTTATTTCTTGCCAAAACGACGAATGCGGCATTAGCCCTTGGCTTCGTGGTATCCGGAATATCGCATCCTGTCACAAACACCTTGTCGTACTTCTCGCTAATTTTCCTGTAAATACATTAGCTATGAGCCCGAGCCATCGCAGAGATCCACAAGCCATACCTTATAGTTGGCGGTCCCCCAGCAGGCATTAATAACCCCCTCCCCAGCGACGACGGGTGCTGCACAAACAAAACCAGGATGCAAATAACGACCATGAAGGGAAATAAAAGCACGACGCCGAGAGGTACGGAAACGGCGGAATTCCCTTTTAACCGCAGGGGGCGTCTGATAACTCGCCGTACAACCTCCATAGCTGCGAAGACTGAACCTAGATGAATTGGAACCGTACAGCCTCTCTCTTTGCTTCTAAAGAGGCGGGTATAGGGACCTGAAGGATACCTATGATGGTTGCTCGGTGCGCAGATAATGTGTAAATAGCTGCAATTATGTCTGGGCAGTTTCGTATAGCGACTCCTGTTTCGGGGTCTAGAAGCGGGGAAATGATGGCTAAACTATCGTAGTGAAGGCGTTGTGAATTTGAATTCCGAATTTGGGCGTTTTCTATGGCGATCAGGCGGCGTGAGGTCTCCTGGGAGTTACTGGCTTGTTGGTCTAGGATCCGTTGAAATAGTCAGCTGTGCTCCGCAAGCGTGGTCTGAATTTGCCCGGCTTGCTGGATGGGCTCTAGATTATCAAGACGTGGGATCTCTTCGTTGATAGTGTTCACGTCCTCTGCTATTCTGTTGAAGGCAGCGGAGACACTCTCGAGGTTCGGGGGCAAATTGTTAGGATCCATGAAAAAAGGAGTGGCTGAAGGGAAACAAAAATCCCTTCGCCCTTGTGATGGCGTTTGAACGCGTCGAGAATCGGGAGAGGGAGTTGGTTCCAAGAGTGGCGCAGACTCGACGCTCTTCTTGGGAAACTATGACAAGCGACTCGCGCGTTGTTATGTCATGAGATGAGACAGATATATGTGGCCCTCAGGGTCGATTGAACGTCTTGGCTGGTGAGAACTGACGAGATCTTGGTATGGGAGAAATATATGGGGAACGAATTCTCTTAAGATGCCATTCTACTCCTGTCTATCGTTGCGCGGAATATAGTGTCGAGGATTGGTAGAACGTTCGTGAGTCCCTCCCTGTTGAGTAGGAAGGTCCAATTCGAGCCACGAACCCAGAATAGGGAAGGAGACACCACAATTTAGTTGCACACCGCCCTGTTAATTAACAATTCTGCCGTAATTTAGCCCCTCCAATACATCTAATCACGTGCACTACTCTTCACCAACAGCACGGTGTTTCTAGATTCAGCCTCGACGACCCCGCCTTGGCACTATCACAGCCAATTAACAATCCTCTGTCGACATGTCCCCCAAAATCACTTCCAAAAAGTCTCTCATACGACTCCTCTCTCCCGCCCTTCCTCCAGCGCCTCCGTGCCGACAACACTGGGGGCTCCACAGCCGTACCACGCCCCAAGCGCGCCCCAAACCCTGACGCTGACGAGGAGGATGAGCCGGTCTATGTAGACGAAGAGGGGGCAGCTCTCGATGATGATGAGCTACACAGTTTAGGTGTGACGAAAAAGGGCGCAAAGAAAGGCGAGGAAATTGCGGAGGAGGCCAAGCCAGAGGCGGTGGGAGAGCCCGAGAGCGAAAGAGGAGAAGATTGCCGCAATTGGGGCAGCGAGGAAACGAAAAGGTTGGGAAGGTTGTAGGGGCGCCAGAGCAGGAAGAAGGGAAAGTCAGTGATGCCCCCGGGAAAGATAAACAGGCGCCGCCACAGAAGAAAAAGAAGGTCAAGAAGGTGAAGCTGAGCTTTGGGGATGATGAGTGAGGACCAGATGGACTAACGTAGGTCGTGGTGTAATGGGTATAATGGCGTAATGTATAGTCGGGTTGGGGCCCCCCATAAAACCAAGCAGCTGCGTACATTTATTAAACCAGCCGACTACTAATCGTTGGTTCTCAAACCACCGCCTGGAGGCGGTTGGCGAAAGCGAACTGGGACGCGAAAGCGATTGTGGGACACTTCGGGAGCGGACTCACGACGCGACACGACCGACCATGAACATGACCGACAACGAGCACAACTACAACCACAACTATGCCGGTAGTTGAAGTAAATAAAAATGAAGCTCTTTTAAATGCCATTGAATTTTTAAATGAAAACCCAACAGAGAAGAGTGCTACAGTAGCACGGATGTACAGAGTAAACCCAAGTACGCTCCGGACTATACGACTACGACAACGACGCGCATCACCACAACGCACCGCTGTGCCACGCGGAGGCCAGAACAGAGTACTGTCTGATGTACAAGTTACAGCTATACAAAGATACATCCAACGCTCGTACGAAAATGGGTACGGTGCAACTAAGCCTATGGTGTTCAGTGCCATCTGCCAACTACGTGCAGCAGAAACTCCAACACGTGCACCACCATCACAACGGTGGTTCCAGACATGGATTAAGACACAACAACACAACTTCCATACAATAAAAACCCGGCCAATTGAAGCAGCACGGGTTGCATCTCATGAAGTATCAGCTATTAAAGAATGGTTTTATGAATTTAAAGATGTGTGTAATCAACTAGATATTACTGCAGGTGATATCTACAACTTTGATGAAGTTGGATTCCGTGTAGGAATGAGCACCGGTGAACATGTGTTGGTACCATCTGCAGTAAAGGAGGTAAGTTGTTTCTACTTATCTTACTTTATATTATTCTAATATTTATAGCTTTATATACAAGCTCCAGAGAACAGACAAAGTCTTACAGTTATAGAGACAATTTCAGCTGCTGGCATTGCACTTCCACCGTTCCTTATTATACAAGGAAAATTACACATGGAAAGTTGGTACCATGACAATCTACACGGTGATGAGAAAGTTGCAGTATCCGATTCCGGATATACAAACTCTGAGCTTGCAATGGAATATCTACAGCATTTTATTCAACATACACCGTCTATAAGAACGAAATTGTTAATAATGGACTCTCATGTCTCACATGAAGTTCCAGAGTTTATAATACTTGCACATCAACACAATATACACTTACATGTGTTTCCGTCTCATCTTACGCATATTCTACAACCGCTAGATGTTACTGTGTTTGCACAATATAAACATTGGCACCGACGTGCAATTCAACAAGCAATCCAGAATTTTGATACAGATTATAATGTTATATCTTTCTTTAGAGACTTGTCTACTATCCGTAAGCAGACATTTACAAAGGGTAACTGTATCAAGTCTTTTAGAGATGCAGGTATTTGGCCACCTAACTATGAAAAGATTCAAGAGAAGGTTGCTATATATGCAAAACCAGAAGTTTTAGAAACACCACAACGCGCATTTCAAGCAAGTTATGATCTTTCAACATGGAGTCAAACATTTGATAAGATCCTTAGTTCACCGTCACGGCAAAAGTGGGCATCTTCTTATACTGAAATCCAAACTCAGTTAACAGAGGCTGAGCTGTTCCAGTCAGAGCTTGTACAAATTACTACTATTATGACTGAGCAACGACAGCGGAAGGTTAGAAGTCGGAAATCTATTCAAAAAGGCGGTGCTATTACAGTTGAACATGCACGGCAAAGGATTTATGAGAAGAAGGTAAAGGAGCAACTTTTAGAAGAAGCACGGGAGAAAAGAGAGAGAACACGCATGGTGAACGTTGAGCGTAAGATGCAGCTCCGTGCTGGCATCGATGCACGGAAGGCAGAACGTACACGGAAAAAGGACCTACATGAATTTCAAAAAAGTAACCCAGACACGGAGCCACCAATTGGCTTACGTACAGAAATCATTGACCCGGACGTTACACAGAAGAAACGTGAGGAGGAGGAGGAGGCGGACCGACTGTTAGCCATCGAGGAGAGTGGGTACGTGAACTTTGCAGGCTTGGACTACGACATGATTCACGATGCAAGTGACGGTGGCTGTGATGATCAATCACTGCCTGACAATATTGATCCAAATCTTTTTTAATTATTTAATTCTATAACTTATATATATTTACACATTGTTACGTTGTCAGTCGTGTTCATGGTCGGTCGTGTCGCGTCGCGAGTCCGCTCCCGAAGTGTCCCACAATCGCTTTCGCGTCCCAGTTCGCTTTCGCCAACCGCCTCCAGGCGGTGGTTTGAGAACCAACGATTACCACCTCTACTACTCTAGAATGACCCGGAAAAGGAGTATAAAGGCTCTAGAACGCGAAATCGAAATCCAGAAAGCAGTAGTAGCTATTAAATGAAATTAGTATATATCAATTTACGCAGCTGCAAATGAGCTAGGGCTACCATATGAGTCGCACTGACGTCGCGTAAATGGGGGCATACACGAGCAAGTGCGTCAACAACAACAGCACCTGTCAACAAATCAAGAACAAATCCTTTTAAAGTGGATTAAGCAGCTTACAAGCAGTGGCTATGCTCCTAGCCACCGGATTTTAAGAGAGGTAGTGTCATACTGACATTCGTTGCACTCAGTTTGCTATCAAACTCAAGAGCAAACTTAGAAATCTCCTCCTCAAACCTACAAGTCACCATACATATCTTGGCTTATCACACCAACAACAGAAGCAATACTACTCAACGATTGCTGCAAACTCTTCTACTACATCTGTTTATGCTACATACATCACGGCATATCATTTGAACACTCATTGAACAAGTTATTAAGAAAATCTCCTCCTTAAGGGGGTGGGCCAATACTACCACATGGCATATCTCTACCAACTAGAGGCCTAGGAACATGAACGATAGCTCTAGAAGCTTCTACAACCCTCTATGATTCATTACACGTCATCGCTCCTTAGTTACCCACAAGATTGGTTA